>NC_066628.1:13237511-13582633 GCF_025201925.1 Gopherus flavomarginatus | reverse complement strand
ACACACGCTAACCGCAGAACGGAATCCCCGCATAAGATGAAACTTGCCTGTATTCCAGAAACCTGAGTACTGCAAGTTTTAAATGGTGGGATATTTAAGTAAATTTAAGTGATAAAACTTCAGTTTCAGTGCTGAACAAGCTTGTACCTTTAGAAAACAATATTTGAAATTTTTTAAAGCACAGTTGGGATTTAGCCACACAGTTCCCACTGAAATTTAATGGGAATCCATTCCGAAAACTGTTTGAATAGCTCTCATTTTTGATCAGCTATAGTTTTAGGCTTTGAAGTTAGACACATCTGCAGATCCCTTGCAAAATCTTGTGGAATGTGTCATCTCATTAGCAAAAGTGGTTTCATACATATGTGTAAGATCTAATGTTATGCCATTAAAGGCAGCTTTTGGATTTTTTTTTTTTGTCTCTTCAGCAGCAGAATCAAGAAAAACGATCATTTTAGGGTTCATTGTGTGGCATTTCCCCAGTGTTCCTAGCATCATTCACTGTCATTATCTTATCATTCAATTTTAGTAGCCTAAGTCCCTGTCCCTACAACCGCATGATTTTTAACTCTGCAGATGTAAGCAGTCGTATTGAAGGTACCTGCAGGACGCACAAAGGTCATTACCTATTTGCACAAAGTTAAGCAAGAGCTTAAGTGTTTGCAGGACTAGTGCCTAAAATTTCAGTCCTTTTGATTGTGAGTGCCCCAATTCAGCCACCAGGAAAGGGGCTGCTCAGCTAACCTCCCTCTGAAAACAGTGTGGCTGCTTTAAGGCATCTCTGGTTGGGTGTTAAAAAACCTGAGGCACCCCAGAAATCATTGATCACGAGAGCCACTTTTGAAACAGCAATGAAAAATTCAAATGTTTGATTTAAAAAAAAAAAGGGGGAGGAATTTGACAACATTTTTTCTGAATTCCCCACAGCCTGTGTTTTTCAGCCACGTATGGAGCTGGTCAAAACTACTTCAAATGTCAACATTTTGGGGAAAAACACTTAATAAAACTTGTGATTTAAAAAAAGAGAGTAAAATTGTCACCAACTTTTCTTGGGCTTTTTCTTTTTTCATTAGTCACTTTTTCTAAAAGTTAGCCAAATGAGTTATCATTTTGCTACATATTTTTTCACGGTTACTTTCCTCCCCTAGAAATCCCTTGGGCAATCAGCATAGTCTGTATCCCACTTCACCATCTCCTGCCACATGGGTTGGGACCAAATCTACTCCTGCATTCCTCATCACCGCAATGGCCCCTTCCCCATGGAGCCAGATCAGAGCCCCAGAAGGAGGAGAGTGTGTGAGTGGGGGGAGGTATTGGTAGAGGGGGGAGTTTTTTACTTGGTGCTCCTCCCATGTGTGTGTCTTTGATTCCTACTGGAGCTAGCCCAGAGACTTCTAGTAGATTGTCAGCGGAGCAGTGTTTTCACCTTCCCGATTGAGGCCAGGGCTGAAAAAAGGCCGCAGAACCCCATAGAAGGCTCCGCTGTATGAATACAGATGGGTCCTGTCTGTCACATTGTAAAAGGAGATCTCACCAGCCTTGTAGTCTAGGAAAATCCCCTCCTGACTGGGCCGCACGCTGACAATGAAGGGGGTTGGGTGGGAGATCAGGGCCTTGTACTTATCTCCATTCCTCAGCCAGAGTCTCCAGAATCCATTGCTAGGAGACAATATAACCTGCCCCTTCCTGCCCACAGATTCTCTGCACACCCCCACGTCCCACTCCACCTTGTCTCCTACCTCCACCTCCCAGTAACACTTCCCTGACGTGAACCTCCTGGAGCCCAGCACCATGATATAAGGATCAAATCGCTCAGGATTGCTGGGCAGCTCCTGTCACGTGCCTCCGTGTGTCATGCTTCTCCTGTCCTCAGACAGGATGAGGTTGGGGTGAGCCGTGTCTGGGTCGAGAGTCACATCCACTGGGGAAAAAAGAGAGAAAATGTCACAGAGTCACTGCTGGGGACAAGGATTGGTCATGGTGATTAAAGGGAAATTAAACTTCACCTCCATTAATATTTCAGCTACACAGAGTAAGAGTCATGAAAGTTAAACTGGGCTGTGGTGGGTGGCAAGGAGCAAAGGAAAGCTGGGTTTGTGGATACAGAGCCAACAGATCCAGGTTCAATTTACAGATCTACCACAGATTGCTTGTGTGACATGGGCTAGTCACTTAAATTCTGCATCTCAGGTTCTCCTCTGTAAAAATGAGGCTATGAATCCTTCTTTTCTCTTTTTCTCTCACCTTACTTAGACCATTTCTGCTTGGGGCCTCATTCAATGCCAGAGGGCAGAGTCCCATATACTTCGGCGGGCTTTGGACTATATGAGAATTGTCTTAACATACCAAGACCAGCACTTTTCAGTTCACAATGTGCTGCAGATCTCTGCTCCAATGGTGGCATCATAGGTAGTGTTCAGAAGAGGGAGCTGAAAGCTTGGGAACTTGGGGCTTTAAGCACCAAGAGGCAGTTTGGCATTGTGGGATAAGCAAGCCAACATTAGCCGGATGTTTCTGTGCAAAATGCTTGGCAGTGAAATAGGTATTGTCACCTCCTATATCACTTCCATTAGGTTTCAGAGTCGACACTCCATTGAGATGAATAAGAACAATTCCCTACTCTTAGAGCTATTGAGTCAGGCTATCTGCAGACTCAGGCAAAAATCACTGCTTCAGTTTACCCTTAGATTACATTTATAATATTTTCTTGTTAATCATGTGAGCTGTTTTTAATTTTTTTTAAGGAAACTGATAGTCTGGAGAACAGTTCTGAGGTTAAGGTTTGAATTTCATGGCAAATTCCATGGTGCAAGGATCATGAAACATCTGGGGACCTGAATATAGGAAGAGTTTTCACTTACCTTTGAATTTCCTTAGAATGTCAATAATATCAATGCTAGGAATGTGGTATATGTTCTTCAGTTCAGTAAACACAGCTTCAGTTCCTGCACTTGAATATTTTCACTCCTAAGAAGAACACAGCCCAATTTATCACTCCTGGGCTCAGGACAAACATTTATACGAAGTTTCTAACCAGAGTCAATGCAAAAAGTACCTGGTCAATGTGTGTTTCACATCCTAAAAGGAGAAAATGGAAAGAGGAATTCACATTCTGCAGTGACAGGAGGAAACCAATATTCACTGATTTTTTTTCACACTGTTTGCATCATAAACTAGATCCTTCCTTGAACTGTAAAACTCAACAATAACTGTGCATTCTATAGCTCTTCTGAGCTCCCGTACATATGAGAGTATGGAAAAGCATTGTTAAAGGCTCCCGAATAACCTTATCTCTGCCCCTGCAGGGACACCAACCTCCCAGTTTCCCTTCTCTGTTCTTTTGCTGAAAATGTGTTACTGCTGGGTAAGTGGTTAAGTGCCATTGAGAGTCAAATACCTAAATGTCTTTGAGGAGCTGGTCCTAAGAGCTTTTAGACATGCCGTATACAGTGCATAGATGGAGTATAGAAAGCATGCATCAGATTGTATGCACGGGTGGCGCATGAACTCCCTCTTCGGCAAGGATAATCCTCTGGCCCCACCCTTTCTGCCTGAGGCCCTGCCCTCATCACTCACCAGAGCCCTAAACTCCTTCCCTGCCCTGGGCCACTGGCCTGACCCAGGCCACTAGCTGGCCCCAGCCACCCCGGCCCCTGGCTGCCCTGACTCTGGGCTACCAGCCTGAGCCCCAAGCTCCAGGCCGCTGGCTGGACCTGAGTCCCGGTCGGCTTCAAGGGAGTGGGGGAGGGAGATGGATCCTTGGAGCAGAGCATGGGCAGGGCCACAGCTTGGGTTAGGGGAGGATTAGCCTCCCCTTGCCTGTGATTCCCACCGCCCCTGTTTTCATAGAATGACTCCCATCACCCTAGTGTCTGGTCACCTCATAAATATTAATAGACTAGCTCCTCAGTTGGTGAAAATCAGTGGAGTTCCGCCAAGATCAGTGAAACACAGATCCTCACCAGCTGAGGATCACACCCAGTGAATTTACTCTTGCAAACACCAGTTGGGTTATACTGGTATTAACCCCATTCTACAAAGAGAGGCATTAAGTAACTTGCCCTGGGGCACACAGGAGATCTGTGGCAGAGCAGGGAATCGAGCCCAGGTCTTGTGAGTCCTCACCAGTGCTTTAATCTAAAAAATATCCTTCTTCATTTGCCTGTACCACTGCCCTGGAAGACCTTGGTCTTGGTCCATGCTACAGCGTTAGATCGATGTACATCGCCTTGTGCCAAACCTATTTGCACATGTGTCTCCAGCCAATGTAAGTGACCCTTTATGGTGACACTGAAACCACCTCCCTGAACAGCGGTGAGTCAGCAGCGTGCACAAGCAGGGTGGAGGAATATCACAGGCCAGTGGAGACTGAGCCTCCCCAAACAGCCAGGTGTGGCCCTGCTCCCCAAGGCCCCCTCCTATTTCCCACTCTTTCCCCCTGTGGCCTAGACTGGGGCCGGGGGGGCTGGCCTGCTGCCTGAGACTTGGGGTGGCTGGGGTTGGTGCTCGGGCCACCCAGCCTTGGGGCTGAGGGAACTGGGGCTGCACTGCCTGGCACTCGGGCTGGGGACACTGGGCCATGCCATCTGGTGCTCTGGGGCTGGGGCCATGCCACCTGGCACTCTGGGGCTGGGAGCGCTCGGGCAGCCCAGGGCTGGGCAGGGGGGATGCTCATGGACTCTGGAGGGGAGGGGGGAGGCCTTGGGCAGAAGGGGTGGACCGGGGGCTAGCCTCCCCGAATGGGCAAGGTGAGTCATGGGCTGGAGGCTAAGGCAACATGTGGGACTCCAGCAACAGGGAAGGTGAAGCAGCAGCTATAGGGTTGGGGGGGAGGAGGAGCTCAGCCAGCAGCCAGCCACCCTGCTGCTTCCTCCCTTCTCAGGCTTCAGAGATATACAGATTTTTTGGGGGGCCATGCCCCTGCTTGCCCTCCCCTGTGCATGCCCCTGTGGTGAGCCATGATCAATATAGAGCGAGTGTCGACACTGTGTGACCTACTTTGACCCTAAGTCCTCCAGCAGCTATCCTACAATGCCCAACAGTGACCAATCTGGTCAAAACTGCGAACTCCACTGCTCAGGGGACACAAAGACCCGAAGCCACCCCACCTCCTTTGCAATTCCTGCATATTTTTGAAGGGCCTTTTTCCTGATTGCCCAGTTGGGCAACCACATCTAGCACCTCTGCTTTGTTGTCCGCAGCTGCCCAGCCGAACATATCGGCTACATGCTCCAGATGTGCTTCTGCCTGGAGCAGATATGGAGCAGCTGTAGACACATGGATGTCTACAAAAGATTGCACAAGGGGTACGGGAGAAAGGGTAGAAGAGCAACAATTCTCTAGCAATCTTTCATCAGCAGCACTGATCCTATGGAGGACGGTTACATGGCAGCTCTCGCAAAGCGCATGGGAACTTTCCTCTAACAAAAGCAAGAGAAATTCTGGAGCAGATGGACCCTCCAGCCTGGGATTTTATTATTTAGGTAACAATAAAACTGAAATAGCTATTTCTTCCTTGGTCATTAGATCCAATGCCAATGGTGTGTGATACCTGTTAATTCAGCGTGGATTGACGAGGTGGGGGAGTTTCTCACCTTCAGCAATGCGGCAGCCGGTTGCTGACACTTCTCCTCTATCTCCATGATCAGCTTCTGCAGAGAGGAGCACTGTTCTGAGAGCTTTATTATATTCTCATGCAGCTTCTTCAGGGTCTCTTTCTCCTCCTTCCTCAGTTCCCGCAGCAGCTGCTCCTCTTCCCTATTCAGGAACTCGTGCAGCTTCTCAAATTCAATCTCGATGCACATTCTCTGATAGTGCGTCTTCGCCTTCGTTAAAGGTAAAAAGAATTGAAAACAACCACAGAAAAATATCAGCCAGTCTGGGGTGGGGATAAATGTAAAGAGGGTAGCGATGCAACATGGCCCAGTGAATAGCCCTGGAAGGTTCTACTTGTTCTGCCAGTGAGCCGCTATGCGACTTCAACAAAATCATTTCACCTCTACCTCTGTTTTCTCCTCCACCTTTGTGTGTCTTGACTTTTTAGATTGTTAGTTCTTTGGGCAGGGGCTGTTGCTTACACAGTGTGTGGATTGTGCCCAGCACAGTAATACACATTTCTTAGCTTTGAGATCTATGGATGAAAAGTGCTGTATAAGAGCTAGGTGTTATTGTTTAGCAATTTGCATCAGTAGAGTTCTAAGTGTTCTAAAAGGAGGTCAGTATCATTACCCCCATTTTACAGATGGGGAAACTGAGGCACAGAGCAGGGTTGTGATAGGTCAGGGCCACCCAGCAGGCCAGAGCCAGGAATAGAAACCAGTTTTTCCAGAGCCTCAGTTCAGTGCACAGAGATTCTTGAGATTCATTCACCCCCTTCTGACAACAAAAATGACTACATGACCCCAGGAGGGGGTGTGAAGCCTAAGCCCACCTGAGCCCCACCACCCCAGGGCTTCAGCTCCAGCCTGGGGGCCTGTAACCTGAGCCCCGCCACCCAGGGCTTCAGCTCCAGCCAGAGGGCCTGTAACCTGAGCCCTGCTGCCCAGGGCGGAAATCCAAGGGTTTTGGCTTCGGCCCTAGGCAATGGGGCTCAGGCTTCAGCTTTGGCCCTGGGCCCCAGCAAGTCTAAGCCAGCCTTGGTGACCCAATTAAAACAGGGTCACAACCTCCTTTGGGATCCAGATTCACAGTTTGAGAACCCCTGCTCTAGACACTAGAGCATACAGGGGCCCCTAAGCCTGGTTGGGTCTCCTGTATTACTAACCAGCAACATAGCTGCCAACTCAGGGGAAAGTTAGTGGGTGCTCCGCACCCAACAGCAGCCAAGCTCCCCCCTCCCCGCCTCCTTCTCCCCTTCCCCAGCATGCCACATCCCCGCTCCTCCCGCTCCCTCCCAGCATTTCCCACCCCTCTGCCACCTAACAGCTGTTTGGCGGGGCTTAGGACTTTCCAGGAGGGAGAGGAAGGAGAAGGGACATGGCATGCTCAGGGGAGGAGGTGGAGAAGAGGTGGGGCAGGGGTGGGGACTTGGGGGAAGGGGATGGAATGGGGTGGGAAGGGGTGGGGACTTTGGGGAAGGGGTGGAATGGGGGCGGAGCGAGGGCAGGGCAGGGCAGGGGTAGGAAGAGGCAGGGCAGGGGCAGGGCCAGGGGCGGGGAGGGTCAAGCATCCACCATGCAGAGGGGAATTCAGCACCTATGATCAGCAATGTTAATTAAAAACCATTATATGGCACAGTAATCAAAGCTATGGTGTGCGGTCCAGTGGTGGGCAACTGTTGTTCTTGGTTTTTTTGCTATGGGATGAACATCACATATTAAAGCCCTGAAGATTATTATTAATTGGCTTATCACAGTGCATAGTAGCCCTAGCTGTGGAGGAGGCAAATACTGAACTTGGAAATTTTATGGGCTTTTACTTGCTCCTTTCTTCGTGCTGTGCAGTTTTAACCTGCTCCAAACCACACATCAAGCAGGGATTCCATCTCTTTACACAGCACCTGGGATGTTTTCGCCCATAAATCGTGAGTTACTAGGTTCCCTTGACACGAGTCACTCCAGAAAATAGCTCCTTCTTGTCACACAGCGACACCTGCTCATCATCGCTTGACTCTTCCCTTCTTACGATTGACAAACAGGTTTTCAGCGACCAGTATTTTTAATTAAAAAAAAGAACGGAGATGCAGCCGCATCAGCTTTTCTGGTCTATGTGTGCGACGAGAATCACTGGGTGGGAAGCTCTTTCTAAACCATCAGAGGAGCAAGGCTCTGGAACAGCTTCCCAGTAAGAGCAGTGGGGGCAAACAACCTGACCGGTTTGCAGATGGAACTTAGTCAGTTTACGAACAGGATGCTCTGATGGGATGGCTTGTGATAAGGGCTGGACTTAGTGACCCAGGAGGTTCCTTCTGGTCCTGTGTCCCTATCAGGCACTGAACTGGGACTTGGGACATCTGGATTCTATTCTCTGCTCCACTGGCGAGCCACTGGGTGACCCTGGGAAAATCTCTGTGCCTTTGCTTCAACTCCCACCCTATATCTATTTAGATTTTAAACTCTCTGGGGGCAAGGGCATTCTCTTATCAGAGCATTATAGAAATGTAGGGCTGGAAGGGACCTTGAGCGCTCCCCGTCTGGAGCGCACCCTAGCGCTATGGTGCCTTGATCATGGGTGCGGCTTCTTGGTGCTATAAGGATACAAATAAGTAATATCGGTATCTTACTATAGTCGGGGTAGGGTGGAATGGAGGTGGGGGGGCATATAGGAAGTGCTAACTGGAGAGCAATTACATCAAATGGTCACACGATGGCAGCAGAACCTGCAGAATGAGAACGTGTTTCACAATTACTGGGTTGCAATGTATTATGAGCTGCTGGTGGGTGGTAGGCTGACCAGACAGCAAGCGTGAAAAATCGGGACAGGAGATGGGGGATAAATAGGCACCCATATAAGACAAAGCCCCAAATATTGGGACTGTCCCTATAAAATCGGGACATCTGGTCACCCTAGGAGGTGGGGTGGGGTGGCTGATTCCTAGAAGAGCTGGGGACCCAACCAAGTGGGAGCCAGGGATGCTAAACCCCACCGAAAAATCAGGCACTACATCTGCCCTCATGCATGACTAATCCCAAAGAGACATAGCCTGCTCCTTGCAGGCTTTTGCCAGAACCTCCAGAAATCCTGCAGTGGCAGCAGGCTTGTGAATGGTTCAAACCATGGGGCCTTGCCTTCCAGTCAGCTGTCTTCTTTCCTTCCTGGTATTTCAGCTCCCAAGCTTCCTCCGTCTGCTTTTTCAGGAGCTCCACTGCTGTCTGCAGTTTAATCTGTCAAGAAAAGCACAGCTAGTGAGCTCTCCTTAAATCAGAGAAAATCACCACACACAGGCCAAATTTGTAAAGGCAAAGTGCAAAAGCATTGCATCAGAAGAACGGGTGTGCAATGGTTGTGCATGTGCACACACATGTACACACACACAAAACACCACAATTGACACCCCTTACAATAAACCTCTGCATGGAGAAATTGGTGCATGAATTAACTAATTTATTTAAATTTATACATAAACTCACTTTTGCAGCCATCACCACCTTCCGCTGCAGTGTGGGGCATGGATCATCTTGATATATCTCACTCCATCAATCTCTGGCTACTGCAGGGGCCTTAGCAGTGCTGCACCTTGCTCCCTCCTATTCTCTACCTGTGATCTGGGCCGGTGCAAGGACATTTTGCGCCCTAGGCAAAACTTCCATCTTGCGCGCCCCTCCCCCCAAAAATCACATACATTATACACAATACACGGTCACGAAATTGTGCCCCAGACCTTTTTTTTAATCTGCCATGAGGCTGCAACAACTGTAAACGAAAAAAAAATGAAATTTTATTCCTATCAGTCCTTTTTCTTGTTCACTATTAAAAGTAAAGGATAGAGAATGCATGTCACTTATTATAATTAACTATTTGAATTTCATCAACTGTTTGACGTAAATATTGATTAAGAGATCAAGATGACTTTCCCTTAAAATTAAGCAATGTTGATTGTAATCAGAAATACACCTTTTTTAGTCACATATACATCCTTCCTTCATATCAAAATCTGACTGGGAGTGCTGCGGAACCCATTCTGCCTAACTAGCCATGCACCTCCAAATGATTAAAAACATCAAATGGTACAAACTCAATTTGAATGAAAAATTCCATTTTCTAACTAAATAGGTCACACACACTCAAATGGTTGCCAAGTGCTCTCTGTGGTGGTATGTACTAACTTCCCTGTGAAAATAATCTTTGACTTTGATCCAATGAAAGCAGGATGGAAAAGCTCCCCCTCCAGAAGACCTAAGACATGATGGCTGGATGACATAAACAGTCACCTGTCCCTCACAGGCACTACCTCATAACATGCCAATTGTGCTCAGGACAGAACATCACAGAGGAATATTATGCATTCAGTGGTCTCTACACTGGCCAAGCAACAGCACGACAACTAACCTAACCAGTCCATCCAACTTTTTTGACTGCTTCTAGGGCACTAGTGAGGGGTAACGGTGCCAGACTGAGCCCGGTGATGGGTGCAGTACAAGTCCACAAACTGAGGCAAGGTGCTGGGCCTAGAGTCCTGCTGAGACTGCTGTCCTGCACCAAGTGGAGCACAGCCTCCATGAGGAGAGAACTCAAATAAATGTCACGCTCCTTCTGCATGATTCCCCCAAGCACTTCTTCAGGCAGCTGCTATGGGGTCACTCACAGGCTTAGGCCTGCCTGTTGCAGGCAAAACACAGCAGCAGGGCTTAAAACTCAGACAGGGCTGCCCAGAGGACTCAGGGGGGCCTTGGGCAAAGCAAAATCGGGGGCCCCTTCCATAAAAGATTTGCAATACTATAGTAACATGTATTAGGAAATGTAAAAAATAACTAGTGAAATACATTCAAAAATTAACTTGTAATAATTTGAAAATACACTAAATACATTATTTAAAAACATTAAAAGCTGTAATGGTATGTATACATTTGCAATTACATAATGGGCAGATGATGGGTGATTGTGATGGTTGGTACCAATGGGCTGTCGCTGCCTGGGGGTGGTGCTGTTGTTGCCCAGGGCTGGGTGGGGAGCTGGGCTCTGGGTTCAGGAGTGCCCAGCTCACAGGGGCTGGGCTCAGGGATGTGGAGAGATGGGGTCAGGGTGGTGTCCAGCTCAGAGGGGCTGGGCTCGGAGCTGGGGGTCAGGGCTGTGGGGGGGATGGGGTCAAGGGGGGTGCCTGGGGGCACTGGGGCAGCTCAGCTCTGCAGGCTGCTGTTCTCTCGAGCTGCCCACATACAAGGGGAGCAGGAGCAGGGACCAGCCAAGGACCAAGGGGGCAGAAGCACAGGCGCCTGAGGCCTAGCTGTGGGGAAGCACTTGCTTACCTTGCCCAGCACACGAGTGTCAGGGTCCTCTTTCTTCCTCCACTCCACCAGATCGCCGCTGAGGCTCTTTTCTTCTCCTGCTCCTCGCTGGGGCTGATGTGGAGGCTGAGCCAGGGGCAGCTGCCGCTTTCCTCCAGAAGCCCTTGTGTTGCGCCGTCGCAGGGCTCCTACCACGTGCGCTAAGCAGAGCTGCGCAGCTCTGCCCAGCCGCCGCTGCCCCCGCCGGCAATGAGAAAAATTGCATAGGCTGGAGCCCCTGCTCTGGGAGGGAGAGGGATTCTGAGCCTCTGCCTGCAGCCCAGGGATTCCCCTGGGTCAGCGCGCCGCCAGCAGCCTGAACCTCTGGGCAGTCGCAGGGGCACCCTGACCCAGGGGGCCTCTGGGCTGCCGGCTGCCGCGACGGTACCCTGACCCAGGGGACCCCCTGGGCTGCCGGCTGCCGCGGCGATGCCCTGACCGGGGACCCCCTGGGCTGCCGGCTGCCGCGGCGGCGTGCTGACCAGGGGGACACCCTGGGCTGCTGGCTGCCGCAGCGGTGCCCTGACCTGGGGGACACCCTGGACTGCCGGCTGCCGAGGTGGCGCCCTGACCCAGGGGGCCCCTGGCCTGCCGGCTGCCGCGACGGTGCACGCTGACCCAGGGTCAGCGCGCCTCTGCGGCAGCCTGCAGCCCGGGGTTTCCCTGGGCCAGGGGATCCCCTGGGCTGTAGGCTGCCATGGCGGCGCCCTGACCCGGGGGACCCCCTGGGCTGCCGGCTGCCGTGGTGGCACACTGACCCAGGGGGGCCCCTGGGCTTCCGGCTGCTGCGGCGGCGCCCTGACCCGAGGGACACCCTGGGCTGCCGGCTGCCGTGGCGGCGCACTGACCCGGGGGACATCCTGGGCTGCCGGCTGCCGCGGCGGCGCCCTGACCCGGGGGACCCTATGGCTGCCGGCTGCTGCGGCAGCGCGCTGACCCGGGGGACACCCTGGGCTGCGGGCTGCTGCGGCGGCGCCCTGACCCGGGGGACACCCTGGGCTGCAGGCTGCCATGGAGGCGCCCTGACCTGGGGGACACCCTGGGCTGCGGGCTGTTGCCGGCAGCTCAGACTCCCTCTCTGTCCCAGCAGCAGCGGCCGGTCAACCATTTAAAAAAATTTGGGGGCGCTTTTTGGCACTCCCAAATCTTGGCGCCCTAGGCAACCGCCTAGTTCTTCTAAATGGTTGCACCGGCCCTGCCTGTGATACACAATAGCTTAGTTTCCTGGGGGTTGAAATCAATGGCACCAATTCAGACACTTCTTGTCGGGGGGCAAATTCTGGTCCCCACCCCGAAGCAGGAACCTTGTTCCAGTCCCCTGCCCCCCATCAGGGACGCCAGACCTCCCTCGGCCAGGAGTCTCCTCTCTCTCTTACCCACATGGTGCATGAGCTGGTGCTGCCGGGAGTAAAGTTCTCAGCAGACTGCCTGTGCGTCAAGCTACAACAGCACTCACTGCAACTTGGCCTTTCCCTGCTGTAGGCAGGGGCAGCCCAGTCAAATTTGAATGGCACTGCGACCCTCAGCCAGAGAAATGCTCTGGACCGCTCCAGCAGCAGCTGTATTAATTTCAGTTGTTTAAAGGGGCCTTGCCATGCCCTGTCCCCCTGACTTCGCAGCCTATTAAATTTTGAACAAGTGGAAAAGCCTAGGGGAAGGGGAGCTTTCACCACCTGCAGACCCCCTAATTGGCACCAGTGGCTGTCATACTTTAGTCTAATTTTGGTAGATGGGTTAGAGTGCGGGTGCTGGGAGCTGTTGGTGGCCTGTGATACACAGGCGGTCAGACTAGATATTTGGTGTCCCCTTCTGGCTTTGATCTTTGTGCAGCCCTAAGACCAGAGACGCACTGTGCCTCAGGGCCACAGCGGGGAGTGAGAGCTCCTCCAGACCCCGAGGGGGATTTTTCTGGGGGCTCCAAACTGACCAGGGCCCCTGGGCACAGGCCTCGTTGCCCCAAGCAGCCATCCACCACTGGTCCAGCCACACAACAATGGAACACAAGGTAAGAGGAGGACACAGGCCTGGTGGGAGCGCAGTTAGAGGAGGCAGGGCAGAGTATTTCTCAGGCACAGCTGTTTCCTGGCTCATGGGCGCTATGGCCAGGCTTCTGTGTCCCTCCCTAGGGTTGACAGCAGCGCAGGGCAGACGTGTGGGGCAGGAGGTCTCTCGTGTAAGTGGTGCCTGGGCTTTGTGCTGAATTTCACTGTCACTGCTGCCAGCTACAGGGAGAGGCTGAAAAGCAGAGGCACAGAGCAGAGGCATGGCACCCTATCTTGTACTCCTGGGCAGCCTCCTCAATGGGAACCACAGCGTGAGCGCGGTGAACCTGGGAGTCCCTGCAGCTCATGCAGATGGGGGTTTGATCCTCTGTGCAGAACAGGTCCAGAACCACCTGGTGTTCCCAGCACACCTGCTCCACCTCAGCCTCTTTGTCCACTTCCAGACTGATTTTTTCAGTTTCATCTGCCCCACTGCCCGGCTGCCCCTGGAGCTTGTCCTCTCCGTGCCTAGGGGCCTTATGGCACAGGGGGCAGGAGGTGGCTGTGCCCGACTCCCCCTTGAAGGTGATGACACAGAAGCGGCAGAACTTGTGCTTGCACCCTTTAAAGGTCACCGGGATCTTATAGGGGCCCTGGCAGCTCGAACAAACAACCAGACGCGGGCGGCGCAGGGCTGGTTCATGGTGCCTCCGGGGAGTAGAGCTGAGTTAGCGTTCGCTTTCCTGCCTGAGCTGAGTTAGCTTTCACTTTCCTGCCTTGGGAAACACGGGTCAACAGCTGGAGTGCCAGGAGCAGGTTGTTACTTTGCTGATCTAAGAATGGATCACTGCCCCAAGTCACCGCCCCCTGTGGATTTCACGGCCTTCTCTGGCATCCATCCAGACCCTGATCATTCCCAGCCCCACTTAATATCTAACCATATGCAATTAGTGTCAGGTAACAGCATAACAGCTGGGAGTTTGACAGTCTACTCAGGCAGGGAGTGCAGTGGGAGCAGAAAGACAAATGACTCCATGGGCAATCAGGTAGTCAGGACACATCTGATGGTTGGAACTCCATCCTTTATTAAGATCTCCACCACCTACAACACATCCTGATTCTGTCTGGAAACTGAAGGACCAAGAACTCTATGAATTTCACTCCCTTCCTTTTATCATTGTAAACCTTTTTGCCCTGCTAGAAAAACAAATCAATTTAAAACAAAATCCCAAATAAAACTCAGAGCTTGTGAAACTGTTTGCGCTGATCTGTCTTCTTACCAAGTAAATATAAATAATTCCCCTCTGTTGACAACTCTGGTGATTTTATTGCAAGTCTCACAATATTTGATGTTTTCCTTAAAGCCCCATCTCCAGGAGTCATGTGTGAGATGCGCAGCTTTATTTGAAACAAAGGCAAGTTTCTAGTCCTCGTGGTTGCAGATAAAAGCTTGAAAATGTGACCTGAATAGATTCATAGAAAGGCCAGAAGGGACCATCGTGATCATCTAGTCTGACTGCTTGCACATTACAGGCCACAGAACCTCACCCACCCACTCCTGTAATAGATCCATAACCACTGGCTGAGTTATTGCAGTCCTCAAATAATGGTTTCAAGACTTCAGGTTACAGAGAATCCACCATTTAAACAAGTTTAAAGTTGCAAGGGTGTCTGCCAGTCTGCCAATGGAAAATTCTTTCCTGATCCCAAATATGGTGATCAGTTAGACCCTGAGCATTTCAGCAAGACCCACCAACCAGGCACCTGGGAAAGAATTATCTATAGTTACTCAGAGTCCTTCCCATCTAGTCTTTCATCATTAGCCATTGGGGATATTTGCTACTAGTCATTGCACATCGGCTACATGCCACTGTAGGCAAGCTCATCATACCATCCCTTCCATAAAGGTATCAAGCTCAATCATGAAGCCACTTAGGTTCCTTGCCCCCACTGCTCATATTTGGGGCAGGCGATTCTCCCCCAGTTATAAAGATTAAGGATAAAGTACATAGGTGACTTAGGAACCTATGTCCCATTTTCAAAAGTGACTGTGGCCTTTAGGGGTGTCTCATGGATTCTGTCCACACCACAATAAAAAACCCGCAGCATCAAGTCTCAGAGCCTGGATCAATTGATGCCTGCCTGTGGGGCTAAAATTGTGCTGGGCAAGCCTAGGTTTAAATAAACCGGTTTAGCTGAACTGTTGCAAACCCCTGTGTAGACATTCTTCATGAGTGCTAGTCTTATTTCAGTTGAAGAGCAGCTTATTCCAATTTAACTTAAATCTGTTCCCAATCAGTTTACACTAAAAATCAAAAGAAGACAGTGAAATTAGCATCTCTACACTGACTTTTGCACTGGTTTAACTAAATCAGTTTGGAGTCACTGGGTCTGATTCCCCTCTTACTCACCCCAGTGTAGATCAGGAGTAACCCCACTGATGTTAATGGCCCAAGATGATAACCAAAATTCAGGTCTTGCTGAGTTGTTTCTGAAAGGAGGAAAAATGAACGATATGAGCTAGGATATGTAGTGAGTACAGAGGCAGTTGGCGGGAGCACTAAAAGCCCCCAGGTTCTGGAAAAAGCTGGGGGATTAATCTGCTCAGATCATTCTTTTAGCTCTTTTCTGAACCTTTCCAATGGTTTTGTCCACTCCATTGTTTCAAGTTTCAGCTGTCTGCTCTGGCACTGCACCAGGATCCATGTTTCTAGTTAAGGGCTGAGTTCAGGCTGAGAGTTCTGCTCTGGTGTTTGTTGCTTGAAGTTCGAGGGGTCTACAACTTGTCTTCAATACACTATGCCATTGCCAGCATCCTTCCTGGGGAAGATTGTGGTAGTATCCGTTGCTTTAGTTGAATGGATGAGAGTGTGGAGAGAGAGAGAGAAAGAGCATATGGCCCTTGTCTCTTCTGTTATGCTCTTCCAGAGGGTCTCATGGACAACCACAGAGGATCCAGGGTGGCCTCTATCTTTGAATTTCCATGATGCATTCCCCAAAGAAGCCAGTAGATGGTACTGGAGTATTGCAGAGTCTGTAGCTGATATTTCTGTGGTGAGCTGGCTGACAAGCTTTACCCCTGGAGAAAATCTGCGACATTGCAGCACAGCAGAAAAATGCACCATCATTCCCCTCATTCCTTTTGCTGCCTTGCAGAAAACGGTTTCTGCGGGGAAGCAAAGAGAAGCTGCACCAGTGCTCACTCACCTCCCAGCAGAGCAGATGCTCAGTTCCCACAGCCCGGGGAGAGGAAAATCTCTTGGAGGTGCGGAGGGGTGGCGGGGACCAGGGACATTAGTTGGGAGGGGAACAGAGATGGAGTTGCCTCTCCTCCTCTGGATCCTAGATATTGGCATAGAAAATGTGCTTATTAAGTTTGCAGATGACACCAAACTGGGAGGGATTGCATCTGCTTTGGAGGACAGGGTCAAAATTCAAAATGATCTGGACAAATTGGAGGAATGGTCTGAGGAAAACAGGATGCAGTTTAATAAAGACAAATGCAAAGTGCTCCACTTAGGAAGGAACAATCAGTTTCACACATACAGAATGAGAACAGACTGTCTAGAAAGGAGTATGGCAGAAAGGGATCTAGGGATTATAGTGGATCACAAGCTAAATATGAGTCAACAGTGTGATGCTGTTGCAAAAAAGCAAACGTGATTCTGGGATGCATTAACAGATGTGTTGTGAGCAAGACACGAGAAGTCATTCTTCCGCTCTACTCTGTGCTGGTCAGGCCTCAGCTGGAGTACTGTGTCCAGCTCTGGGCACCGCATTTCAAGAAAGATATGGAGAAATTGGAAAGGGTCCAGAGAAGAGCATCAAGAATGATTAAAGGTCTTGAGAACATGACCTATGAAGGAAGGCTGAAAGAATTGGGTTTGTTTAGTTGGAAAAGAGAAGACTCAGAGGGGACATGATAGCAGTTTTCAGGTATCTAAAAGGGTGTCATCAGGAGGAGGGAGAAAACTTGTTCACCTGAGCCTCTAAGGATAGAACAAAAAGCAATGGGCTTAAAACTGCAGCAAGGGAGGTTTAGGCTGGACATTAGGAAAAAGTTCCTAACTGTCAGGGTGGTTAAACATTGGAATAAACTGCCTAGGGAGGTTGTGGAATCTCCATCTCTGGAGATATTTAAGAGTAGGTTAGATAAATGTCTATCCGGGATGGTCTAGACAGTATTTGGTCCTGCCATGAGGGCAGGGGACTGGACTAGATGACCTCTCGAGGTCCCTTCCAGTCCTAGAGTCAATGAATCCAAGAATCTAAGAATCCAGTGAGAGTGGTTTTGGGATTAAGGAAAGTACAGTAAGTATGTTTCAATGGAGACCCACACACATGGCTTCCTGGGGAACCTATCTGGGAGAGGTAAATCATCCGCCCCAAAGTTCCTCTGTTCAATAGTAATGGCCTCAAAGTATCTCCAGCAAATCCATCCTTGTTACTTTACAATGGGGCTATTTCACATAGAATTAGAGGGGTAAACACCAGTCCAGTGGCAAGTGCTAGATGGAGGGGAGGGGATTACCCTTTCGAATTCATTGAGAGAAATAGCACTAATGTGGAGTTAAGGTTGCCCACTGTTGCTTCCTTTCTTTCCACAATTCGGAGTGTGGCTAAATGTAACCGTGTATTTCCTGATTTCCAGAGAATTAAGGCAAAGTCTCCCACAACGTTCCTCCAACAACCTTAACTCTGTCATCGGAATAGGCAGGAGGTACTAGGCCAAAACCAGGTCTGATCTGTCCCTGACAAAATCAGCCATTTTGTGTCATGTCCAGCCCCGTGTTCTACCATCCCTCCCCCTCTGATGCACTCACTGATCCTCCCTGCTTTAGGTATAGCTGGGATCACCAGGGGATTAGACGCAGCCAGTGGCCGGAGCTCACACTGCCATCTGAGGACAGGGACAGCTGCAAGCCTGCAACTAGTGGGGTCAGGGTCCTTTTCTTCGGGGCTGTGCTATGTGTAAGGGGACATAATTGGCGTCACGAACAGGATCCTATCCACACGGTCCACCCCATTAATTTACTGGTTGAGTTCTAGTAGCACTGTCCAGGCCTGGTTGAGCACTCTACCATGGCTGGAATTGAAGAACTATGAACCCAGTTTGCTGAACTTCAGCGCAAATTATCAGACCAAGCCGAGGCATTACAACAAGCTAGAACTGAACAGAGAGAAGCCTTAACACTGGCCGAGGCAGTAATAGACCAACAGACAGCAGAAGCTAAGAAACCTCCTACTATTTATGTCCGACGGGAGCGGAAGTTCATGGAGTTTGGTGGCTTCCCAACTAGACCAGGAGACATTGCGGTTGAGGAGTGGGTCAAGTCTGTGAAGGCGGCTCTGCGTGTGCTAAGAGTACCTGAAGAAGATCATGTGGACTTCATAGAGGAGCACCTCAAGGGCCAGGCAGGAATGCCACAGTAAAGTTCATGTGCCGTGGCAGACAATGAAAAATTGTGGAAAGGGTTGTTTGCACTCCTCTAGTGAAGTGTATGGGGACAATGTACATTTGTACCTGACTCCTTATTTCTCTGAGAGAAAGCAGGAGCCTGGTGAAATATCCGGGCATATGCATATGAGCAAAGTGGAGCGGCAAGACCATCAACGAGTTCCAGACCCAGATACGGTTCTGAAAGAGCAGTTAGTGCTGGGGCTCCAGGATGATTCCCTCTGCCGTGAAATGAAAAGGAGGTTTAAGGAAGAGCCCAGTAAGAAGAGGAAGTTCCTGTGGCAGAGACAGCCAAGCCTAACCCCCGTACACGAAGTGGGGGCGAGCTGAATGCAGTGTGGGTACAAAAGCTGCCCCAAACACAGCTAACATTGGAAAGCTTAAGTGAAGCTGTCCAAAAACTGGCGGTCCAACAGGGGGAGATGCTGAAAGTGATGACTGAGGTGATGAAAAGGAAAAACCCCCACCAATATGCCAAGATATCCAAGGGCCCCAGGACCCCGAAGACCTCCACTGAAGGACGAGCTGGGAAGATACATTTGTTACATTTGCGAAAGGCCAGGACATACTAGCCGAGAATATACACTGAGAAGGAGACTGGAGTCCCAGGCACCTGAAATTCAAGAGGTACAGGGAGCAAGCAGCCCACCGTCAGAAGGCCGAGTGGGGACTGAAGGGTTTCTACGGCTGTCCCTAGGAAAAGGGCAGTGTGTCAGCAGCGAGGAAAGGGACCCTGATGATGTTAGTATATTCAACGACTTCTGTGGCTGAGCTTTCGGGGACTGCTTGACAGTGGAAATAACCACAGCAGGGGTGAGTACCTGCTGCTTGATAGACACTGGCTCAGAATTCACCACTATTTCTGAATCATATTTCCGAAACCACTTAAGAGAGAGAGATCTGATCATGCATAATTCCTGATTTGTACAGCTAAAGGGAGCTAATGGACTTGCCATCCCTGTGGTGGGGTGCCTTGAAGCTGATGTAGGGTAAATGGGTCGAACAATCCCTGGGAAATGCATCTTTATCCTAAAGGACACAGCTTCAGGAAAGACTTTAATGGAGAACAGAGTACTGGGAATTCTTGGGATGAATATTATAAGAGAGCTGAAAGAATTACTGTTGGTAGGAGAAGGAACCGAGGAGATGAACTGTCATGGGCAGCCTAGGAAGGACGCTACACTGCAGTGGGTACTAGCCCAAGTGGAGAGAGATGGACGTTTCCCGGGGCCAATGGGACAAATTGGCTATGTTAAGGTAGCAGGGAGACAGAAGGTGGTTATACCTCCCTGGAGTGGGAAGATTACTGATGCATGCTCCCAGGTCCCAAACGACTTTGACGGATACAGAGTGCTTGTCGAGCCAGCACCTGGGGCCAGTTTCCCTAATGGGCTCCTGGTTGCAAATGTACTTGCTAATGCCAGCAAAGGAAAAGTGCCAGTCAGGTTGTTAAACTCAAGTAAGAAGGCCATAAAGTTGTGCCCCCGAACCAGGGTGGCAGAGATACATCAACCTGAAGGAGTGGTGCCCCCAGTGGGGGTGGCCTTGGAAGAAAATGGAGATGAGCTGCAGGTGATAAAAGTAAAAAAAGGCACACAGGTTATCATATCACAAGTGGCTCCCGATGGAGAGCTACCCATCCCAGTCCAAGTGGACCTCCAACAGCTAACCCCTACACAGGTCAGCCGTTTGCGGCCGCTACTGGAGAAACATCAAGAGGTCTTTTCCAGGGACGAGTGGGACTTCGGTTACACCACCACAGTGACACACCAAATAGCCACTGGAGATGCTGTCCCGATAAAACAGAGACACCGGCGGATTTCACCATGAGTGTTCCAGGAGGTAAAAAAACACATCCTGGACCTAGTGACTCAGGGTGTCCTTAAAGAAAGCCACAGTCCGTGGGCATCACCTGCAGTCATTTTAATAAAAAAAGATGGTGGGGTGCGATTTTGCTGTGACTACAGGAAACTGAATGAGGTAACACACAAGGATGCCTACCCACTACCCAGGGTGGAAGAGTCACTGGATGCATTAGGAAGTGCAAGAGTGTTTTCAACCCTTGACTTAACTTCTGGTTATTTCCAGGTTGCAGTGGAAGAACGAGACCAGGAAAAGACAGCAGTGACGACTCCGTTTGGGCTGTTTGAATGGACATATATGCCATTTGGCTTGTGTAATGCATCTGCTATGTTCCAGAGACTAATGGACGGGGTTTTGGGAGACTACATCTTAGACACTTTGCTGATATACCTGGACGATATTATTGTGTTTTCCAAGGATTTTGAGAGTCATATGGAAAAATTGGACTTGGTTTTCATACGATTGAAGGAACACGGATTAAAGCTGAAGCCAAGCAAGTGCTGCCTCCTACGTGAAAAAGTCAAATTCTTGGGCCATGTGATTTCAAAGGAAGGAATCCAGGTAGATGAGGAGAAGACCAGGGCGCTGGAAAATTGGCCGGTCCCCAAGAATGCCAAGCAAGTGCAGCAGGCTCTAGGTTTCATGAGCTATTACAGACGATTCGTTCCAAAGTTTGCGCACATTGCTGCACCGCTATATGGACTAGTGGGCCAACCCACCCAAAGGAAGGGAAAGGACCAATGTTTTGTGTGGGATGATACCTGTCAGACAGCTTTTGACAAATTAAGACATCAGCTGATGTCACCACCTGTACTTGCATATCCTGACTTTAGCCTGCCATTTATAGTGATAACTGATGGAAGCATGCACGGCCTAAGTACGGTGCTCAGCCAGAAGCAAGAGAGGGGCCGAGCATGTGATCGCATATGCAAGCCGAGGGCTGAGAAGGTCAGAAAGAAATGACAAAAACTACTGTGCTTTTAAACTAGAACTGTTGGCCTTTAAGTGGGCTATCACTGAAAAATTTAAGGATTATTTAGTGTACTCTAAATTCACAGTAATCTCAGACTACAAGCCACTCCGATACCTGGCAACGGTTAACTTAGGTGCAACTGAACACCGCTGGCTGGCCCAACTCACTGAGTTCACTTTTGAAGTACAGTATAAACCTGGAAGGCAGAACATCAATGCTGACACCCTGTCTAGATTGCCTCTGGAGGAGGAATCAGAAGAGGGTGAGGATCTAGAGAAAGACTTCCTAGTCATTCCTGCAGATGTTGTGTGTACGTGTTTGTGGCTAGAGAATCCAAAGCCCGAGGACAAAGTGACGGTAGAGGATGCAGTACAAAACCTGGTAAAAGGGGAGAGCGCAATAATCTCGGGGTACTCATGGGAGGAGATTCAAACTCTGCAACGAGAAGGTGATGTTGGACCTGTCTTAGTGGCAGTCATGGCCGAACAAGGCCAGATCGGAGATTTGGGGCCACATACCCGCAGTCTAAGAAGCTAGCCAGACAGTGGGAACGACTTAGATTACACTGTGGAGTGCTGTTCCGGGTAACATATCATCCCCGAGATGGTGAGGAAGTGTGGCAGTTAGTGGTACCTGTGTCACTCCGCCGTCAAGTATATGAAGCCAGGCATGACCATGGGGGACATTTCGGAGACAGGAGCACTCTGGAGGTGATGAGGAGAAACTATTACTGGCCCACGATGGGTAGCAATGTGCAAGTGTGGATCCGTCAGTGCAAACAGTGTGCCTTAGCCAAGGATGTGTTTCCTCCTAACCGAGCCCCTTTGACCTGTACTAATGTGACTGCCTCAGTGGAGGTCCTAGCAATGGATTACACATGGCTAGAAAGATCTTCAGAGGGGCATGAGAACATACTGGTTCTCACGGACATGTTCACCCGATTCACTGTTGCAGTTCCAACTAGAAACCAGACAGCGCGGACAACGACTGATGCCCTCATAAAACACTGGTTTGTGTACTATGGTTGTCCGGCATGGTTACACTCGGATCAGGGGAGGAATTTTGAATCAGTGGGGATAGCCGAATTGTGTAAACTAGATGGCATAGCCAAAAGCCGAACAACACCCTACCGCCCGCAAGGAAACGCTCAGTGCGAGAGATTTAACCGGACAATGCACGATATGCTAAGAACATTCCCGCTGGAAAAGAAGCAAGCCTGGCAGGAACATCTCCCTGAGCTGGTGTTGGCCTATAACAGCCATGTCCATTCATCAACAGGTTACGCTCCTTTTTATCTCATGTTTGGGAGGGATCCCAGGTTGCCATTGGATATTCTGGACAGAGAGGGCCCTGAGGAGGATGTGGTGACCAATTTGGATGACTGGGTCGAAGGTCACCATGACAGGCTGAAGATAGCCTGTGAAGTTGCTCTCAATACAACTGAAGACATAGCCCAAAGTAGGAAAAGGACTTATGATTGCAAGTTCAGTGGGGCTCTCATCGGGCCTGGTGAGCGTGTACTAGTTCGTAACCATAGGCACCGGGGGCATAATAAAATACAGGACAAGTGGGAGTCAAATCCCCACATTGTAGTCACTCACAACAATCCCGAGCTACCAGTTTACACCATCCGGCCTGAACGAGGAGGTCCTGAGAGAGTAATACATAGGGACCAGCTGAAACATTGCACTCTTAGTCCAGACAAGGACCATAGGAGGCGTAGATCAGTACACTCTGAGGAGGGTGAAACCAGTCGGGAAATGGGTCTAGTCCCACAAACCGAATACAGAGGGGGACAGAGTGGGGAAAACCCAAACCCTAACGGGAATGGCCAGATCCCTCAGACAGACCCAGTATTATCCGAGGATGAGGAAACAGAAAATATGGGTAATAAACCACCAGTCTTAAGAAGGTCTCAGAGGGCTAATAAAGGTGTACTTCCTGTTAGACTTAGAGATAATTATGTTATTGGTTCTATGTAGTGTTTTAATGAATATTGTTATGTATAGTATTAAGAAGTAGATGTGGAGTGTTAACTATGTCAAATGTTCTTTTGATAATTGTTAATGGGTTTTTAATATAATATGATGTGGATATATGTTGTTTTTATGGGGCCCGGATGTACTGGTGTGAATATTGTGGCTGTGGCAGAATTTTAGCAGGGGGGAATGTAAGGGGACTGTTATCCCCTTACTAACATTCAGTGGGGGTGTTTTGGTTGCTAGCTCCCAGCACTAGAAGGGGAGAGATCGATGGCAAATCAGGACCCAGAGACTGATAGTCCCCAGGAACAATGGCGAGAGGCCAATGCTCCAGGTAAGCCTGATTGACAGGGCGGGCAGGCTAATCAAGGAGACGGGAGGCCACAGTGGGTCCCGTCCTCCGTGTGAGCTGGAATTGCCTGGGTCAGACGGAGTAGGGGCCCAAGCTAAGCTGCTGGGAGCAGAGCTGCAACCCAAAAAGCCAGAGCACAGCCCAGAGAGAGAGACCTGCACTGGGAGGAGAGCTGCAGCAACCAGAGCCAGAGGGGCCAGACAAGCAGCCCAGGAAGCAGGTGAGAGCTCAAAGCAGAGTCACAGAAGCAGCCTGCAGAGCAGACCTGCCCTGGGAGCAGAGCTGTAGCAACTGGAGCCAGAGAGGCCAGAGAAGCAGCCCAGGGAGCTGAAGGCAGAGCAGCAGCAGCAGCCATGCTGAGGCAGAGTGGAGCTGGGGCTGGAGCAGTCTGAAGCTGGGTGCGGTGAGCAGCTGGGGAGAGCGAGGGGGACCCTGGGCAGTGGGCCCAGCACAGGAAGATGCCTCAGCCAAGAGGCTCTGCAGGCCAGACTTGGAGGGGGATCATAACCCTGACAGAATGGGGGTGACACTGGGGAGAAGGGTTCTGTCACCAAGAACCTGAGAGTGTGCGGCCACTGCCAGAGCAAGTGTCCAACCCGCAGCATCCCTGCAACACAGCCAAGGCCTGAAAAGGAGGCCTGGGACCTACAAAGAACAGCATGTGAAGTGCCCTGATGTCCAGAGACACTGTTTGTGATGGTCCCTGCCACAGAGCGGGGTGATGTGTTTTCCTTTAACCTTTCCAAATTTTCCTTATTCTTTTTTTAAAATTAATTGTTAATTAAATAACTTGTATTTGCTTTAAATTGTATGATGTGATCAGTGGGTCAGGGAGGTGCGCAGTGAAAAGAGAGTACCCCGGAGTGGGGACACCCTAGCCCCTGTCCTTGGTGACCACAGCAGGGTTGGGGGTTGAGCCCCCCAGGAATCCAGGGCCCAGCCTTGTTGGGGTTACGAGGACTCTGCCAGACAGGAGAGTGGAAAGGGAGCCCTCGAGGGCAGGGAGGCCTCTGGGTAAAGGAAGTGGGAGCGAGGACTCAGATCCTTTCGCCAGCCCACTTCACCGGGGTAGTGCAGAAGCCAGGAAAGTTCCCCACAATAGCGGGACCATTCCCCTGCTTACATATGCAAGGAGTCTGAGTAGCTGAGTAAAGTGGACGCTCTTGGATCTAAAACAATATATGACAGTTTTTCAAAAAAGGCCTGTAGAGTATTCCACCACCAAGGTCTGAGCTCACACTGAAGCATTGGCCACACTCAGGACAGTTATAGGGTTTCACACCAGGGATGATTCTCTGATGGGCTTGAATATTTTTAGTTTGCCTGAGAGCTCTGCCAGGGGAAGTGGCTCTGCCCTGTGCCTCCTCCACTGGGATCTTTTCCTTACCTGAGCTGCCTCGACTCTCACAGGCCGCCACCTGCTCAGGAATCTGGTAAATGTTCCCTTCGGAGTTTCCTGACACCGCCCCCTGCAGACAGTGGCGTAGCCAGGTTCTAACATCAGGGGGAGCAAACACAAAAAAAGGCACCACCTGACATATCAAATTACTAATTACATACTTTTAAATTTGTTACACATATTTATTTGTACTTAAAATAAAAACACAAGAATGATCCAGCCATGGAAGGGTTTGCACAGCCAGCATTTCACAGGAGAACTTTAGATTACACTTAGATATAATTAAGGAAAGTCATTAAGGACATTGAGGTCAATGGTAATTGGGACAAAATACAACATGGTTTTACAAAAGGTAGATGTGCCAAACCAATCTGATCTCCTTCTTTGAGAAGGTAACAGATTTTTTAGACAAAGGAAATGCAGTGGATCTAATTTACCTCGATTTCAGTAAGGCATTTGATGCAGTTCCACATGGGGAATTATTAGCTAAATTGGAAAAGATGGGGATCAATATGAAAATTGAAAGGTGGATAAGGAACTGGTTAAAGGGGAGACTACAACGGGTCATACTGAAAGGTGAACTGTCAGCCTGGAAGGAGGTTACTAGTGGAGTTCCTCAGGGATCAGTTTTGGGACCAATCTTATTTAATCTTTTTATTACTGACCTTGGCACAAAAAGTGGGAATGTGCTAATAAAGTTTGTAGATGACACAAAGCTGGGAGGTATTGCTAACACAGAGAAGGACTGGGATATCATACAGGAAGATCTGGATGACCTTGTAAACTCGAGTAATAGGATGAAATTTAATAGTGAAAAGTGCAAGGTCATGCATTTAGGGATTAACAACAAGAATTTTGGTTATAAATTGGGGACACATTAGTTGGAAGTAACAGAGGAGGAGAATGACCTCGGAGTATTGGTTGATCACAGGATGACTGAGCCACCAATGTGATATGGCCGTTAAAAAAACTAATGCAGTTTTAGGATGCATCAGGCGAGGTATTTCCAGCAAAGATAAAGAGGTGTTAGTACCATTATATAAGGCACTGGTGAGACCTCATCTGGAATACTGTGTGCAGTTCTGGTCTCTCATGTTTAAGAAGGATGAATTCAAACTGGAATAGGTACAGAGAAGGGCTACTAGGATGATCCGAGGAATGGAAAACGTGTCTTATGAAAGGAGACTCAAAAAGCTTGGCTTGTTTAGCCTGGCCAAAAGAAGGTTGAGGGGAGATATGATTGCTCTTTATAAATATATCAAAGGGATAAATACCAGGGAGGGAGAGGAATTATTTAAGCTTAGTACCAATGTGGACACAAGAACAAATGGATATAAATTGGACACTAGAAAGTTTAGACTTGAAATTAGATGAAGGTTTCTAACCATTAGAGGAGTAAAGTTCTGGAACAGCCTTCCAAGGAGAGCAGTGGGGGCAAAAGACATATCTGGCTTCAAGACTAAGGTTGATAAGTTTATGGAGGGGATGGGATGAGGGGATAGCCTAATTCTGGCAATTAATTGACCTTTGATTATTAGCAGGTAAATAGGCCCAATGGTCTGTGATAGGATGTTAGATGGGGTGGGATCTGAGTTACTACAAAGAATTCTTTCCTGGATGCTGGCTGGTGAGTCTTGCCCACATGCTCAGGGTTTAACTGATCACCATATTTGGGGTCGGAAGGAATTTTCCTCCAGGGAAGATTGGCTGAGGCCCTGGAGGTTTTTCGCCTTCCTCTGCAGCATGGGGCATGGGTCACTTGCTGGAGGATTCTCTGCACCTTGAGGTCTTTAAACCATGATTTGAGGACTTCAGTAACTTAGACATAGGTTAGGGGTTTGTTACAGTAGTGGGTGGGTGAGATTCTGTGGCCTGGGTTGTGCAGGAGGTCAGACTAGATGACCATAATGGTCCCTCTGACCTTAAGTCTATGAATCTATACTTTAGATTCTAGAAAGTAAATGACAGAATACAGTAGTTTATAATTGTCACAGGTTAAAAAAAAATTACTGGCCATTTTTTCCAGTTCCTAATTTCATTTTAAAATCAATCAGTGAAATGCACTTTATTTATAATAGACCATACTACTAAAGCCACCAAAAACACATGACAAATACAAGTTTTATGAGAATTGATGAGCAAAGATCTCATAGCTCTTCAGGGTTGGACAAAGCAGTAATTCCCCTTAAAATAGCTTTATTCATGGGGTTTTTTTAAAACAAAAGACATCTCTACGACACAGGTTGGCAGTCTAACATTTCTGAAACACTGAGTACTGAAAGTTAGGGTTTTTACCAATTTAAGCTGTACACACACACACACACACACACACACACACACACACACACACACACACACACACACACACACACACACACACACACACACACACACACCCCCTCTTCCTGCTTTCCTATCACCAGTTCTGTTACTACTGGAATGAAATCTAGACATCCGTAAAATAGCTAGTTCCACATTGTTCTTCAAACCTCAGATCAGAGAAATGCTGCTTTGCATTTGAGATACTGTCTGACTGTAGTACATTTTGCACTGCCTGCATCTACACTGACATCAGGAGAGGAGAAGAGGACAAGACTGTCCCTAGCATATATGATTTAAAAAAAAAAGGCGAGACACACCCACCCACTATCAATGCAACAAGAAGGGAGAACAGTAGCTGGGGCCAAGAAAGAAGATGCAATAAAACCCTCCAGTACCCACAACTGATATCTGAAAAGCATCAGTTGCTCTGCAGATCAAAGAAAGAAAGAGCAGCCAGTACTCAGACAGATAGGATCCTTATGACCTACATAGGAGAAGTACACTTTCTATGTAAACTGTAGCAGTTTCCCAACAGAGTTTTCTGATGGACTTATTTATTAAGCAAAAATTAAGATTAGGAGTCTGATTTAAATTTTGTAAATTTTCAGTTTTAGTTAACTGTGGAACTATTGCAGCTACTTTTATTTTATTCCTGCCTTTATAAAAAGCTACAGAGTTATAACAGATATTTACAAAGACTAAAATACATGCTTTAATATAATTAAGACCGGACCTTCCCAAGATGAAAACTACATCATGGTAGAGTCCTACAACCAGGTATTTGAGGCCAATCCCTTTATCAATGGAATCCTCAACTAAAATGTGAGGAAAGAGAAGAGTCACCCTCTGACTTTTGACAATAATTCAAGGTCAGCCAGCCACCAAGAAGACCGGCACCATTCATATTCTGAAAAGCAGCAAAGAGTCCTGGGGCACCTCATAGACTAACAGACGTATTGGAGCATGAGCTTTCGTGGATGAATACCCACTTTGTCAGATGCATGTAGTGAAAATTTCCAGGGGCAGGTATATATATGCAAGCAAGAAGCAGGCTAGAGATAACAAGGTTAGTTCAATCAGGGAGGATGAGCCTATTACTTTGGATTTATCTATCTTGAATAGTGTATCATCTGCAAACTTTGCCACTTCACTGCTCAGTGTTTTTTTCAGATTGTTAATGAATACGTTGACCACCACAGGTCCCAGTACAGTTCCTTGGGGGACCCCATTGTTTAACTCTCTCCATTTTGAAAATTGACCATTTATTCCCACACTTAGCTTCCTATCATCTAACCAGCGACTGATCTGTGAGGGTGTCTACCTGTTATCCCTTAGGAACTTAGTCCTTTAAGAGCCATTGGTAGAACCTTGTTGGTCTTTCTGAAAATCCAAGTACACTATCCACTGGCTTGCCTTTACTCACATGTTTGCTGACCCCTCATAATCATGCTTCACTATTTACAAATGCCATGTTGGCTCTTTCTCAACACATCATGTTTCTCTGTGTGTCAGATAATTCTGTTCTTTACCACGGGTTCTACCAACTTGCCCAGTGCTGAAGTTAAGCTCCAGAAGTGATCCTGGCCAGTAAACCTTTTTTAGAAATCAGTGTTACATTAGTTACCTTCCAATCATCTAGTACAGAGGCTTGTTTCAGTGACAGATGACATACCACCATTAGTAACTCTGAATTTAATTTCACATTTGAGTTCCTTCAACAATCTTGGGGAAACACCAGCTGGTCCTGGTAACTTACTACTGTTTAATCTATAAGCATGTTCTAAAGCCCTCTCTATTGACCGGGGTACAATGTGCAGTTCACTTCTCTGCTTAGTACATGGGGACCATCCCCCCTACAACTCCTAACAGCCACCTCCAGCTCTGAGCAGTGATGAGCTGCCAAAATCTTAACAACCGGTTCCTTCCTCACCTCACAAGGGTGTTATGGCCCACCCCTGCCCCCCGGAACTCCTGCCCCATCCAACCCCCCGTGTTTCTTGACTCCCCCTCCCAGGACCCCTGCCCCATCCACCTCCCTTCCCTGTGCCCTAACTGCCCTCTGCCGCCCCATCCAACCCCTCTCATCCCTAATGGCTCCCCAGGACCCCTGCTCCATCCAACCACCCCTTCTCCCTGTCCCCTGACTGCCACTGGAACCCCTGCCCCATACTGCCTCCCACCACCTCATCCAACCTCCCCCTCCTTCCTGACTGCTCCCCTAGGACTCCTGCCCCCATTCAACCCCCCTGCTCCCCGCCCTCTGACCGCCCCAACCCCCAACCCCGAACTCCCCTGCCCTCTATTCAACCCCCCCCGCCTAGCCCCTTACCGCACTGCCTGGAGGTGGCTGGCAGCACCACTCGGCTAAAGCTGGGCCACGCCGCCACCAAGCAGCACCTGGAGCACAAGGTCAGGCCAAGCTCGCAGCCCCCCTGCTTCCCACTAATCAGCTGTTCGTGCAGGAAGCCTGGGAGGGCAAAGAAGCAAGTGGCGGCTTCACGCTCAGGCCCAGGAAGGCGGAGGTGGAGCGGAGGTGAGCTGGGGTAGGGAGCAGTTCCCCTGTGCACCCCCACCCCCTCCTCGGTTACCTGCTGCGGTGCAGGTGCCCCCCCCCCGCCCCAGCTCACCTCCACTCTATCTCTGCCTCCCTGGGCCTGAGCGCAAAGCCGCCGCTTGCTTCTCCGCCCTCCCAGGCGTCCAGTGTGAACAGCTGATTCGCAGGAAGCAGAGGCGAGGGGCAGAAGCGGGACGGAATGTTCATGGGAGGAGACGGAGGCGGAGTGGAGGTGAGCTGGGGCCGGGGGGCGGGGCGGGAAGCTGCTTTTCCCCATGGGTGCTCCAGCCCCGGAGCACCCACGGATTAGGCGCCTAAGATGCCACTTTTGGATAATGTGCTCAGGGGAGCAGCCAGTCCCCCTGCTCCCCCCAGCTATGCTCATGCGTGGCAACCAATGGGCCGGCGCCACACAGCCTGCCTTGATTCCTGGTGAAATGTGGGGGTGGCAGAGGGAAGACAGCAGCCCCTAATGGGTCAGGACAGGGAAACACAAAAGCCGCTCCCTGAGGGTCATCCTCTGGGAAGGGGAAGGAGATGGCCCCAGGGGACAGGGCAGGGGTCAGCTTTAGGGGCAGGGCAGGGATCAGGAGTAGGGACGGGCTGGGGTCAGGAATAGGGACAGGAAAAGGAGCAACAGAGGAACTGGGGGCCCCAGTGGCCAGGCCACTGGAGGGTGGCATCCCACGATTGGGCTTAGGGGTCTGTGGGATGGGAGGGGGACCCTTGGTGATGCTGGCCTCGTGCTCTAAGGCAGGTGGTATGGCCACAGAATGCATAGATAGGGAATCCGCGATAGGGCCCCCACCCAGGAAAGAAGTCGGTTGCACCACACCAATGAGGGATTCCTCTGGTGACTCGGGTCCCGGCCACACAACACTGGCTGTCACCTCAAGAGGCTCGGCGGTCGCTAGTGGGGTGCCATCTGTGGCCGGGTCAGTGGAAGAGTTCAGGGGCATCATGGAGGTGGGAGCAGAGGCAACAGTTTGGGAGACGGAGCACGGGGAAAGGGGGGCCAGGATGAGGTCGTCCAGATCAAGGCCTGCTGGCAGAGGGTTGTCCGCCCCGTGGGTGACCTGGGTCATTCCCAGGGCCTTGATCACCTCATAGATGGAGGGGAGATCACCTTCCATCACCCCGGGGTTCTTCCTGCCAGCACCTGAGGCAACGCTCACCTCAGGGCTTGCAGGGTTTTCAGATGGTAAGGAGGCGAGTGGGGCTCCATCGAGGGCTTCCGTGGGAAGGGACTCCGGAGGAGGGGAAATGTTACTTTCCGGTGCTGCCACGTTGTCCCCTGCTGGCACCATTGAATGGGAGTTGCTGGGGGCAAAGTGGAAGGCTCGGCATTGGTGCCCCCCTTCCTGGTCTTCCGGGGGGCTTCCGCATCGGTGGGAAGGAGCGGAGCTTGAGCCTTCCACTTGCCTCGCTTCCCCTGTACTAGGGCCCAGCCCTCTATGGCATCATCGGGGGCTGGCTAACAGGGGTGTGGTCAGGGAGCAAGGACGATGGCTCGGGGACTCAGGGAGGCAATGATGGGGCAGCATGAGGGAAGGAGGATCCTCCTTGGGGCGGGTCATCTCCCATGCCTGGTGGTATCCCTGCCACACTCTCCTCCACAGACCCCGCCAGACTGCAGACAGCAGAGGCAGGGCTCTTCCGCTTGTCTGAGCACACTGGGGGAGGTACCCCTAAGGCCCGAGCAGGAGCAATGGTGGTCTGGGAAGGAGGAGGGGCAGCTCCAGGCGCCAGGCAGCCAAGGGGCACTGGCATTGACGGGGCCAGTGCCCTGCCATGGCTCTGGGGTCCCGGACACTCCTCCATGCTGGGCCAAGGGGCAGTCCCTCCGGACGTGTCCCATCTCCCGGCAGAGGTAGCACCGGGCCTCCCTCGTGGAATAATGCACCCAGTAGTGGGCTTCCTGGTAGGGGACGAGAAAGGGTCCCTCGAGCGCATCTCCATCACACGCCGCCAGCAGCAGTTGAAGCTGCACCTGCTGGTGGAATGAGAGGACATAATGGAGGGTGGGGTCTTTGCAGCCCAATGGAAGAGGGCTGATGAAAGAAATTGGGTGCCCCAGGGTTGAAGGGGCGGGCAGCAGGGCAGGCAGCAGGGCGGCATTGGGCAGGAAGGGAAGGATGGAGGTCAGGACTAACTGGACAACCAGGTCTTCCAACGACTCCAGGGGGACAAACGCCCCCCACAGCCAGGTCCTTCTCCACTGCCTCCTGGGCAGCGGCCTCCGATGCTAGGAAGAAGACTACCTTTCTGTACATTTTGGAGGCCGCCACAATGGTTGTGGCCCCCACCGCCCTCACCAGTGCCCACACGTAGGTCTCCACGTGGGGTGAGGCGGGTACCAGGAGGAACGGACGCCGTGCTTCCTGGTCAAGGTGGGGAAGGGGCCCTGGGCGCACACACTGGCTGTCGCCTCAAGAGGCTCGGCGGTCGCTAGTGGGGTGCCATCTGTGGCCGGGCGCTATAGATGGCAGCAGAGGCGGTGGTTGGAGGAGATGATCTAGTGGCAGGTGGGGGGGTTGCCACCACCTGCGTGTATGCCCTGGGGATTGGGGAGGGGCATCTGCAGAGCTGGTAGAAGGAGCAGTGGGGAGGGATGGCGCAGCCCTAGAACGTGTGTATAACACAGGCCCTAGAATGTCACCGAGTGCTTCCTCCAGAAAATCTATGATGTGACTGAGCCAGAGCACATCTTCTGGAAAGACATCTACATGCATTAGAGCCAGCCAGTAAGAAAAAATCTTCTGCAGTGACATGAAGTTAAAGAACATGGAGAAGAAGGAAACCTCTACTCAGGTTGTTACTGGAGCTGAAGCAGAGAGGCTAGGATAAACACGGCTAGGGCCCAGGACTGACTATCAGCAGATCTGCCATTTTCTATTCCTGGCTTTTTGACCATGAGCGAATCTCTTTGCTTCTGTGTGCCTCAGTTTCCACAACTATAAAATAAAGCTAATCAAGGTTATGTTTTTTCTCTCTCCTATTTTGCAAGGCAGGAAACTTAGATACATTTGGGACCTGTCTACGCTACCGGTCTAGAGTGTCTTTGAAAGCTGATGACCCACACATGTTGTTCAGAACCTGTGAATAACACAAGCTCCTAAGTTTGTTCTGTGCGTAGCCCCTATGGAACAGCTGGGCTGGACAGCCTTTTCTCGCTGGGCTGTGCGGAGCAGGTTCTGGGCACTAGGGATATGAAGAGGCTCTCAAGGACTAATTCTTGAAAATAAATATCAATGAACTGCAACACAATATCAAATCACTGCCGCTAACATTAGTGGGTGATAAAATACTAGCAGAGTGGTAATTAATGCTGAGGACAGGGCAGTGACACAGGGCAATCAGATCCCTCAATAAGCTGGCCCCATTCAAAGAAAATAAGTTTGAAAAGAACCAAACGAAAGGCCCTATACCTAGCAGCAAAGCATGCAGGCCACACCTACAGAATGGGGAAGTGTATCTAGGAAAGCACTAACTGTGAAGAGGATTTAGGGGCCATACTGGGCAAGCCATTCAACATGAGCACCCAGGCCTGCTAAACCCAGGGTTGTGAGTTCAGGCCTTGAGGGGGCCATTTGGGGATTGGTCCTGCTTTGAACAGGGGGTTGGACTAGATGATCTCCTGAGGTCCCTTCCAACCCTAATGATCAATGATTAAGAAGTGTGATGCTGTGGTGAACAGGGCTAATGCCATCATTAGATGTATGAAAAGACCAGTGAGTAGGATAGGGAGGTGACACACCATCAGTGAGACTGATCCTGGAATATGGCATCCAGTTTTGGCGTCCACCTTTGAAAAAGGTTTTGAAATACTGGAGATGGGGCAGCAAAAAGCAATGAAAGATTCTGAGGGCTGGAGAAAAATGCCTGCCAGTGAGCTATTGAAAGAGCTCAGCCTGTTCAGATTATCAACAAGATCGGGAGGTGACATCATTGAAGTGTTGAAGTGACTTCATGGAGAGAAAATATCAGGTATTAAAGGGCTCATTAATCTAGCAGAGAAAAGCAGAACAAGACCCAGTGGCTGGAAACTCAAAAGAGACCAATTCATATTAGAAATAGAGCAGAAATATTCAACAGTGAGGATGAATCACCAAAGGAACAAACTAGAAAGAGAAGTGGTGGGAATTGTCCATTTCCTGATGTCTTCTAATGAAGACTAGATGCCTTTCTGGAACGTGTTTAGTGAAAAACTAGCTACTATGCTATACAGAAAGCATGTGATATGCAGGGTGTCAGATTACATGCTCTAATTGTCTCTTCTGGCCATAAAGTCTGCTAATTCATGAACAACTGAGCGTAGCATGGGGAAGAGCGACTCGTGTTCTACTGTGTAGTCGGTGTCATCCCACAATGAAGAGTCACTGAGTGGGATGATCCAGGGGAAGCAGCTCAAACATGCAGTGTGGCTGGACAGGAGCAGGACATCAGCACTGCAGGGGAGGGGTGGGTGTGGCCATGACATCACAAGGGCCTTTGGCAGGACCTCAGCCTATTGGATAGAGATGGTGGGGAGGCGATGATCTCACAGAGAGGTCTTGACATCAGCCAGGCAGGACAGGGGTGCAGGACAGGGGCAACCTTGGAGATCCCTGTGGCTTTGCTTCAGCATGTCTCCTTCTCGAGGTCTCTCGAGAAAGGAGAGAGAATTCACTTTCACCTATGTGAGCGCAAGGAGGACCCTCTTTGGAGTTTTCTCCTTTTCTTTTCTTGATTTTGCTAGAAAACAGACGTCCCTGTATAGAAGGTAAGAGCCTCCGAGAGGTTTGGAACCTTTTCAGTCTGATCCATCAGGTGCTGGCTGATTTTTAGGAAAGGGAAAAACTTGATTGTGGGAGCAGCATTTTATTTCTAACCTAGGACTTTGTCCCTTAGAATCACTGGGGACATTGGGGTTTCTTCTTTTTGTTTTCCCTTTTCCTGCCTCTCCCTCCTTTCTCTTCTTCTCTTCCATCTTTGTCCTTTCCCCCTGCTCTCCTTTCACCACCAGGACCTGTCTGTGCATGTGAAGTGGGAGGCAGGGGGGAGTTGCACTCCAACTCTCATTGTGGGAGGCCCTCCAAAAGACATGTGGCTGGAATAGTGCTCTAAGAGTGACTTCCTCCAGTGGTGACCTGGGACAGCTGGTGAGAACTCTCACTTTCTGATTCTCAGAGTCTCAGTGCTGATTGGGCAAGCATGGGGCTATTGTTAGGGAGGAGATTCAGGTCCTTGTTACTCTCTTTTAAGACCAAGGAAATAAGCCAGAACCAAACATGTTTGATTGCTCTTGCTGCTTTTCTCCATTCATTGTCTTTGAGCAATTCATGATTCTCTTACTAATGGGCTAGTTCTTCTAAAATACTAACTGAATAATTAGGTTTTAATAAAGCCATATGCAAACTCATACTTACAGTAACAAAGGAGTCAGGCAGCACCCTACAGAATGGGGGACAGTCCGCTGGAAAGCAGTGACCCTGAAAAGGATTTGGGGGCCATAGTGGATGAGCTGCTCAACATGATTTGTCAATGTGAAACTGTGGTAAAAAAGGTTAAAGCCATACTTGGATGGATAAAGTAGTGAGTATGGAAAGGGAAGTGCTCCAGCATTGGTGAGACTGATATTGGGATGCTGAATCCAGTTCTTGTGTCCACATTTTGAATATTATGTTATAAAAATTGGAGAAGGTACAGAAAAGATTCATAATTGAGTGATGGTGATGATGCCTTGTAATGAGATATTGAAAAAGCTCAATCTGTTTAGTATATACAAAAGGAGAATGAAAGGTGAGTTGCTTGACTTCATGGAGTAAAAATGTTGAGTATAAAAAGGCTCTTTTATTTAGCAGGGACAGGCATTACAAGACCCCATGGATGGAAGCAGAAATCAGAAAAAGTATAATGACAATAAGACCCAGATTTGTAAGAGGGTGATTCATCTTTGGAACAAACTACCAAGAGAGATGATGGCTTCTCCCTCTCTTGATATCTTCTAATAAAGACTAGATGCCTTTCTGGAAAATGTTTGAGTAAAAGAAAAACCCAGCTCTTCTGACATACCGGAGGCCTTAAGATACTCAGGGGATCAGATTAAATGCTCTAATGGTTTCTTCTGGCCATAAAGTCTACTATCTTATGAAAAGCTGATTGCGGCCTGAGGAAGACCCTCTCGTGTTCTACTGTGTAGTGGTGTCATCCCACAGCAAAGAGTCATTGAGTGGGATGGTCCAGGGGAAGCAGCTCAAACATGCAATGTGGCTGGACAGGGGCAGGACATCAGCACTGCAGGGGAGGGGTGGGTGTGGCCATGACATCACAAGGGCCTTTGGCAGGACCTCAGCCTATTGGACAAAGGTGGTGGGGAGACGATGATCTCACAGAGAGATCTTGACATCAGCCAGGCAGGACAGGGGTGCAGGACAGGGGCAACCTTGGAGATCTCTGTGGCTTTGCTTCAGCATGTCTCCTTCTCGAGGTCTCTCCTTGAGGACTGAGAGAGAATTCACTTTCATGTACGTGAGCACAAGGAGGACCCTCTTTGGAGTTTTCTCCTTTTCTTTTCTTTATTTTGCTAGAAAACAGACGTCCCTGTGTAGAAGGTAAGAGCCTCCGAGAGATTTGGAATCTGTTCAGTCTGATCCATCAGGTGCCTGCTGAATTCTAGGAAAGGAAAACACTTGATTGTGGGAGTAGCATTGTATTCCCAACATAGGACTTTGTCCCTTAGAATCATTGGAGACATTGGGGTTTCTTCTTTTTGTTTTCCCTTTTCCTCTGTCCTTCCTACCTTTCTCTTCTTGCTTCCTTTGTCCTTTTCCTCTGCTCTCTTCCCACCACTGGGAACTCTGTGTTTGCAGCAGGGACCGGGGGGGTTGTTGGAGGCCCTCACTGAGAGGTGAGACTGGAATAGTGCTCTGAGAGTGATCCCCTCGGTGGTGACCTGCGCCATTCTTTGGGCTATTTGATGAGAACCCTTACCCTTCCACCCCTCAAAGTCTCAACCTTGATTGGCTGAGGAGGGGGCTATTGACATGCAGGAAACTCTGGTCTTTGTTGTTCTTTTTTATGACCAAGCAAATAAGTCACAACCAGTTTTATGTTTGACCAGTGTTGATGCTGCTCTCCATTCATTGTCTCAGAGCAGTTCATGATCCTCTCTAACATTCCAGTTCTTCTAAAATACTTGCTGACTAATTCCTATGAACAATTGTTGGTCTGTAGCTCATTTGAGAGCAACTCAGCTGATGAAGCCAGTCAGTAGCAAAGACAAGTCACTGCTCCTTTCTCAGCCTTAGTTTCTCCTTCTGTCAAGTACGATTAACAATCCTCTCCCACCTGAGTGGATGATGGGGATCCACTGAAGAGTGTCACTAGTAGCAGTGCAGAATAGGAGGTGTCCTATCAATTGAGCCATATCAGATTATGACATAATATTCTATTTTATTGATATTTTATTATTTTGAAATTGTTAAGAACAGCAAATACTTAGCTCAGACTGAAGCATCTCATCTAATTTTCTAGATCAGTGTCTCTTTGTGTACGACGAGACAGTTTAATGCACTGTAACAAACAGGAGATGCTCTTGTTTTGCAAACAAATATTTGTTTGCAAAGAATTTTCATCCTACTTATTATGATTTCAGGAAACAAAGTAGTTTAGTCTGAATGGATTTTCTGACAGAAAACGGTTTCCATGAAAATGTTCACCCCTTATTTCCTGGGCTCTATCCCTGCCTCCGTGGGGGTTGTTGTCTGTTAGTTAGAACAGGAGTCAGGCCTGTTGGCTTCTCTTTCTGGCTCTGTCCCTGCTTTGCTGTGTGACTCCTTGGGTAGGTGCAATGGGAATAGGGTCAATTCTCTAACTCCAGGCAGCAGACAGCCTGGGTGAGGAGGGAGGCTCAAGCTGTCTGCGAAGGAGAAAGGGATGTTTCCAGATGTTGAACGTCAAGAACTCTAAACTTTGCTAAAATGGCTGGTGTAGAGAAACAAGAAAGAGTTGGAGCCAAACTTGAACCATTGTCTTTTTTAAAGCCCATTCGGGGATGTGAGTCCCAGAGAGCTATAGAGAGGGGCAGCAACTTGGCCAGTCCTAAAGATCAATAGGCAGCAATAGAACCAGGAGTGACCCTCCCTCTCAAAGCCAGGGGGACTGGACATTAGGGCCTGGTTACAATTGCCAGCTGTGGGAGGGAGTGTGCAGCAGTGGTTAGTGAAGGGGTCCATCCATGGCTCTGACACTCTGTGTGACCCTGAGCTGGTAGCTGAGGCCCATTTGCCATCAGGAGGGCTGGGGTCCCATGGCTATGGCTCAGGGCAATTGGGAGGCTCCAGGAAGGTGTTAAAAGTGCTGGGATGTCAGGATCCTGGAGCCGCTGTCACCTCCGCACTAGGGCAGTGTCCTGCACCCCGCAGCTGCTGGCTGACTTTCTCCATCCCCTGGCAATAAGACAGACTCTTGTTTTCACAGCCAGTTGATTGCTCTAGTGACATCACCCTGCCTGCTGGCTGGGCAGGGTAACTCCTCAGGTCACCACCCTCTCCAGCCTGCCTTGGGCTTGAAGAGTGAGGAGGAGGAGAAGGGGCTCAGCGGTCACTAGTGGGGTGCCATCTGTGGCCGGGCGCTATAGATGGTAGCGGAGGCGGTGGTCGGAGGAGATGATCTAGTGGCAGTGGGGGGGTCGCCACCACCTGGGTGTATGCCCTAGGGATTGGGGGAGGGGCATCTGCAGAGCTAGTAGAAGGAGCAGTGGGGACGGACAGCACAGCCTTAGAACATGTGTATAACACAGGCCCTAGAATGTTACCGGGTGCTTCCTCCAGAAAACCTATGATGTGACTGAGCTAGAGCACATCTTCTGGAAAGACATCTACATGCATTAGAGCCAGCCGGTAAGAAAAAATCTTTCTTCTGCAGTGACGTGAAGTTAAAGAACATGGAGAAGAAGAAAACCTCTGCTCAGATTGTTACTGGAGCTGAAGCAGAGAGGCCAGGATAAACATGGCTAAGGCTCAGGACTAACTATCAGCAGATCTGCCATTCTCTATTCCTGGCTTTTTGAAAGTTTCTATATATAAGTAACACAAAGAAAACTGAATTTAGTGACAGTGAAGGTTGCATCAGAATATATGTCAGCCACCCAAAACCTTAATACATGGACATTAGAAGGGAAAAGACTCCTGTATTCCTTGCCATCTTCATATCAGCTACAACATCGTGGATAACGTGCACTAACGCTCCATAAGGCTTTCACTTAGGTCACTAACAGACACCAAAAAGAAACATTCACCCCATTCAATGCTCTGCATAACCTGACTGGTGAAGTCGTACTCTCAAGTATCAAAAGTTGAACACATCTGACTCTTCCACAGCCTGTGTATTTGGGAACTTAATCTGCTTTAACAGTCACTGCTGATGTTTTGTAACAGACCATGAGTTGGATGGAAGTTGGGAGTATATTGCTTTTCATTCTCTGTTGGAGAAGGAAAACATTTAGAGTTCAGGACAATTCTCAGTTTCCAAGTACCCACCAGCACCCAGCCTCTCACACCTATTGGCTGTGCCCATCCAGCAACAACCCAACTTCCAAATATTCCATTCCCCAGCACTCTCCATTTTGCCTCCCATATCACCAATCTCTCAATGCCCCAGCGTCCATCTGTAATGAATGTGAGAATTTTCTGCAATATTTTTGTGAACAATATAAGTCTCAGTTGGCCATCTGTCTTTGCACTGTTACTCACTGGATGCAGAAAGAATAAAATGCTTCTCCTGGAACAAGGAAAGAGACATATGATGTCTGATCTCTCTGTGGTGGCATGAATGCACCCTCAGAAGCTGGCTAGAACCAAAACATACCAATGGAGGATCCAGAAGAGACAATGACAGACATTAACACTTAACAACAGGTAGTTCCAGCAGGCTGAAAGTGTGAACACAGCATGGCTTTTTCTGGAGAACAGAGACAAGAAGTGTCAGGGATCATTGTTTAAGAAGAAGGTTCACAGACACATAGGAGTTCTCATTCAGGACTGGACAAGAGAGAGAAGATAGATCTTATAACAGCATAGCTTTGTGAAGCCCTTTGCATCTCTAAGGCTATGTCTAAACTAGAGAGCTTACAGCGGCACATCTGTACCAATGCAGCAGCAGCTTTGTAAGATCTCTCGGGTAACCACCCTATGCCATCAACATAATTAAACAACCCCCAACAACAGCTTCTCCCACTGACATAGCACTGTGCACACTAACACTTATGCCGGTGAAATTTATGTTGCTCAGGGCTGTGTTTTTTTCACACCCCTGAGCGATGTAAGTTTTGCCAACATACGTGGTAGTGTAGGTATGGCCTAAGTTAACCTAAGACTCCCTGATACTGTATCCCAGTTGATTATTTAAACCTATCCTGTTTGGAAAACACCTGCCTGGTGTTGCTACCAACACCACCTGAAGTGCATTAATCCCCGATAGGTGGAGGGAAGTCTCAGACCAGGAGTCTACCTTGGATGGATTCACTGGGCAGATCTCAGCATGAGGAACAGGAGTGCTGGAGTCCAAAGGCTCAGTCTCTGAGGTGTTGAGGCCAGGGGGCCTGCCTTTGTGGCCAGGGCATGGCATGGATTCTTTAAAGCCATAACGGGTACCCTGTAAAACCCAGCCAAGAATAGACCCCATCATCCCCATTTGACTTGGTATAGCAGAACCGTGAGAAACACCATAACAAAAGCAACAACGAAAAACATTATGAATACCTATTCCATGTGTATTTTCTGATGCCTTATAAGGTGGGAGCTCTGACGGAAGCTTTTCCCACATTCGGGGCATTTATAGGGTTTTTCTCCCGTATGGATCCTCTGATGTGTTTTAAGAAGTGAGTTCGACTGGAAGCTTTTCCCGCACTCACTACATTTAAAAGGTCTTGCCTCAGTGTGGATTTTCTGGTGTCTAATAAGGCCTGAGGTCACACTGAATCGTTCCCCACAGTTGGGGCATTTATAGGGCCTGTCTTCTGAGTGGATTCGCCGGTGTCTCCTAAGGGCTGAGCAGTCAGTGAACCTTTTCTCACATTCGAGGCATTTAAAGGGTCTCTCTCCTGTATGGATTCTTTGGTGTTTCAGAAGGGCTGAACTGTGACTAAAGCTTTTCCCACATTCAGGGCATTTATAGAGTTTCTCACCTGTGTGGATTCTTTGGTGTTTAATAAGGCTTGAACTGTCACTGAAACTTTTCCCACATTTGGGGCATTTATAAGGTTTCTTTTCTGTGTGTATTCTCTTGTGTTTAATGAGGCCTGAGCGGTCACTGAAACTTTTCCCACAGACAAGGCATTTATAGGGTCTTTCTCCTGTGTGGGTTCTTTGATGTACAATAAGGGCTGAATTCACACTAAAGTTTTTCCCACACTCAGAGCATTTATAAGGTTCTTCTCCTGTGTGGTTTCTCTTATGTTTAATAAGTCCTGAGCAGTCACTGAAGTTTTCTCCACAGACCAGGCATTTATAGGGTCTCTCACCAGTGTGGCTTCTCTGATGTCTAGTAAGGTGTGAGCTTAGACGGAAAGTTTTCCCACAGTCAAGGCATTTATAGGGTCTTTCTCCCGAGTGGAGTCTCTGATGCACAGTGAGGTCTGAGTTCACACTGAAGCTTTTCCCACAGTCAGGACATTTATAGGGCTTCTCTCCAGTGTGGATTCTCTGATGAGTGATAAGAGTTGATCTGCGATTGAAGCTTTTCCCACACTCAAGGCATTTAAAAGGTCTCTCTCCTGTGTGGATTCTTTGATGTTTGATAAGGTAGGACCTCGCATTGAAGCTTTTCCTACAGTCAGGACATTTATAAGGTTTATCTACAGTGTGTATCCTCTCATGCATAAGAAGGTAAGAGCTCACTCGGAATCTTTTCCCACATTTGAGACACTCATAGGGTTTCTCTGCTGTATGGATTTTCCTATGAGTACAAAGGGTTGAGCTCAGACGGAAGCTTTTCCCACAGTCGGGGCATTTATAAGGTTTAGCACCAGTGTGGATTCTCTGATGTCGAATAAGGCATGAGCGCAGGATGAAGCTTTTCCCACAGTCAGGGCACTTGTAGGGTCTGTCTCCTGAGTGGATTGCTTGATGTACAGTAAGGGCTGAAATCACATGGAAGCTTTTCCCACAGTCAGTACAGTTATAGGGCTTCTCTGCCACATGGATTTTCTTGTGTTTTATAAAGGCTGAGCAGTCACTGAAGCTTTTCCCACAGTCGGGGCATTTATAGGGTTTCTCTCCTGTGTGGGTTCTCTGATGTTTCATAAGGTCAGAGCTTGCACAAAAGCCTTTCCCACAGTCGGAACATTTAAAGGGTTTATCTACAGTGTGGGTCCTCTCATGCATAAGAAGGTAGGAGCGCACTCGGAAGCTTTTCCCACATTGTAGGCACTCATAAGGTTTCTCTGCCCTGTGGATTTTCTCATGTGTCCTAAGTGTTGAGTTCTGACGGAAGCTTTTCCCACAGTCAAGGCACTTATAGGGCTTCTCTCCAGTGTGGATTCTCTGGTGAGTAACAAGGATTGATTTCTGATTGAAGATTTCCTCGCACTCCATGCATTTATAGAGTCTCTCATCAGTGTGGATTGTCTGATGCAAAGCAAGGTCTGAGCTCACATCGAAGCTTTGGCCACACTCAGGGCAGTTATAGGGTTTCTCTGCAGTGTTAATTCTCTGATGGGCTTTGCTATTTTTAGTTTTCCTGAGAGCTCTGCCAGTGGAAGTGGCTTTACCCTGTGATGTCTCTCCAGGAATTTTTTCTGACATGCATTGAGAGTCACACGCCTTCACCTGATCAGGATTCAAGGAAACTTTCCCTGCCAACATTCCCAATAAATTCCCATGTGATTCTGCTTCCTCTAGACAATTCTCCTCCTTTATCTTCACCATCCCGTCCTCTGTTGGAATAAAGAGGGAGAATTGAGACCTGATTCATTTCTTGTGCTGGGATTAAAGAATGCTTGGAAAGGGGGAACAGCAGAATTAATAATGCTATGGTCTGAAATTAGGAACCAAATTCCACAACGCAGGGACCAGTTCTGCTCCCATGTAACATCTCAACTGCCAGGAAAGGACAGAGGATGAGGGGGAGAGAGGGGCATTCATCAGACAATGACTGTGGGAAGGAAGTCATGACTGATGCACCTGCCAGGAGGATGTGACCCCTGCTGGGACAACCCTGACATGGGTGAAGAGGGGCAGAACTGGGGGCCTCACAGGGCCTTAGTGGAAAAGCCAGCTATTTTGTTCACTCGCCCGTGGTTTCTGAGTTGGCTTAACAAACTCCTCACCTGTGCAGGTGCCTCTCACAGTCTCCCCTTCCTCTGCTTCCGAGGGGCCCGGCTCCTCCCCTGGCTCCATGAGAGAGATCTGGAGTAGAAATAGCCCTGGGTTAGATGGAACATGGATTCCCCGTGGGCTGGGTGAGTTTATTCGCTCACTTGCAGGTGGGTGCAGTTTTTACTGATATTTTATTATGAAAGAGGAAAGTAGTATTTAAAAGTGAGTTAAAATCAGGGGAAGGAAACTTTAATTCTCTCTCCAGTCACCGATCGATGCCACCTTAGGTTGTTGCTATAGCAAGGCTTCCTGCATGCAGTGACCTGAGAGACAGTGGATGGGAATGAGACAGGCACTAAGGAGACCTCTGTTCTGGTTCTAGCTCTGTCCTGGACTTGAAGAGCTATGATGTCTTCCTCATTCTTTTCTTCTAGGACAAGAGGCTAACATGGCTATTCTCAAGTGTTCAAACACCATGAGTCAGCTCTTCACATAGCCCCACTCTGAACCCACCTCAGACGTGTTCCTAGCCCATAGTGTTCCCAGAATGGTTCCAGACCCCATTAGCAGTCAATGTGGTGAGGGAAAAGAAAGATGCAACCAGAGCTAAAGTCACATTAAACAGGAATCTAGAACCTCAGGGTTTCCAGGGGTGTGTTGGATGATATGCCGGCACTGGGAGATGGGGAACAGGGTAGGAACCATGACATATGTCTGTCCCTCCCTGAGCCCTTTATCTATCCCTAGGGTCTGTTCCTAGAATGGTGGCAGCCTGTTGGCACCCCCTACCTATTTCCCACTGGGAGAAAGACCTTGTACATTTATTTCTAACAGTCTGAGCTTTATCCAGCTAGTTACCTCAGGATCACAGCATTCTTTTGTCCGGGGAGAGCTCTTAGCAAAGCTTCCTTCAAACACTTCTAGACTCTATCATATTGAGAAAAGACTTGGCCAGTTTAGTACAGTGCAGAGCAGGTGTAGTGTCAGAAACTGCTGAAGGTGAATCATATATTTCTTTCCCATTTCCTGTTTAACACCCTCCCACACACACACACACATTCCTTTTCTTTGTAGGTACATGGATAGTGAATTCTGGCAGACAGGGGTCTCCCTCTTAGAATTCCTCACCTTTCTCCATCTTGTAGTCCTTATGATGGTAGTTTTTTACTAAATTTATTATTATTAAGGCTGTCAAGCAATTAAAAAATCATGATTAATCGCACTCAAACAATAATAGAATACCATTTATTTAAATATTTGCAGATTTTTGCTACATTTTCAAATATATTGATTTCAATTACAACACAGAATACAAAATGTACAGTGCTCACTTTATATATTATTTTTTATTACAGATATTTGCACGGTAAAAAACAAATTAAATAGTATTGTTCAATTCACCTAATATAAGTAGTGCAATCTCTTTATCATTAAAGTTGAACTTACAAATGTAGAATTATGTACAAAAAATAACTGCACTCAAAAATAAAACTTGTTTGTCTGAGCAATTGACTGAACAAGAGGTAGGACTGAGTGGACTTGTAGGCTCTAACGTTTTACATTGCTTTGTTTAGAGTATGGCTATGTAAGAAACAAGCAAAAATCTACATTTGTAAATTGCACTTTCACAATAAAGAAATTGCACTACAGTACTTGTATGAGGTGAATTGAAAAATACCATTTCTTTTGTTTATCATTTTTACAGTGCAAATATTTGTAATAAAAATAAGACTATAAAGTAAGCACTGTTCGCTTGTATTTGGTGTTGTAATTGAAATCAATATATTTGAAAATGTAGAAAAACATCCAAAATATTTAATAAATTTCAATTAGTATTCTATTACTGATTAACAGTGTAATTAAAACTATGAATAATTGTGATTATTTTTTTAATCATGATTAATTTTGGGGGGTTAATCATGTGAGTTAACTGCGATTAATTGACAGCCCTAATTTATCATTATTATTAATTATTATTATTATTATTGATGATAGCACCTAGGAACTCTAAACATGGACCAGGACCCCATGGCCGTACATATTGTACAAACACAGCACAAAAAGATTTTCCCTGCCCCAAACAGCTCACATTCCAACTACCACACAACAGACATCAAATGCAGACAGACAGATGGGGGAGTACAAGGAGGCATGATAGGTAGCGGTCTCTGAACACAAGGAGCCAAGGATTTTTGTAGGTGTAACATCACAGGAGAGTATTGAGGAGGAATTTGAAAGTGGGTACATTTGACTTGACTGTGCTCCCTGGAGTACTATAGATATTGGGTGTGGATCAGCGACAGCGGCAGCATATGTAGGTACATGGAAATACTGTGAGACTGCACCACTGTTTGTGCATTTATCTACATGTATTCCAACTGCAGTTAACTGTGTTCAGTGTTGGTGTACTGAACAGCGGAAGGAGTAGTTGCAGCAGGTTAGTAGAGCTGTGACTGTGATATGAGGGGAGGCGCAGATATACCTTGATCAGGGCCGGCTTCAGGCACCAGCTGAGCAAGCAGGTGCTTGGGGCGGCCAAGGGGAAGGGGTAGCAGGTCGGGCTCTTCGGCAGTGGGTCCCTTGGTCCCTCTCAGGGGGAAGGACCTGCCGCAGAACTGCCACTGAAGAAGAAAGAGGCACGGTGGAGCTGCTGCTGATCGCGGCATTTTTTTTTCCCTCGCCGCTTGGGGTGGCAAAAACCCTGGAGCTGGCCCTGACCTTGATGGACCAACCATGATTCATTGCTGCATGAAGTGCTGTAGGTTGCCACTGGTCTCTGGGGCTAAGTGAGGGGCAAGCAAAGGCAACGTCTCAGAAGGAATCTTCAGGGCAAGGGTGAGAACTGCGAGAGACTGATAATATCCTCCAGTATCCTGAATGAACTTTATTGAACTAAGTTAAAACATATTGAACGAGGGTTAAGACCAGTGGGGTCCATCATATTAAAACATACACAATTGCATGTGTTATTATAGCACTGTATCTTCTCTAGTAGGAGAGAAAGCCAATTAACTTGCTCCATTATCAACCTTTTCAAGCCGCCCACAGAGACATGCACATATACTACTTCACACTGGATTCTCTCCAGGGACCAACAGGCAAAGGAAGGGTTTTTCGATAAATAGCCTGGTTTTAAACTGGCTCATGGTCTTCTTCCCGATCCAGCAAATAGACAGGCTCCTGATCCACGGAGGATGACAGTCCTTACAGCAGGATTGGAAGGACAGGGCCTTCTGAGCTCCCATAAGAGTGGGTGCTTGTTCTGAGCTGAAGCTGTGACAAACCTGTAATAAGGAAATTCCCTTGGGTGCAGGGTTGAAGAACTGCCCCAGCCAGAACCCTTTTAGGATTGAGGTTAACTCTGGTGGACTTATCAGCATGCCTGTAGGGTTGGTATTTTTAATTGTTTTTAATCTATTTTCTCTGTAATGCTTTTTACCTTATGAATAAAGCAGGGTTGCTTAGGAAGCGCTGTGTGTACATGACCTTATAACTGTAGCAATCACAGCTGTTAACCATCTCGGAAGAGAAAACAAGCAGATAGGTTGACTAAGGACATCTGTCTATGCTGAGAATAATACAGGGAAGGCGGGGAACTGTGCAGCCTGGAAATACCCTAGTCTGAAGGGAGAGGGATGCGAGTCTCCACCCAAGAGAGGCAACACCAGGGGAGCCAAAAGGCTGAGAGTGGAAGCTGTTGCTAGACCTCTGAGGGGAGAAACAAAAGAAGTTGCCCTGAATTATGGCAGCAACATTTTGCAAACCTGGGGCAGTTTGCATGGAGCATGCTCAGTGTTTGAGTGAAGGCTAGGTGCAGGTAGTTTCTGCTTGCTATGCCTGATCCAAATCTAAGGTTTGCTTTACCACAAAGAACCTGTTAAAGTTTGTTCTACAGCATTGATGTGCTATGTTCTCAAAGTGTTCTGTCGTATCTATGAGAGCATGTTTGTTACTGTGTGATGGGTATTGCTCCAAGATAGAGATAAGGTTGGGTTATGCGGGTGACGTGTTCCTCCACTTTGTACTTCCTGGTTTTCAGAGGTTTAAGTTTAGCCACTATGGTTGCCACCCACTCGGTTTTTCACCCAGACAGTCCAAGTGCCGTTTGACAAGCCCTGATGTCTGGTTTTTCTGATGGGGTGCTGGGGAAGAAGCAGAGCAGAGGCAGGGCCTTAGCAGGAAGGTGGGGGCAAGGAGGTAGGGCCTTGTGGGAGGTAGCTCAGGGGCCTGGCCTCAGGAAGAGGCGGAGCAGGGTGGTGGCCTATGGGGTCCTGTTACCAGCCCTTAGAAAGGTGGCAACCGTTCTGGAATGGCAGGAGGCAGCACTGGGCAACGTTAACTCTGTGTTAACAAAGTTTTTGAGCAGTTTTCACTTGGCTTTTTAAAAATAATTTCAGCAACCCCATGTTCCACAGCCCAGCTCTCCCCTCTACTGCCTCTGATTCCTAGACAATCCTTAACCTGACCACAGAAGGCCCTGTCTGCATGGTTAGTTCCTGTATTGCCCCATATCGTCTCCCCAGCTCGGAGTCTTCCTGTCTCTCTTATAGCCCAGCCCAGTCTTTGGCAGAGACCCTGTAGATTGAGGAGCTGGGCAGAGCCAGAGGATGTATGAACTGTGCAGAGACTGGCATGGAGTCATTGTGGTTGAGGTTTTTTTGGAAGAAGGACAGACTTGAGGAGCATGGATAAAGGAGTGGGGGGGGGTATGGCTCAGCTGAAGACCCCCTCCATCCCTCATGCCCCATGCACTGCTTTGACCTCCCTTGTCCTCTGAAAGCAGTAGCATGTGGGGACAGGTGAGCCTGGAGAACCTTCTCCACTGCTGGAAGCCACAGAATTTAACCCAGAATCATTGCACATTTTAATTGTGTGATATCAAGCCACTGTGAGTAAAAATTATTTATTGGAGACACCCACACTTTGGTATGTATCTGGTCAGATATGTACAAAGAAGGTAAAATGTTAATCTGTAATGCTATGCAACATGAGCTAAGGGAGGATCTAATGGGTCTTTTATCCTCCATGTAGACATACCCTACATCTCTCTGTGTCTCAGTTTCCCCTTTGTACAATGGGGATAACAGCTTTTCTCTGTCAGGAAGAGGTGGTGTCAGGATATATACTTACTGAGAAGTGCTCAGATTCTTTGATGCTATAAACACCTTAGCTAGAATTTTCCAGACATAAAAAGTAAGTCTGATTTTGAGCAATATGTAATATTTATATACCTCTGTTTAATTACGGATATATTTATTACAGAAAACTATTACTAGACTAAATGCTATAAGGGCTTGTCTATACAGGAAAGATAGACCAGTATAAACTAATGTGCGAGTTTAAAGCTATAGTTACACTGGTCTAACTCCTCATGTGGACACTTATTCTAGTATAAAAGAGTGCCCTTGATTGGCTTAGCTTATATCATTTCAGAAGAGGTTTAATCTAAATGGGAAAAAGGCACTCTGGCTTTGGTAGAATAATGTCCACATGGTCGGGGGGGGAGTGTTAAATCAGAATAACTACATCTGTATAATTGGTCAAACTTTCCAGTGCAGACAGTCCCTAAGGTGCTGGAGAGAGAAGCAAAAACAACATTAGAGAAAGGACATCCTCTTTTGTGGATCAAAGGAAAAGGAAGGCGTATTATAGTAACCTAGAAAATCTGACAGCCTGGAAAAACACATGATAGCAAAGAAGAAACTTGTGCTAGAGGAAAATTAAAAAGAACAAATACTTTAAATAAACACATAAAACAAACATTCAGAATATCATAGGAAATGTTTTACAACAAACTGAGACATGGCTACTTTGCTACTTGCATCAATTGTGATTTTCTGGGATTATTTACCATTAATGAATGGTTTTAAGTTGCACAATAACTATACAATTACGGTGTCTATACTTCCCAAAGGGAAGATGAAACAATGTGTGAGCCTGGCCCAAGCCACTCACCTGATCCCCCTTGTGTGGGGCTTAATATGGAGATGTACCTATCTCAGAGCTGGAAGGGACCTTGAAAGGTCATGGTCCTGCTGTGAAGGCAGGGGACTGAACTCAACTCCAAGTACCATCCCTGACAGATTTCTGCCCCAGATCCCTAAATGGCCCCCTCAAGGATTGAATGCACAACCCTGCATTTAGGAGGCCAATGCTCAAACCACTGAGCTATCCCTCCTCTTGAGCAGCCTGCCCATGCCCTGCATGTCCCCTCACACAAGGTGGATGCTGGTAGCACTGCTCACTCAAGTCCCGCCTGCCCCCCCATCTCCCCTCTACATGGGGCTGGCACTGCCACTCTTCCCCCCCCACACACATTCCTCTGCACCCCACTTTTCTGACAAAAGGAGGCATGTGTCCTGTTTGCTCTTACCAACTGATCAAGTCGCCAAGACACCTGGGAACACTGCTCACTTTTGCCAAAAAAGTTGGGGCAGCCAGAACAGGGCTTAAAAATGAGACTATCCTGGCCAAAATGGGAGGTATTGTCACCCTAAGTAAATTAGGATGTGCTAAGGACCCTTCCCCCCCCAACCTATCTGGCAGCACAGCTCCCCCTTTCCAAACCCCCAGCTACTGGACCCTGCCCCTGCTTTTGCCAATCTGCCCCTCTCCTTTGCTTCCCTCCACCTGTTTTGCCTTCCTCAGCAAATTGCACACAGGTCCCTCCCAGGTGCCGCCCTTCGCCCGTTACTTGCAGGGAGCAGATTGTGACGGCAGGTCCGGGCAGCAGAGCGTGTCCCCACTGCTCCAGCCTGCTCAGTGACGGCGAAGTCACAAACTCCAGTGGGAAGCGGTTTCTGACATACACGAAACTGAGTGTGCCTCAGGGAGGGCAGCAGCTCTGAGGCTCGCAGCCCTTCCCCCGGGTCTCTCCCCTCACCTGCAGGCTCCGGCTCAGGGGCTGCCGGCGGCAGAAAGTCCCCCCGGCTGGGCACAGAGGGAGGTTAGCGCAGGTCTGTCCCCGCATACACCCCGCTGGGGAGCAGCAGCGGCTCAGCCCCGGCTCCCGGCTCACAATGGAGGCGGCAGCAGATGCTACTGACCCAGGAAGCTCAACCCCTGCTATGCTGAAGACAGAGAGCAACAGCTTCCTTTCCCTTCGCCCTGGGTGGGGAGGGCTGAAAAAACAGGCTGGAGAGGGAGGGGAAAGGACAGGGAGAGCTCTGTGTAGCTGGAAGGCTTGTCTCTCTCACCAACACAAGTTGGTCCAATAAAATGTATTTCCACCCTCCCACAGTTGTGCTCTAATATCCTGCAACCCCTGGGCTATGAGAACAGGGCATACCACATCCTAACGCAGGTACACAAGGGGGCTGAATTCACACTGGCCCCATGCTCTAGAGTCTAGCGCAGCCCAGTTGGGGATGTTTGAGCAACCTTAATCATGTTCATTTTTTGTTCTGCGTTCTAGTTCCTGTAGGGAATATCGCTGTAAATCCTCCCCAAAGTGCTGCTCTTCTGTAGAATTACTTCACATGGAGACCTAACCCTCTCCAGTCTTGGCCTTTTTCTCACCAGTAATCAAACGCTGCTGTAATACATATCCGATTTTTCCCTTTTCTCAGTTACTGGAATTTTACACAAAATCCACTCAGATGCTGGTCTCTTTCCACTTATTGATGGTTAATATATTGGCAAAATTACTTATTTCTCTCTCTAAATATCTAACAGAATCATAGGACTGGAAGGGAGCTGGAGAGGTCAGGGCAGGACTAAGTATTATCTAGCCCACCACTGACAGGTGTTTGTCTAACCTGCCCTTAAAAATCTCCAGAGATGGAGATTCCACAACCTCCCTAGGCAATTTATTCCAGTGTTTAACCACCCTGATAGTTAGGAAGTTTTTCCTAATGGCCAACCTAAACCATCCTTGCTGCAATTTAAGCCCATTGCTTCATGTCCTATCCTCAGAGGTTAATGGGAACAATTAATAGACTCATAGAAGATAAGGGTTGGAAGCATAGGCACCGACTCCATGGGCTGCACCCACTGCAGCTCCCCGCTCCAGCTCACTGCCTCCTCCTCTGAGCGTGCCACCATGTCCTGCTTCTCCTCCCTTCCTCCCAGCGCTTGTGCCACAAAACAGCTGTTTCGCAGTGGCAAGTGCTGGGAGGGATGGGGGAGGAGGAGGAATGTGGCATGCTCAGGGAAGAGGCAGGGCTTGGGCAAGGATTTGGGGAGAGGTCCAATAGGGGCAGGTAATGGACAGAGTCTGGGAGGGGGGGGGGCGTGAGCCCCCACCAGCTCTAAGGAAAGTTGGTGCCTGTGATTGGATATAGTCCAGCCCCCTGCTCAAAGCAGGGCCAACCCCAACTAAATCATCCCATCATTCTCCCTCCTCCTTGTAACAACCTTTTATGTACTTGAAAACTGTTATGTTGATATAAAATCCCCCCAGGTTTTGCTCCTTTCCATACAAATTAATAAAATATTAGATCTTAGATTTTGCAGCTATTCCCTTTAATTACTGAATATTCTTATTAATCTCACCAGTTTTGATTTTTGTCTATAATCAAACATGGTGTGGCAGAGCTCTGACCTTGCTCCCGTGGGTCCTGCACTTCTAGGAGGTTTACACAAGCCTCAGTGGCTCACTGTGACCCTCCACATAGCCCTTCTCTCTCTAGGGCCAGGGTTACAGTCTACTGAGCCCTTTTCATCATAGGCCTGCAAGGAGGTTGGAGAGAGAGAACTCCCACAGTCTCTGTTCAGCCTCCTGTCCTGACAGGGGCCTGACTTCCCCTCCCAGAGATGTTCCTGTAATGGGAGGTTGGGGGAGAACCCAGGCCCACCCTCTACTGCAGGTTCCAGCCCAGGGACCCTAATGGTAGCAGTTGGTGGCAGCCAACCTTTCACTGCCAGAGTTGCTACATTTCCCTGGGTCACTTCCCCACAGCTCTCCTTCTTCACCCTTATCTTAGGGCTCCTTTAACAATGGTTTGAGGGTGTCTTCAATAACCAGCCCTTCAGCCATACTTCCTCACCCCTGGCTCCTCCCTATCTGACTGGAGTGAGCCCTTTTTATAGTATCAGCAGGGCCTTAATTAGAGTCAGATGGTCACATTAACTGAATGGCCTCACCTGACTCTTTGCAGGTTCATTAGAGTCAGGTGTTCTCATTAGCCTGGAGCAGCCCCTGCTCTGGTCAGTCAGGGAACAGAAAACTGTTAATCCAGTGGCCAGTATATCTGCCTTCTGCTATACCCAGCTGGCCTGGGTCTATCACAATGGTTATTGAAATCTAAGATTTTTCCTTATTGATATAAAATAGATATACCCCCCCCAACATTCACCATTTTTCTTCTCTAATTATTGCACTATATAACCCCCCCTAATCCAGAGGTCCTCAAACTGTGGGGAGCACTCCCCTAGGGGTGCGTGGAGGTACCTTAGGGGGGTGCAGCAGGGCCCGGGCCAGTCCCTATGGAGGGGCCAGGAAGGAGCACCACCCAGCCCCTCCACACTGCCAGCTGTGCTCCAGTCCCACCTGCAGCCTTGTCCCTGGCTCCCATTCCCATGTCTGACCCCATCCCCAACCTCGGCACAGCTCTGCTCCTGTCCCCACCTCCAGCCTGGTCCCCTGGCTATGGCTCCAGTCCCAGCCTTGCTCCCAGCCCCAGATCCACCCCCAGCTGCAGCCCCAGCCTTGCCCTCACTTACCCCTGTCACACACACCCCCAGCCACATCATTGATCCCAGATCCAGGGGGCGAGGGGCATGGTTAGGGGTAAGGGGGGATGCAATCTGTGGGGACCCCTACCCTAATCATTGGAGGGAAATCACTGCCTTTAGTCATTTTCCCATTAATGGGGAATGAAGCTCTTTAATGGAAGTTGGATTGTTGCTGAGTGGTCACAACCCATTGGAGAAGGATCTTGGGTGCTGATGAGTGGATTATTTAGGGACTAGGATGGGAGATGACAGGGATAACTGATGTCAGAGCCAGTCCATGAGTGGCTGAAATGTACTGGTCAGTTACCACGCTGCAGTCAGGAACGTGTGTAGCGGAGTTGGGTCAGGATACCAGAAATTCAGGGGCAGGTTACAAACTGAAGGCAAGTAATGGGGTTGGGAACAAACTGGGGTCAGGAGCTGGAGTCCAAGGCTCATGGTAAAACAAGGTATGGAGCAGAAGCAAGCAAGCAATATGTGCATCATTTCTCAGATAGTTCCCTCTGATGGCTCCCTGGTTTATATACTGGCAGAGGCCAATCTGTGAGCTGCCACTCAGGCCCTGCTGGTCAGCATGTCCTGCAGTGTTTAGTTTCCAGGTTGACCAGCAAAACTCCAGTGGCAATGTGGAAGCACTGGAGGCCCAGAACCTCCACAGTAGCAAATTCTAATCTCATAGGTTCTTTCACTTGAACATTTTCCATTCCCCCAAGAGACTGAAAAGCATCATGACCCCACCCTTCCACTCACCTCACCCTGTGCCACAACACCCCAGAAGGGACCTCAGCGCTCTTAAAACAGATGAAGTTCCCCAAGGCACAGGCTGTGGGAGACTCCAAAGTGCCAAACTGTTGCTTCCAGAGAATATGAGGTCAGAGATCAGGCTTGTGCTAGAGGAGATATTGGAGGAAGCTGGAGGAAGCTGGGATGCGTGCTCTAGGCAATTTGTCACCTCAAGCATGGTAGGCAAGCTGCCTTCGGCGGCTTGCCTGCGGGAGGTCCCCAGTCCCATGGATTCGGCGGCAACCTGTGGGAGGTCCGCCGAAGCCGCGGGACCAGCGGACCCTCCGAAGGCTGCCTGCCTGCTGCCCTCACGGCGACCAGCAGAGCGCCCCCTGCGGCTTGCTGCCCCAGGCACGCGCTTGGCGTGCTGGTGCCTGGAGCCGCCCCTGGATGTGTGGTGCTTTTCAGTATCTGTTAGGGTATGTTTACACTACGGGATTATTCCGATTTTACAGAAACCGGTTTTATAAAACAGATTGTATAAAGTCGAGTGCACGCGGCCACACTAAGCACATTAATTCGATGGTGTGCGTCCATGGTCCGAGGCTAGTGTCGATTTCTGGAGCATTGCACTGTGGGTAGCCATCCTGTAGCTATCCCATAGTTCCCGCAGTCTCCCCCGCCCCTTGGAATTCTGGGTTGGGATCCCAGTGCCTGATGGGGCAAAAATCATTGTCGCAGGTGGTTCTGGGTACAGCCTCACCCCTCCCTTCGTGAAAGCAGCAGACAACCATTTCACACCTTTTTTCCTGGGTGAACTGTGCAAACGCCATGGCATAGGAAGCATGGACCCTGCTCAGATCAATACCGCAATAGTGAACGTTGTAAACACCTCGCACATTCTCGTGCAGTCTATGCTGAATCAGGACCTGCAAAGCCAGGTGAGGAGGAGGCGGCAGCTACAGCAGCGTGGTGACGAAAGTGATGAGGACATGGACACAGAATTATCTCAAACTGCGGGCCCCTGCGCTTTGGAGATACTGCTGCTAATGGGGCAGGTTCTAGCCATTGAACACCGATTTTGGGCCCGGGAAAAAAGCACAGACTGGTGGGACCGCATAGTTTTGCAGGTGTGGGACGATTCCCAGTGGCTGCAAAACTTTCACATGCATAAAGGCACTTTCATGGAACTTTGTGACTTGTTTTCCCCGGCCCTGAAACGCCATAATACCAAGATGAGAGCAGCCCTCACAGTGGAGAAGCAAGTGGCAATAGCCCTCTGGAAGCTTGCAACACCAGACAGCTACCAGTCAGTCGGGAATCAATTTGGAGTGGGAAAATCTACTGTGGGGGCTGCTGTGATGCGAGTAGCCAAAGCAATCATTAAGCTGCTGCTATGAAAGGTTGTGACTCTGGGAAACGTGCAGGTCATAGTGGATGGCTTTGCTGCAATGGGATTCCCTAACTGTGGGGAAGCGATAGATGGAACCCATATCCCTATCTTGGCACCGGAGCACCAGGGCACCCAGTACATAAACTGCAAGGGGTACTTTTCTATGGTGCTGCAAGCACTGGTGGATCACAAGGGACGTTTCACCAACATCCACGTGGGATTGCCAGGAAGGGTTCATGATGCTCGCGTCTTCAGAAGCACTGCTCTGTTTAAACTGCTGCAGCAAGGGAATTACTTCTCAGCCCAGAAAATAACAGTTGGGGATGTTGAAATGCCTATAGTTATCCTGGGTGACCCAGCCTGCCCCTTGATGCCATGGCTCATAAAGACATACACAGGCAGCCTGGACAGTAGTCAGGAGCTGTTCAACTACAGGCTGAGCAAGTGCAGGATGGTGGTAGAATGTGCATTTGGACATTTAAAGGCGCGCTGGCGCACATTACTGACTCGCTCAGACCTCAGCCAAACCAATGTCCCCTTTGTTATTGCTGCTTGCTGTGTGCTCCACAATCTCTGTGAAAGTAAGGGGGAGACCTTTATAGCGGGGTGGGAGGCTGAGGCAAATCACCTGGCCGCTGATTACACGCAGCCAGACACCAGGGCGATTAGAAGAGCACACCAGGAAGCGGTGCACATCAGAGAAGCTTTGAAAACGAGTTTCATCACAGGCCAGGGTACGGTGTGACTGCTGTGTTTGTTTCCCCTTCATGAACTCCCCCCTTTATTGACTCCTTCCCTGTAAGCAACCCACCCTCCCCCTTCGATTACAGCTTGCTAAAGGAAATAAAGTCACTATCGTTTAAAAATCATGTATTCTTTATTAAAAAGTAATTATAAAAAGAGGCAGAGAACTGACAAGGTATCCCGGGTGTGGTTTGGTAGGAGGATAGGAGGGAAGGAAAAGCCCATTAAACACATTTCAGTGTAATGACAGCCTTTTGGTTGGACTGTCCACGGGGGTGGAGTGGGCGGGTGCACAAAGCCTTCCCCCAGGCGTTCTTACACGTCTGGGCGAGGAAGATATGGAACACGGTGAGTGGTGAGGGTGGTTACACAGGGGCTGCAGCGGCACTCTCTGACCCCGTTGCTCTTCCTGAAAATCCACCAGACGTCGGAGGATATCAGTTTGATCACGCATCAGCTCCAGCATTGCATCCCACTACTGCTGATCTTCCTGCCTACACCTCTGATCTTCCTGCCACCACCTCTCATCTCGAGCGTCTCTCCTATCCTCACGTTTGTCCCTCCTATCCTCACGTTCATCCCTCCTATCCTCATGTTCACTGGCATCTTTCCTGTACTTTGCTACCATGTCCTTCCACTCATTCAGATGAGCTCTGTCATTGCGGATTACTTCCATGATTTCCGAGAACATTTCTTCTCGCATTTTCTTTTTCCTTCGCCTTATCTGAGATAGCCTTCGGGATGGAGTAGGGAGGCTGGAAAAATGTGCAGCTGCATGAGGGAGGGAAAAAAGGGAGAGAAGTATTTAAAAAGATACATTTTACAGTACAATGGTTATACTCTTTCACAGTGAACAACACTATTCACCTTACATGGCACATATGATTTCACTATAAGGTCGCATTTTGCATCTTAATATTGAGTGCCTGCGGCTTTGGTGTTACAGATCTCACAGACGTAGGTCCAGGCATCAGAATTCAGCTTGCATGCGGCCATGGTAAGCCACTGTCTTTCGGCCTCTCCAGCCTTCATATACACAGTGCCCTCTGATGCTTCTTTCCTGTTAACATGCAGCAGCAGAAGCCAATCCCCCCCATCCAATTCTCTAGGATGATTGCTTTACCCCTCCCCCCACTGCATGGCTGGTATCATGGAAGATGACTGCTAATCACCCCCTTTCCCTCCCCCACCGCGTGGCTGGTAGCTGGGAAGATTCCTGTTAGCCAAATGCAAAAAAGCTCAGCGCTATCCTTCCTCCCCTCCTCCCGCTTGGCTATGTGCAAGGAAGGATTTCTTTTAAGCAACAGCCCGGTAAGAAAATGGCCATCTCTGTCCCCTTAATTAAATTCCTTAATTTCAACCAGGTTACCATGAACGATATCACTCTGCTGAGGATAACAGAGGGAGATAAAGAATGGATGTTTCTTGAATGCCAGCAATCACCGGGACCATAAGCAGCTATGCTTTGTCATGCAATGATACCCGATTACTTGCTACATGCATGGCGTGGTAAAGTGTCCTACCATGGTGGACGGAACAAGGCTGCCTTGCCCAGAAACCTTCTGCAAGGGCTTTTGGAGTACTTCCAGGAGCGCTTCATGGAGATGTCCCTGGAGGATTTCCGCTCCATTCCCAGACATGTTAACAAACTTTTCCAGTAACTTTACTGGCCGTGAATGCATCCCAAGCCCTCATGGCAAATCAATCATTAAAAAACGCTTGCTTTTAAACCATGCTTTTAAACCACTCACCAGAGGTCGCTTCCATGGCTTCACTGTCTGGGCTAGTGGCTTGGGAGGGCTGGGAGGGTAATTCCGTCTGGGTCACAAAAAGCTCCTGGCTGTTGGGGCTAACGGAGTGCTGCGTGCTCGCTGCAAGGTCGTCTTCCTCTTCCTCCTCCTCCTCCTCATCTTCCCCCTCCGCAGAATTCTCAGCCATGGTTGAGATTACAACCCCCACCTCAGAATCCATGGACAGGGGTGGGGTAGTGGTGGCGCAACCCCCTAAAATTGCATGCAGCTCAGTGTAGAAGCGGCATGTTTTTGGCCCTGACCTGGACTTTCCATTTGCTGCTTTGGTTTTCTGGTAGGCTTGTCTGAGCTCCTTAACTTTCACTCTGCACTGCACTGAGTCCCTGCTGTGGCCTTTTTCCATCATAGCCTTGGAAATTTTTTCAAATATTTTTTCATTTCGTCTTTTGGAATGGAGTTCTGTTAGCACTGAATCCTCTTCCCATATAGTGATCAGATCCACTATCTCCTGTGCAGTCCATGCTGGAGCTCTTTTTCGATTCTCAGGAGACTGCATTGCTACCTGTGCTGATGAGCTCTGTGTGGTCACCTGTGCTGATCAGAGCTCCATGCTGGCCAAACAGGAAATGAAATTCAAAAGTTTGCGGGGCTGTTCCTCTATACCTGGACAGCGCATCCGAGTTCAGATTGCTGTCCAGAGCGGTCACAGTGGTGCACTGTGGGATGCCGCCCGGAGGCCAATACCGTCGATTTGCGGCCACACTAACTCTAATCCGATATGGTAATACCAATTTTAGCCCTACTCCTCTCGTCGGGGAGGAGTACAGAAACCGATGTAAAGAGCCCTTTATATCGATATAAAGGGCCTCGTAGTGTGGACGGGGGCGGCGTTAAATCGGCGTTTAAGGCTGCTAAAATCTGTTTAAACACGTAGTGTAGACCAGGCCTTAGAGACAGAAGCAAAAGCCCTACAGCATGCCGGCACTGTACTCAACGCAAAGGTGGCAAGGTCCACGGGAAACTTTCCCCGTCTCATGGCCAGGCTTTTAAGGTTTTGTTGAGTGGGATCCTGAGGCCACCTTTAATGTCACTTAAAGTTTATGTTTGTGTTTATATTTAGCGATAGAGATGCTGATCTGCTGTGGCTCCAGATGAAATCACTGGGAGCTGCAGTTCTACAAAGGAGCAACAAGGTGCATCCAGCTTGGACTCCAGAATGTCAGCACCCTGAATGATGGGCTCCTGAACATTGCAGCCAAAGACCCTGTCTGCTCCCTGAGGTCAGCAAATAAAGCAGGGTGGATAAGTGCCAAAGTTATTTTTTAAATGATTTTATTTCAATTGTCTTTTTATTTAAATAATTACATTTTTAAAAACCTATTAAAATTAAATGTGAAGTGATGATAACCTACAATAAGGCCTTTCATTACCATCATCTATTAAATTAATTTAAATTAAATAAAAATATTAATAAGCAACATACATTTGATGCTGAAGTTTTAAAGAAAGTCAAACAGCTGGACTGGTGGAAGTAATTGATTATGCACCGTAACCAGCATTTGTTGAAGTGCTAAACGAGATTTTAACACTTCTTTGGCAGGTGCAGAGAGAACATTTTCTTCCTTTCAGTTTATTCAACTAGTTCAGTTCAATGATTAAGAACGTAAGAGTGGCCATACTGTGTGAGACCAAAGGTCCATCTAGCCCAGTATCCTGTCTTTTGACAGTGACCAATGCCAGGTCCCCCACAGGGAATGAACAGAACAGGCAATCATCATGTGATCCATCCCCTGTTGCCCATTCCCAGCTTCTGGCAAACAGAGTGTAGGGACATTAGTTTATTCAATGTTAAGAAAATGATTGGGAGTTGAAAAAGCAAGAAAACTTTGTCCCCTCTTCCAATCTATGAATACAAATGAGGTGTCACAGGGTGAGGTCTACTAGTTCTGAAATCTTGAAGGGCAGAGTGACCAGAAACAGTCAGTTCAGTTCACTACCTATAGATCACACTTTCTTTGTTTAATGTCAGTTGTTTATCAAAACAGTTCTTGCATTAAAAGCTTATTTTTCCCTCCTCATGTTGAAGGTAGTTTTATTTAACTAATAAAAAAGTGCTGGTTTTGTGCAGCTGTAACTGAATTCCAATTTCCAGCCAAATACAGCTGGACACAAATCACAAGTAAAATATTAATCATCTAGTAAATAAGAAATGCTTCATTCTCCATTTTCTAACATAAGAAAAAAAATACAAAGAAGAATCGAAATGTATGTTAACTAATTGCTCAAATAAATGTTTTTGCTAACTGGTAAGTTACACTATATTTATACACAAGTACTAAATTTAATGTAAAGGCTACATTTAATTACATAGCAACAGGTTTTAATGCGTACCAACCAATGAGAATCAACCTTTCTTTAGGAAAGTAACTAAAAAGTTAAAATGCAAGGTGAGATTAAAACTGATCAGTGAAATCGAGGTTTTAGTGATGTCAATTACTTCTATTTAAATCAGTCCACCCTGAAATAAAGCCACTGATTATTCCCTGGAAAGAGAGACAGAGATGGGGCAATTTCCACAGATTTACACCCAGTTGGACCCATGTCAATCAGTCCTGGATTCAAGCAGTTCCAGCAGGTTTGTAAGACCCTCCAAGCTGCTCCGTTTCCCACAGATGTATTTCCCTTCTGAGAACTACAGACTAGAATGTAACAGACCACTTCAAGGTGCTATAGAACTAACCGTAGTCCTCTTAGTGCTTCAGATCACTGGGGAATTAACATTTGTTAACACAGCTTTTCAACTTTATATAATGTATTAAGTGAACGAAATAAAGCTAAGTTGAAAAGGAAATAAGCATATTAATAATAGACTAATAAAGAAGCCCAGTTAATAACAGAATGATTCATAATAACATGAATCAAACATTAATTATTAGCTGAATCAGATCAATATATCAGACCACACCCATGTGGACGCTAGCAATCTGGCATGGCAACAGCTCGTTTAGCTATCAGCCCATGCAATGGGGTGTTTTGCCAAGTAGGTCTAAGCTTGTACTCTAGCCAAAGCTTTGCTGCAGAAGGGAAGGAACCAACCCCCAAGACACAGCTAATGTGTGGATCATAATTTAAAGTGCTAGCAATGAGCTGTTTCTACCCAGATTTCATGTTTAGATGATCCCCTTATTCACTGGGTGAGCAGCATCTGACCTGACCCAGGAAGCTCAGCCACTGAGCAGAGAGAGAAAGCAAGCAGCCTCCCCTCCCTTAGCAATACACAGAGCCCTCTGATAGCAACTCTGTATTGCTCTGGGATTTTAAAAGCTGCTGTGTCCCTCCCCAGAGGGGCTCCATTAGGGATACCTAAGCAGCAGTGGCTGTTAACCAGCTGCCATACCCCACCTCAGAGCTACTTGCCTACCAGTTACCACAGATCTTCTCTTTCTGCAAGCCACCGGTTGTTTATTTATGTTTTCCCAATCACCGACCCCTGCTCTGGGCTCCCCTGCAGTCCGGATCTTATCTCCTCCCCCTGCACAGGCCAAGCCCAGTGGGGTTGGTTGGTGCTCTTCGGATAAACAGTCCCCCAGTGACTGCTCCCTGGCTGTTATTCCAGTAGCAGAAGACTCCTGAGGTCTCCCATTCCTCTTCAGGTTGAGCTGTGAAACAGAGAGAGCGGCCCAACTTGCAATTGGGGAACTAGGAAGGTGAGTGTTTGGTTTCCACCAGCTCTGAGACAGGGCACCCTAGGTCCAAACGGTTTAACTACATCTCAGAAGGACTGAACCTGGAACCTCTTCCCCTCCCAAAGCAATTCCCTTACACAGCCTTTCAAGCTGCTTTAAGGGCTGGGAATAGAATAGTTTCTAAATCGCAGCCCCCCTGCTCTACCCTACTAGACTCCACTCCCACCCAATAGCTGGGGATAGAACCCAGGAGTCTGGGCTCCCAGCCTCCCTCCATTTCCAATCCACTACCCCACACTCCATTCCCAAAGCCAGGAATAGAATCCAGGAGTCCTGTCTCTCACTCCCCCCTGCTCTAACCCACTAGACTCCCCTCCCCAAGCTGTGATAGAATCCAGGAGTCCTGATTTATATTCCCCTTAACTGTAACCACAACACCAAACCTTCCTCCCCCTCCGCCCAAAGCTGGGGTTCAAGTCACAATCAGGATACCTTAGCTGTACACTGGGAGTCAGGACTCATGGTTTCTCTCCCTGACTCTAGGAGGGGAGTGAGGTAGAGTGGAGTGGTTAAAGAAGTCGGGGTGGGTGTTCAGGACTCCTGGGTCCTATCCCCAGCTCTAGGCCACCACATACCATCCAAAGGGTATGTCCATCCCCAAAGTGTATCAACCCTGCTCTGGTAGGACTCCCACTCTGCATGGGTGAAGGGATTTCAGACTCCCTGGATCATTTCTCTCTCTAGGCTCACTCATTTTCACTGTGCTGGCTCAGGGGGCTGGGATGCAGGAAGGAGTGAGGGCTCCAGCTGGGGGTACAGGTTCCAGGGTAAGGCCAGAAATGAGGAGTTCAGAAGGTGGGAGGGGGCTCTAGTCTGAGGCAGTGGGTTGAGATGTGAGAGAAGGCGAGGGCTCTGGCTGGGGGTGCGGGCTCTGGGTTGGGGCCAGGGATGGTGGATTTGAGGTCCAGGAGGGGGCTCTGGGCTGGGATCAAGGGGTTCAGAGGGTAGGAGGGAGATCAGGGCTGGGGCTGGGCAGGTGGTTGGTCCCAGGACATGGTCAAGGTGCAGGCTCTGGACAGCGCTTACCTCAAACAACTCCCAGAAGCAGCAGCACATCCCACTCCGGCTCCTAAGTGGAGGCGTAGCCAAGTGGCTCTGGGCGCTGCCCCATTCACAGGTGCCACCCCCACAGCTCCCATTGGCCATGGTTCCTGCCCAATGGGAGCTGTGGGGGCAGCACTTGGGGCGGGGGCAGCGTGTGGAGCCCCCTGGCTGCCCTTATCCATAGGAGCTGGAGGGGGGACATGCTGTTGCTTCCCAGGAGCCACGCAGCATGGAAGCTAGCAGGGAGCCTGCCAGTCCCATTGTGTGGTGCTACCAACCAGACAGTCAACAGCCCAGTCAACGATGCTGACTGGAGCCGCCAGGATCCCTTTTCAACTGGTCAAAAACAGAACACCTGGTCACCCTACGCTCCCCTGATGTGAAAGGGCCTCTCCCCTGTAGCAGGGAGCTGGGTAAAGGATGGAGCCAAGCTGCGAGTGCAGCAGAGACCTGGAGTTACTGACTGGGGGAGGGGTGTTTCTTAAAGGGGATCAGGAATAGTTAAGGGGACTCCTGCCCTAAGTTCCCTCTAAGCTGCTTGGCTGCACGGCTGTGCAGCAGCCTATTAAGTGTCACACAGGCACTCAGGCAGGGGTGGCTGTAGGTATTTTGCTGCCCCAAGCACGGCAGGCAGGCTGCCTTCGGCGACTTGCCTGCAGGAGGTCCCCGGTTCCGTGGATTGGGCAGCAGCCTGCGGGAGGTCCGCCGAAGCCGTGGGACCAGCAGACCCTCCGCAGGCCTGCCGCCGAAGGCAACCTGCCTGCCGCCCTCGCAGCAACCGGCAGAGTGCCCCCCATAGCTTGCCGCCCCAGGCCACCGCTTGGCATGCTAGTGCCTGGAGCCGCCCCTGCACTCAGGGCTGCGGCGGGAAGAGATGCCTCTCATCCAGCCAAGGAGCTGATGCAGCTGGGAGAGAGATGCCCCTCCCCCAGCCCCAAGCTAGCCCAGACCCAGACCTGCTGCACATGGGGAAGAGGTGCACCTCCCGTGGCCCCAACGCAGCCTAGACCTGGACTTGCTGCGGCGGGGAAGAGGCACCTATCTCACGGCCCCAGCCCCAGAGCTGATGCAGCAGGGAGAGGCGCCTCAGACCCCCAGCCCAGGTGATGCTGTGGGGAAAGAGAGCTGGGAGGAGTCCTCTCTCCCCACTGTAGCCCCAGGGAGCCTGCACCCCAAGCCCCTCATCTCCAGCCCTACCCCAGAGTCTGCACCCCCAGCCAGAGCCTTCATCTCCTGCACTCCAACCCTCTGCCCCAGCCCTGAGCCACCTCCCACACTCTGAATGCCTCAGCCCCACCCCCGTCACATGAATTTTGTTATGTGCACCAATATGGAGGTGAGGTGTCACACATCTCCTCCATATAGGTGCACAAAAGCAAAATTCATTCTGCACATGCATGGGAAAAATTAGAGGGAGCACTGCTGAGTCCTGCTTATAGGGACCTCTTCTCTGGGGGATGCACCAGGACTTCTAATGTAGCATCCCGAGACAGATTTGCCAAGTGTCACACGTGCTGTCGGTCTGTCCCATAGGGTTGGTAAAAATCTCATACTTTGTTTGAGAGACAAGATGGGTGAGGTAATATCTGCTATTGGACCAATAAGCAGGGGGGGAGAGATAGCTCATTGGTTTTTGCATTGGCTTATTAACCCCAGGGTTCTGAGCTCAACTCCTTGAGGGATACCCTTAGGGATCTGGGACAAAAATCTGTCTGGGGATTAGTCCTGCTTTGAGCAGGGGGTTGGACTAGATGACCTCCTGAGGTCCCTTCCAACCCTGATAATCTATGAACTTCTGATGGGAGGAGAGAAGGGATCTCCTCCCCCCTCAGGTGGTCAACTAGCACAGCGTTGCCAATTTAGTTGTTCTCCAACTAGATCTAGTTGTTTTAAAATTTTTCTAGTTGGGAAAAAAAATCCCATGTAGTTGTTGGTTGGAAATTTGAATTGAAATTGAAACATGAATACACACTTTAAAGGCATACACATGATAAACTACTTGTGTCTGAAAAAAGCATAATAGCTTTGGAAAGTATGAACACAGACAAGCTTCCTCACACAGCTGTCAGCACATTCATTTTGAGGGTGTTGGCCCATCTAATAATTTCAAATGAAGATTTCTAATAATCACCAATAAATCATCAGATTCAAACACTGATGTTTATTGGTGTTTTATAATATTTAAAATGTGGGGCCAGGAGTTAGTGCCAAATCACCTTGCCCATGAAAACATACAGCCCATCTTCACCCTCACGGTCTCACCCCTCGCCCCCCTGTAAAAAACACCCTGTCTAATTTCAATTCTCCAGGGAAACACAGAGAGAGACAAGCTTTTGAGCTCCACAGAACTCTTCTTCAGGGCTGGGAGAGGACCTCACAGCTAAATGCAATTTGGAACAGATTGTTTAGCATATGCAGTTAACCCATATTGTAAGGGACCATTCAAGGCAGAGTTGCCTTTTAACACCTCATAGGACAAAAAGAGGAGTTAGTGGGTTACAGATTGTTGTAATAAGCCATAAATTCAGTGTCTGGTCAGTCCATGATTTTTAGTGTCTAGCAGAGTAAAGAATTTAATCTCCCAGGCTCTTCTTTTGAAAGTTTTGTGCAGGTTTCCTTTGAGGAGGAGAACTGATAGGCCACCTGGGGGAGGCAATTATTTTTTTTGTCAAGGTCCAAATTTCTTTGTCAAGCAAAGGAGAGTCAAGGTCCAGACTCCAGAGAAAATAATAAAAAAACCAATAATGATAATAAATAAATACAAAGATTTCAGGATGCATTTTAAGGCATCCGGTGGTCCAGATTTGGCCTGCAGTCTGCCTATTGACTACCCCTGGATCAGACGCACAGTGATCGCTTTGTGAAAAGGGTTCACCCGCAGATGATAATTGGGATTGATAAAGCTACAGCTACACTGCTTACACCTGGTTTGAGGGAGACAGACTAAAGAGTAAGGAACTTTAATCCTACTTCTTCTACACAATGCTCTTAATGTTCCTCTGAGCATCACAGCTTTGGTCACCAATTCCTCCCATCCCAACTTCAGGGGAGCTATAAACTAGCACTTGCCCATTCACCATTATGTTAGCTGTTACTGGACATCTGTCAGGTGGGGGATTCCCAGGGTTGGGACAGGGGTTCCCAGAGTTAGTCCCTGAAACAAGCACCACACTTAACAACAGCACAACACTGTTCACTAAACCAGGAGCAGAGCCAGGTCAGGCTCTCCAGCAGGGGTTATACAGACTTGGCACAGCAGTCATTCAACCAGCTCTTCTCTTCCACCCACATTGTCTAGACACACACACAGACTCACTGCTCCATGCCAGTGCAATACTCACCCCATGTGCACTCTGGTCTGGCTGGCAGTGAGCACAGAACAGAGTGTTAGTTACAAGGTCTCCTCTCCAGGCTATGAGGTCATAACATTCCCCACCCTTTAGCCAGTAGCTACTAGATTTAGTGTTTGACTGGCACTTCCCCCAGCCAATCAGGTTTGTGCAGAGTAGCAGATGGAGAAGAGCCAGGAAGGGGCTGTCTCACAAGCACCACACAAATTCATATCAAGGAGAGCTAGGAAAAGAACCCAGATCCCTGCAAGAACCAAACATCCACTATTTTACAACAACATCTTTCATCAGAAAGGGGCCACATTATCTGCTTTCCCTGCTAACACAAGGTGGCTCTTTTTGTCCAGGGGTAGTGTCCCCCTGGATCTCCTGAGACCAAACCAACCTGACCTATCCAGAATAAAATCTGCTGGTTTCTGTGCCATGCTGTGCCCAACACAAAGCTAAACCATTCTTCTTCTTCTGCCAATATGCTCATCGAGTTAGGTGGAGCTGTATTGATACAGGGATTAGTTGTAATAAGTGGCCAGAACTTGACCTGACATCACAGAAGAGCCAGGGCAGCAGTTAGAGGGATTCCCCCCCCTCTTTTTTTAATAATTAGGGTGATGCAGTGTCCCTCTAGACACTGCCTGACTTACACCCCCTCCTGTTGGCTACCAGCCTTGTCAGGTTCAGGGCTCCCTCTGGCTCAGAGCAGCAGCTGGGACTCACAGCTGGAGCCCTGAAATGTACAAGGATGTCAATTCCACTGCTGATAGGCTCCCTGCTGTGAAATTGAGCCGGTGGTGGGCTCACAGCTGCCCTCCGCCAGGTGTCAGTTAGGCACTGGAGGCTGCTCACCTCCTGAGCCTGGTGCAGGGCTCAATTTCACAGCAGTGAATTGTCAATTTCACAGCTCCAGCTGTGAGTTCTCCACTGCTGCTCTGAGCAGAAGGCAGCTGGCAAATTCGCTGCTGGGAGGCTCCCTCCTGTGAAATTGAGCCGGAGTCACCTTGGTGGCCCGGGGGCTCCAGCTGTGAGCCCTATGTGGCTGTCAATGCCCCCACAATGCTCCACTTCAGTCGATGTAAGCGTTCCTGGTGTGCCACCAGCAGAAGGAGGGGAGTGTGGACACCCAGAGACCATTGAATTACTGCAGCGGCTTTCAATGGCCCTAAATTAAGTCAAGCTAATTGTGTAGTGTAGACAACCCCTTAGGGTGCATGAGAGGTTTTTTTAAAAAAACCCATAGAGTTGCAGGGCTGCTCTTATGGCTGTGAGAGGCACTTCCCCATGGTGACACTTCACTAGGTGTTCCAGGAAGATGGAGGAATATTAAAAATGTGTCACTCCTTTTTGACACCCCTCTTGCTGACTGTTAGTGCCCACCAGATGCCCACATCTGCACTGGCATTCACACAGTGCCATGCACGATTCCTGCTTTCTTTCTGTGCATCTCTCTCAGTTTTCCTGGGGGTGGTTTAGGCTAACCAAAAGTAGTGACTCACAGGGAATCACTAGAACAAGGAGGAACAGATAGGATGTCTGTCAAGTCCTTGCCAGTTTGTCTACAGTTGGCAAAGTGGATGTGCCACTTGCTAGTTCATGTTAGCTAAATTAGGCCTATATACTGCCCCGTTGGCTATGGGGAGGTGGTGGGGCTTGGAGGAATTGCCTGCTCCAGTTGGAGACAGCAAGGGATGGAGAGTGGAGATCTTTCCTCAGATCTAATAATTGGAGATACACCTATCTCCTAGAACTGGAAGGGACTTTGAAAGGTCATTGAGTCTAGCCCCCTGGCTTCACTAGCAGGACCAACTACTGATTTTTGCCCCAGATCCCTAAGTGGCCCCCTCAAGGATTGAACTCACAACCCCTAAGTTTAGCAGGCCAATGCTCAAACCACTGAGCTATCTCTCCCACCAGCTATAGCTGTTCCATGCCAGGCTCTGAGAGGCTGTGGGGTGGCCCTTTAATCTAGGTGAGAGGGATCTCCACTTAATGAGAACCCCTTCTGGAGATGATACAGCCCGAAATAATAGGTCATGGCAGAGGGTGCTCCCAATCCCTCCCCTCTTCCAGTCTCGGGGTGAGAATTATGTGCAGAGGCGCTGACTTCATCAGTTCCTGGAGTGGTGCTCGATTGCTGCTCTACTCTAGGCCCCACCTCCACTCCATTCCACTCCTTCCCCCAGTTTGCCTCTTCCTGCCCTCACCTTATTCCCCTGCTTCTTCCTGCTCCCGCTCCTCCCCACCCTGTACCTCCTGCAGTGGGTGGCAGGCGCTGGGAGAGAGTGGGAGGAGCTGATTGACGGGGCCTGCCGGCGAGCTAGAGGGCTGGGGAGGGAGACGCTGATCCACAGGGCTCCTGGTGAGTGCTGAGCATCCACTATTTTTTTTTCCATGGATGCTCCAGCCCCAGAGCACCCATGGAGTCAGTGCCCATAGGCAGCAGGTTATATACATTTGCGGTGCCCGGGCTCCAGGAATATTCAGGGCTGGGTGCCCTGCTCCAGCAATATTTGGAGCTGGGTCTCTCCCCCGGCCCTGCCTGGATCGGGCCCGGCCCCCACGGGCCTCCCACCCCACGTCTCTGCCTGGAGCGGGTCCCAGCCCCCGCCTGCCACCCCTCCCCCTGCGTGTCCTCCCCACCGTGCCGCGCCCCTGCCTGACAAAAGCAGCCTGCCTCTCCCCTGCCTGCTTGCCAGTAGAGCGGCTCCCGGTAGAACTGCTGTCTGCTGCCCCAGGTTCCCAGCGCCTGCCCTCCGATAATGGCAAGGTAGGCTCCTTTACCCTGCCCTTCCGCCCTAGCCCTGAGCCTCTCCAACGCCCCAAACCCCTCAACCTCGGCCAGAGCCCTCATCCCTCTGCACCCTAATCCTCTGCCCCAGCCCTCAGCCCCCTCCTGCATCATGAACCTCTCATCCCCAGCCTCAGCCAGAGCCCTCATCCTCCCGCACCCTAATTCTCTGCCCCAGCCCTGAGCCCCCCTGCATCATGAACCCCTCATCCTCAGCCCCACAGCCCTCACCCCACACGCAAACCCTCTGCCCTAGCTGAGCCCCCCCACAGCATGAACCCCCCCATCCTCAGCCCCAACCCTCATCCCTCCGCACCCTAATTCTCTGCCCCAGCTCTGAGCCCCCCCCGCAGCATGAACTCCTCATCCTCAGCCCCACAGCCCTCACCCCACACCCAAACCCTCTGCCCTAGCCGAGCCCCATCCTGCATCATGAACCCCCCATCCTCAGCCCCAACCCTCATCCCTCCGCACTCTAATTCTCTGCCCCAGCCCTGAGCCTCCCTGCATCATGAACCCCTCATCCTCAGCCCCACAGCCCTCACCCCACACCCCAACCCTCTGCCCTAGCCCTGAACCCCCCCACATCATGAACCCCTCATCCTCAGCCCCAACCCTCATCCCTCTGCACCTTGATCCTCTGCCCCAGCTCTGAGCCCCCCCTCGCAGCATGAACCCCTCATCCTCAGCCCTCACCCCACACCCAAACTCTCTGCCCCAGCCCTGAGCCCACCCACAGCATGAACCCCCCATCCTCAGCCCCAACCCTCATCCCTCTGCACCCTAGTTCTCTGCCCCAGCCCTGAGCTCCCCTGCCTCATGAACCCCTCATCCTCAGCCCCACAGCCCTCACCCCACACCCAAACCCTCTGCCCCAGCCCTGAGCGCCCCCTGCAACATGAACTCCTCATCCTCAGTCCCAACCCTCATTCCTCCGCACACTAATTCTCTGCCCCAGCCCTGAGCCCCCCTGCATCATGAACCCCTCATCCTCAGCCCCACAGCCCTCACCCCACACCCCAACCCTCTGCCCTAGCCCTGAGCTCCCCTGCATCATGAACCCCTCATTCTCAGCCCCACAGCCCTCACCCCTGCACTCCCTCCTATCCCCAAACCCCATCCCAGAGCGTGCACCCCCTCCCAGAGCGTGAACCACCTCCCCCTTCCTACACCCCCACCCACAGCCCAGAGCCTGCACACAAACTCCATCCCAAAGCCTGCACCCCTCACCCCCTCCTGCACACCCAGCCCCTGCCCCAGCCCGGAGCCTGCACCCAAACTCCATCCCAAAGCCTGCACTCCTCCTGCACTGTAATCCTCAGCCCAGGACCTGCACCCCAGACCTCCCCTAAAAACCCTGCCCAAAGCCTTAGGCAGGAGGGGGCGGAGTTTGGGAGGGCAGAGTTGGGGAGCGGGTTCTGGGCACCACCAAAATTTCTACAAACTTGCCACCCATGTCGGTGCCTATGGCTATATGCCGAGTGTGCTGGTTCCCAGTATTTAGCATAGCTCCAGCCCACATTGCTTAGTGCTCCCTTGCAGGAATTCAGTGCGCATAGGCGCTGACTCCATGGGTGCTCTGGGGCTGGAGCACCCACAGGGAAAAATTAGCAGGTGCTCTGCACCCACCAGCAGCTAAGCTCCCCGCCCCTCCTCTCCTCATCCCCAAACCCCCTCCCAGAGCGTGCACCACCTCCCCCTTCCCCCAGAGCGTGCACTACCTTCCCCTTCCTACACCCCCACCCACAGCCCAGAGCCTGCACCCACCCCGCACCCACCCCACACCCAAACCCTCTGCCCAGCCCTGAGCCCCCCCTGCATCATGAACCCCTCATCCTCAGCCCTACAGCCCTCACCCCACACCCCAACCCTCTGCCCCAGCCCTGAGCCCCCCCACATCATGAACCTGCTGCCGGTCTGGGGCTCCGTTCACCCAGGCTGGCAGAAGGCTGAGCAGGGGTGGCAGCCAGGACCCTGGCCAGCGTACAAGTAAAAACTGGCATGCATGCTGCAGGTTGTCGACCCCTGACCCAGACCATCCTCCTGTATATCACAGGCCACCAGCACCTTCACATCAGCTTCAATAACTAGGATGGCCAGGTGTCTGGTTTTTGACCAGAAAGTCTACTGACTGGACACCCAAGGTCTGGTTACTGCGGGCAGGGGAGGCAGGAACGTGCTGAATTATCACCTGTGCCAGCCCCTACTCAGCCAGAGCTGCCTCCTACCTGAGTCCAGTGGCTGCAGCTCCTTGCCCTGGCTCTGCAGGTGAGTCCCTCCCAACCACCACAGGAATGGGGGGAGAGAGAAAAAGCAGTGAGCAATGGAGGAAGGGGAAAAGAGGAGCAAATGGGGGGCAGGTCCTCAGAGGGAAAAGGCAGGGCAGAGGAGGTTCTAACACTCCTGCTGGAATGTCCAGTTTTTAAATATTACAAAGTTGACACCCTACATAACTGAAACGAGCCCAGAGTCAAGGAGAGCCACAGGAGACTAGACTGTTATGTGCCACAGGCAGACAAGAGAAGGGGTTTAGGAGCAGCAGTGCTGGAGGCATGATTAAATGAGATACAGCTAGATGATCCAGGCATGCGATGGGGCAGTGTGTCCATCCCATGTCATTCTGGCCCCACACCACCAGCCAGGCTTTATGTCTCCCACCTGGTACTGGCCCAACAAATAACTCCCTGTGGGTGGTTCTTCCCCTTCCAGCTTTTGCCATGCTGGCACTCCTCCCTGCACTGCCCTGCCTGCTGCTGCTCCTCTCCCTGCTAGGCCCTGGCTCTGCCTCCGATGATGGCATTGTGGTGCTCACCAGCAGTGGTCCCGTCCGGGGCAAGCACCTCTTAGTCGGCTCCAGCAGAGTCACTGCCTTCCTGGGCATCCCCTACGCCAAGCCCCCCATGGGGCCCTTGCGCTTCAAGAAGCCAGTTCCCCACAAGCCTTGGAGGCACGTCCTTGAGGCCACCAGCTACGGCAACTCCTGCCCGCAGCAAGTGTTTTCTGGTTATCCTGGCAGTGCCATGTGGCTGCCTACCACACCGCTGTCAGAGGACTGCCTCTTCCTGAACCTCTGGGTACCCCAGCCCCAGCCCCCGGCTCTGGTCCCCATCCTCGTCTGGATCCACAGCGGGGGATTCTTCCTCGGCACAGCCTCCCTTGACGTCTATGATGGGCGCTTCTTAGCCGCCGCTGAGAGCGTCATTGTGGCCTCCATGAACTACCGGCTGGGGGCGCTGGGCTTCCTCTCGCTGCCACCAGCCGCCCCAGGAAATGCCGGCCTGTGGGACCAGCGCCTGGCACTGCGCTGGCTGCAGAAGAATGTAGCTGCTTTTGGTGGGGATCCAGCACGGATGATGCTATTTGGTCAGAGCGCTGGTGGTGCATCGGTTGCCTTCCACCTCCTCTCACCAGGAAGCCGGCACCTCTTTGCCCGGGCTGCGCTGCAGAGCGGAGTTGCTAATGCACCTTGGGCTTCACTGAGTGCAAAGGAGGCCAGGGAGAGAGCCCGGGCACTCGGACGACTGATGGGCTGTGGCAAGGGCAGTGATGGTGCTGTAGTAGACTGTCTGAAGAGGAAAGATTCAGAGGATTTTGTCCGACACGATTTCACCATCACAAGGAACAAGAGGCTGGTTGATTACCCCTTCTTGCCCACGGTGGATGGGGATTTCCTCCCTGATGAGCCACGGCGGCTGCTGGAGGCCGGGCACATCCACACCAAACCCATCCTCACTGGCATCACTGCCAATGAAGGCTCCATGTTTCTGATGTTCGGCGCTCCCGGATTCAGCCTGGAGAATGACAGCCTAATCAGCTGGGAGGAGCTGGTGGAGGGGGTAAGGTTCATGGTGCCAGGATTGCCAAATATCTCCATCCAGGCAGCAGTGCTGAGGTACAGCCAAGAGGGGAAGGGGCGCGGCCTGGCGCAGCACCGCTGGGCCATTAACCAAGCTGCCAGCGACTACCTTTTCTTGTGCCCCATGACTGAGCTGGCTGGGCAGCTGGCGAAGGCTGGGACCCCCGTGTATGTCTACTTCTTTGCACACCGCTCTTCCGGCTCACTTTGGCCCCACTGGATGGGGGCGGTGCACACCACCGAGCTACTCTATCTCTTCGGGACCCTGGCATCCGAGGCAGGAGCCAACCACACACACACGGAGGCTGAGGCGGCACTCAGCCGTAGGGTGATGCGGTACTGGGCGGAGTTTGCCAGAAGTGGGTAAGGCATAACATGGCATCCTCCCCTCCCCCTCTTCATAGTCACCTGCCCCCCAATGCCCCTCCCTTGCCCTTACATGTTTGCTTGCCCCTTTTTTCCCCTGTGCCCACATTAATCTGCTCCCATCACTGTCCCTCCCTGCTCTCTGACAGCACAGTCATCCTCCCAGAGGACAGCCTGGCTTCCATCCCATTAGCAACTCTGGGAACCAGTGGCCGTCTTTACTAGAGTCAGCCTCAGTGCACAGTCATGAAGGCAAGAAGCGGTCTTCATAATGGAGGGAATCCTGAGGTTTTGAGTCCCAGAGGATAAATGGGACCTGGTATCCATTTTAACTGAGGGCATCCTGTGGTTTCAACTCTACTAAGTCCAATGGAAGATGGTGGCCATTTGACTAAGGGGAATCTTGTCACTTCAGCCCCATTGAGAGCAGAAGAGGGTGGCCATATTGAAAAGACAAAATTTTGGTCATTGGCTCCTGAGCGGCCTGGGACCATAAGAAATGTTAAAAAATAAGGATGCCCTTGGTCCAAGATGCTAGCCAAAATTTGGGCCTTGCTGAGTTGTTTATGGTAGGAGGAAAAGTTGACTGTATGAGTTAGGGTGACCAGATGTCCTGATTTTATAGGGACAGTCCCAATTTTGGGGTCTTTTTCTTATATCAGCTCCTATAACCCCCCCCCCCACACACACACACACACCTGTCCTGATTTTTCACACTTGCTGTCTCATCACCCTAGTATGAGTTGGGTATTTCTTTAGTGGAATCCTGTTGATTTACAAAGCATGTGTGCAAAGTCCTAGTGCCTGAACACAGCAGGAACAGATAACAGAGTTTCCTCTTTCACAATATCCAAGTGTGCATCTCCAGCCAGTTCTGTGCCTGAAGAAGCTCAGACTCTGCTCCCTCTCAGGGCCATGCTACCAGCCTCTTCTCTGGCTTTATGGTCCTGTCTGCTTCTAACACACCCTGATCTGATCCACCAATTAATACCCCAGCTCCTGAGTTTGCAGTCAGTCCAAGGGAAACTCCTCTTATTCTCCCAGCGTTAGTGCTCCATTCAGGTCTTCATATGTGGTCCAGTGCCTCCAGCGGTGGCTTCTGTTGTTTCAGCTATCTCTAAACAAAAGGACATGTAATGGCTTCCTCACTTAACTTGAATGGAAGATGGCTAGCATACACACCAGCTTCACTGAGGTCTGTGATGGCCCATAGATCAGACACAGGCTAGCATGCCCTCAGCATTGTGTGTGTGTGTGTGTGTGTGTGTGTGTGTGTGTGTGTGTGTGTGTGTGTGTGTGTGTGTGTGTGTGTGTGTGTGTGTGTGTGGAGAGAGAGACACACACACACTCTGGTATGGGGATAAACTGCCCCACATCCCCCTGTGTTTGAGACCCCTAGCAGCTCAGGTATATTTCCTTTCCTCTCTCCTGACCTGGCTGGCTACATTCTTGCCCTAGGAGTCCCACAGGGACAGACAGGAGCAAGGGGCACTGGCCTCTCTATAACAACACAGAGAAGAACTTCTTCCACATCAGCAAGAATGAGTCTCAGGTCAAAGGGCCATTGCCCACGCGGCACTGCAGCTTCTGGGCACGTCTTGAGAGGATCTCCGGACCCAAGGGTAAGCGATGGTGCAGGGAAGGGGAAAGGCATCAGCTTCACTCACTGGGGAGTGAAGGAGAAGGAACCCTGAGCTGCCTGGTGAGGAGCTCTGAGGTCCAGGAGGGATGGGATGGGCAGGCCATAAGGACAATGAAGAGTTGGGGAAGAATAAAATGCAGTAACTTCTTGGGGAGGGAGGGGGCAGGTATAGCAGCTGTTTAGCAGCCACCCAGCCAACACTGTACAGCTGTTCAGGATAAGAGGTGATGGGGAATCTCCTATTCAGCTGAAAACACCTGGAGGGGAGGAGGGAGAGCTTAGAGGGCAGGCAGAATGCAATCTACAGCTGGTCAAACAAAAGGTCAGGAAAAATAATCAACTTTTGTGGGAATTTTTTTATTAAGTTTTTAATTTTCCAAAATTGTTCTAAATGTAGTATTTCAGGGAGGAAAATCCTGAATTTTTCTAAACATTTTTTTTGGGAAAAATTCCATTTTGAATAATATGTTTGCCCACATTTTGACCATTTCTCTCTCTTTCCAAGTGGAAAAGGACAGTGTGTCTGTGTTTGGTGGGGAAATAGCCCTTTTAATTTGCCTATTTTAAATGCCCTACAGAAGAATTTTTTAAAAAAATCCGATTTAAAATACAGAATCACAATACTATTTGAAGTCTAAATGAAAATGTGTTTAGTTTTGAAATGGTGATTCATAATTACACAGATGAAAGTTGTCATGCGGTTTCATCTAGGACAGAGGTTCTCAACCTTTTTCTTTCTGGGCCTCCCCCCACCACCGCCCCCGCCCTGCTATAAAAACTCCATGGCCCAGCTATGCCACAACAATTGCTTTTCTGCATATAAAAGCCAGGACCGGCTTTGGGGTTAGCAAGCAGAGCAATTGCCCAGGGCTCCACATCACAGGGGGTCCCTGTGAAGCTAAGTTGCTCGTGCTTTGGCTTCAGCCCTGGGTAGTGGGACTTGGTGGCCCACACTCCAGTCTCGTGTTTGGACTGGGATTTGGAATGGGGTTTGGAATGGGTCTCATATGAGGGGAGATTAGAGAGGCTAGGACTCTTCAGCTTGGAAAAGAGGAAACTAAGGAGGGATGTAATAGAGGTATATAAAATCATGAGTGATGTGGAGAAAGTGGATAAGGAAAAGTTATTTACTTATTCCATAATACAAGAACTAGGGGTCACTAAATGAAATTAATAGGTAGCAGGTTTAAAACAAATAAAAGGAGGTTCTTCACTCAGCACACAGTCAACTTGTGGAACTCCTTACCTGAGGAGGTTGTGAAGGCTGGGACTATAACAGCGTTTAAAAGAGAACTAGATAAATTCATGGTGGCTAAGTCCATTAATGGCTATTAGCCAGGATGGGTAAGGAATGGTGTCCCTAGCCTCTGTTTGTCAGAGGGTGGAGATGGATGGCAGGAGAGAGATCACTTGATCATTACCTGTTAGGTTCACTCCCTCTGGGGCACCTGACATTGGCCGTGGACAGGATACTGGGCTGGATGGACCTTTGGTCTGACCCGGTACGGCCGTTCTTATGTTCTTATGTGTGGCAGGACTTTGGCTTTCTGCCCTGGGCCCTAGTGAGTTTAACGCTGGCCATGCTTCGTGGACCCCTGAAACCTGCTTGTGCTCCTCCCGGGCCCCTGGACCCCTGGATGAGAACCACTGGTTTAGAAAATCCCCATGGAAAGGTTAAAGTTTTGAAAGCTTTTGTTTGTTTCTTTTCCTCCTGAATGGGGAAAATCCCATTTTTCTGACTGTCTGTAATGGAATCAATAGAGCTGTGATATGCCCTGGTGAACGGGAAAGTGACAGAGGATCTCTGCTCATCCTGACTGGTTTAATGCCCCCTGTGAAACATGGGAACTACGGCAGCACAGCACCCTCTTACACCAGTGGCTTCTGCACGGCCTCTGAGAGGAGAACACCCCTATCCACTCCTCGTCCATCCCACCATCCTGCACCACTTGGCCTTTTCTCTCCCATCCATGTACTTTGCAGATCCAAGCCCCACCTTCCTTGTATTCACAGCCCTTTGCTGCTATTAACAAACTTGCTTTGTGTTGTGCAGGCCAACAGATCCCCGGGGCCTAGGGGGCGAATGGAAACCATAACAAAGACATTCTCACATGAGGGGAATCTCACTGTCCAGCTGGGTGAAGGAGTCTTGCGGCAGGACAGAGGATGACAGCACCACCCCCACATCTGTCTATTCTCAGACCCCCCCCCCCGCCAAATCCATGCTCTGCAGACCTCATTCCTAGGTACATCTGGAGAGCACCCAGCCCTCTCAGCTCCCAAATCACCTGCTTCTGTCAAAGAGAGATATTACTGCTCCCTTTGAGGGAGCAGTAATAACTCTCTTATCCTCTCTATGGGGCCCATGATCATCCCCACTGGGCCAGGCTCTCATATGTCCCAGACTGCTTCCACGCCTGGGCTCCAGCCCCAAGAGGGGTCAAATCCTTTCTCACACTGATTCAGCAAATTGCACCCCAAAGAACTGCCATCCATCCCCCATCCACCACACACACCTCTGGGATCATGATTCCCCCCCTCCACACACACACACGCACACTCACTCTGCTGCTGATTGGTTCATTAACAAGGACCATGACAACGAACTGGCCAACGATCCAAAGCTTTCTGTTGAATCCCAAGTGGATTAAATAATTTTCAGCGTGGAGCTACTATCCTTCCATGTGACACCTTTTCTAGCTCGGGGTGGGGTGGAGATATGGGAGCACACAAGGGTTGGGGGAAGCTGAGATAGATGCTGCTGCTGGGGTTTGACTGGGCATGTTACAGAGCCTAGAGACTGCTTAAACCATGAACAATCTGGATCCACTCCCATCAAGAACTAGGAACAGAACCCAGGTGTCCTGATTCTCAGCTACCTCTGCTCTAAACACTAGACACCACTTTCCTCCCAGAGCTGGGAGCAGAACACAGGAGCCCTGACTCCCAGGCCCCACTGCTCGAACTTCTAGACATCACTCCTCTCCCAGAGCTGGTGATAGCACCCAGGAGTCCTGACTCCCAGCCCTCCCATTCTAACCACTAGATCCCTCTCCCCGAACCAGACATGATTGGGGATCTCAGTGCAAGCCTTAAAAGGCCCTTCATTCTCAAATTGCCTGTGCTGTAAACATGAAAAAATAAGCTGGTCATACATAGGGCTTTTGTGTGTGACGCACACACTCTGATTTGACCAAATTCAATTAGCCAGCCTGTGGCAAAGCCAGGGAATGAGACCTCAATGGGGAGCCTCCTGACCATTTGTTTTTAAACAAAGCAATCTTCCTAGAATGGAGCAGAATGAGCAAAGGTTATTAATGTATGTATGTATTTACTGACTACATTTCTGTAATTGCTTCTGATCAATTATGGCCATGCCCAAGTAGATCAATACCGTTTGTGCTGTTATGGATATATGGACCTATTATGGCAGCAATCACCAGGTGGCACTATAGCACAAGCTTAAAAGTTCTTTTTCTCAAAGTATGGGCACTGTTCAGTTTTTGAAGATGTTAATTTTGCAATGCAGATTCTGTTTGGGGAGCTGGGGCTGTGGCAAACAGCAAGGGAATTTAGAGTAGATTTAAGTCAAGTTTGGGGGCAGAGGTGCTTCTCACAAACCAGGAATTATTGTTGGGCTGAGATTTTTAAAAGGCAGGTTTGCCTGCATCCCATTTATGACCACCTCTGTTCAAGGACAGGTGGGTATAGTGTAAATATACAACTCACAATAGAACATACCCTGACTCTGTGCCATCGATTTCTCCTTCAAAGCAAGGCTCTGACATCTGCTACGGCTTGGCAAAGGGGGCTACAGTATTTAGTCAATAAATAAGATAGCTATTATCATTACTTATATCAATATTTAGCTACCGTTCAGCCACAGCTTCAAATGAAAGTTGCAGGTCTGGAAATCAGGATCAAGGTGTATCAAGCTGGGGACTCAAGAAAAGTGGCAGCCTGAAATAACCACACCTTCTGCAGCCCGTGTAGGGTCAAACACTGCTAGAGGCATAGATTACTCCCATCTTGTGTGTAATTCCTTATCCTAGAGGACAGAGATGGGGGAATTCACCTTACCACACCCTGCACATGCAAAAGCATCCAATGGGTCCCCTAAAAATCAGCCCCTAGATTCAACTTGCCACCCCATCCTCTCCTCTCAGCGTTTTCTGTCCTAGGAAAAACCCACCAGCAGCTCCCTGTTTGATAATCCCCTTCTTGATCCATCTCGACTGCCGCTCTTTAACTTCCAGGGGCTGGGATGATCTGGAACAAAAGGTGGATGTTACACTGCAGCTAGTCAAGGTGAGAAAGACAATTGGGAAGGTTTCAGAAGGAGCTTTAGTCCATTTCACACCGATTCCCCCCAGGCTCTTTCCCTGCAGACAGTCACTGATGCTACACCAGGGCTACTCCCACAGAGACACCCCTTCTCCCCTCAGCCAAATGCTAGCAAGGAGCAAAATCAAAGGATCTGCTCTGGAGATTCCCCGATACCATCCCCAGGGCAGCACTTTCTACAGTTTTGACAGGAAGATCTGAAGGTCCCGGCTTTGGCTGTTGCTGCTCCCACTGGCTGGCTCCTCGCTGCATTTCTGCTCTAGAACTTGACTTTGTGGTTATTACCGAGCTGCCACACCCCACCCTAGAGGTGGCTGTTTTTTAGCACTGGGTGAGCAATCGCTGTGCAGTGTGACCGTTATCCAGCAGCCTGGTGGTGTCTGTGTTTCAGTGATCATCACAGCCTGGCATTCCTGAAAACCACAGCTTGTTTTCCAAACAGGGTCTCTGCTTTTCTGGTCACTAACCCTGCTCTGGATTCCCACGGGGCTGGCCCTTATCCCCCTGTCCTGTGTGTACAGAGCCCAGCAAGGGGATAAATAAACCTCAACTAGCTGCTGTGCTGGGTGTCAGAGGCATGCCGTATCCCCTGTTCACCAGTGACAGCAGCCAAACCCATTCCTGGGTGAGGTACATCTGTGCATCCCTCCATCTTAGATATGGCTCAGTAGGCTCTACCTCTCACCAGGGCCAAAACCCACCTCCCTTTGCTAGGTGACAACTCCCCTTAAACTTCTTCCATACATTTCCTCCTCCCCACAGGAAACCTCACTCACTACTGCTCCAGAGATGGGACTAGAACCCAGGAGTCCTGGTTCCCAACCCCCCTCAATCCTATTCCCCTGTCAGAGCTAGTATGAGAACCCAGGAGTCCTGGTTCCTAATCCCCCTCGAGCCCATTGACTTGCCAGAGAACCCAGGAGTCCTGGCTCCCAGCCCCCTGCTGACACATACCCACTCTCCTCCCAGAGATGGGACTAGAACCCAGGAGTCCTGGCTCCTGTGCCATGTGGGGGAGGGAGCTCAGTCTCTCTGGTTTCTCTCCAGGAGAGCTGAGTGGTTAGGTTGAGGGGGCACCTGCCCCACTAGGAGCCGAGCTGTGAGCGCAGCAGAAAGCCAGAGTCCGCAGGGGGCATGTTCAGGGGAGCTGGGAGGACAAAGGGAACACTTCTGCCTGCTCGGGGCCCTGCCAGGGCTGAGAAACATGCGGGCGCGAGGAAGGCTATGGTTGGGATACTGGATCAGCTCAGGAGTGGGGGAATTCGCAGGGACAGAGATTTCGGCACCTTAGGGCCCATTTCCCATCCCCCCAACCTGGGGCTGGAGCAGAGCCAGCATCCCATAGAGGGAGCCCTGGGCTGCATTAACGGGGGGGGGGGGGAGGTGGTCCTGTGGCACCTGGGAGGAGGCAGCAGTGGGGAGGGGCAGATGACTGGCGGTTGTGAGGCGCTGGGGTGTGGCACACTGGGGCTGGACAGGCTCCATTGGGGTCTTTTGCTCTTCATTTCTCCTCCTGTGGGCCTGCCAGGCTGGCAGAACTTGGTGCTCGGGACCTGGAGCCACAAAGGGACTTAGGCCTTGTAACGCTGAATGTTGCAACACTGAACGTTTTCAAAGGTGGATTAAGGTTTTGTGTGGCCCTGGGCCAAAGCAAGTGGAGGTCTCCCTCCTGCCTGCAGTCCCACCCCCGTTCGACCCCTTCAGTCTGCAGCCCACCCCTGTTCCACCCATGGTCCCATCCCATGCCATCCCCCCACCACTGTGGTCCCCCATTTGCTCCTTTCTGCCCACCCACTGCAGCCCCAAGACCGGAGAACTCTGTCCCCCTCCCTCCTCCGCCAGAGCTCCTCCAGTCCCGGGGCTACAGTTGGGGCCCGAGTGCAGGGGTTTCCCCCACTGCCCTGTGCTTCTGCCAGGGTGCAGGGGATTCCCCTGCCCACTTGGCACTGCTGCCGGGGAGCGGAGCAGGGTCAGGGCACAGGGGGATCCCCCGCCCTGCCCCACCCAGCACTGCTGCTGGATAGTGGAGCAGGATCAGGGCACGAGAGCTTCCCCCTCCCTGCACAACACTTGTCTGCTGCGGGTGAGGCGTCCATTTTTCCGGTGGCCCCTAATTGGCCGGGGCCTCTGGGCAGAGGCCCTGTGGGCCCATTGGTTAATCTGCCACTGCTTTTAGCCACCTTGAAAATCACTGGAACAATACTGGGATCCACACAGCTTGAGTGAGCTACCTCAGCTCCACCCCCCCGCCTCCCGCCCTGCCCAATGCGTGGGGAGAGAGAAGGGTCTTAGACTGGGATCCACAAAAGCCGGCACGCGCGTGGGGAGAAGAGAGCCCCTCAGACAGTCAGTGGGAGAAGCCAATGCAGGGTGCATGTCCCAAGTTCCTCTCATGGAGTTGGGCACCTAGCTCTGATTGATCCATGGACGGCCCCTCTCCTGGAGTCGGTGGCTTAGGCACCTACATTGTTTCTTGTGAGAATGAGGCAGGAGCCTGCCTCACTCCATGCAAAACAAAACAAACAGCCATGGAGAAGGTGGCAGTGCCCACACAACTAACTTTTAACCCAGTAGCTAGAGCACTTACCTGAGGTGCTGGAGACCCAGATTCAAGACCCACCCCCTTCTGCCTCAGAGGGAGAAAGGCTGCCACCAGCACAGTCTGTCATGAGAGCAGCCTAACCACCAAGCTATGGGACAGGCTGATAGAGGAAAGGTGAGGACTAGCTCCTAGCACAGAGGTGGCCAAACTGCGGCTTGTGAGCCACGTGCAGCTCTTTTATAGTTAAAGTGCGGCTCCTGGAGCCCACCATAAGAATGGCCATCATTGGGTCAGACCAATGGTCCATCTCGCCCAGTATGCTGTCTTCCGACAGTGGCCAATGCCAGGTGCCCCAGAGGGAATGAACAGAACAGGTAAATCATCCAGTGATCCATCCCGTCACCCATTCCCAGCTTCTGGAAAACAGAGGCTACAGACACCATCCCTGCCCATCCTGGCTAATGGGGGATGCCCCCCATTCTCTGCCTAACAGGCAGGGAGGAGAACTTGGGGCTTCTGCCCTCTGGCAGGGCTCAGGGCTTCAGCCCCACGGGGTACTCCTGCTGGAGCCCTGAGCCTTGGCAGGTGCCTGCCATGGGGCAGACGCCCTGTGCCCTGACAGGGGAGCCCCACAGAGCTGAAGCCCCAAGCCCCAGCAGGCAAGCCCGGCTCTTGAGGTTATAAAGATTATTGCGTGCAGCTCAGAGGGTCAGTAGGTTTGGCCACCCCCATCCTAGTACATGGCACCTGTGACGGGTTGGATCACAGAAACCCCCTGGGAGCTGCCACCTGATGTGCCAAGACTACCTCTGCTCCTGTTTTCCCTGCCAGCTTAGGACTCCAGCACCCTGTCTTGCTGAGCCAGACACTCCCGTCTGCTCCAACAAAGACCCAAGGTCTGAATTACTTGCCCCAAAGCTGCAGGTTTACCTGAAAACAGTCCACAGAAGTGTGCTTGTCTGTAGCATTCAGGTGCCCAACTCATCATGGGGTCTAAACCCAAATAAATCCATTTTACTCTGTATAAAGCTTATGCAGGGTAAACTCCTGAATTGTTCACCCTCTATAACACAGATAGAGAGAGATGCACAGTTGTTTGCTCCCTCAGGAATTAATGCATACTCTGAGATAATTAATAAGTAAAAAGTGATTTTATTAAATACAGAAAGTAGGATTTAAGTGATTCCAAGTAGTAACAGACAGAACAAAGTAAGTCACCAAGCAAAATAAAATAAAATGTGCAAATCTATGTCTAATCAAACTAAATACAGATAAGATCCTCACCAGTTCCAGAATGCTCCTTTTTACAGACTAATCTCCTTTTAGCCTGGGTTCAGCAATTGCTCACACCCCCTGTAGTTACTATCCTTTGTTCCAGTTTCCTTCAAGTATCCTGGAGGGTGGAGAGGCTCCTTCTTTTGCCAGCCAAAGACAAAATGGAGGGGTCTCTCTTGGGTTTAAATAGACTTTCTCTTGTGGGTGGAGACCTCCCTCCGCACTCCTATGCAAATCCAGCTCCAAGATGGGAGTTCTGGAGTCACCCGGGCAAGTCACATGTCCATGCATGACTCACAGTCTTTACAGGCAGAAGCCATTGTCCACATGGTATCAGGGCCGCTCAGAGGATTCAGGGGGCCTGAGGCAAAGCGAGGCAGCTGTGGCACTTGTACTCACCAGGCGGCGGTCAGGGTCTTCGGTGGCATTTCGGCTGCGGTGGCCCTTTAGTCACTCCACGTCTTCAGAAGCACTGAAGGGCCCCCGCCGACATAATGCAGCCGAAGACCCAGACCGCTGCTGGGCCAGAGCTCGTGGGGCCCCTGCAGGGCGTGGGGCAAATTGCCCCACTTGTCCCCCTCCCCCGGGCAGCCATGCATGGTATCTTGTATGTCTTTAGGAAGACTTTTTATGTGGATTGGAGCATTCCAAGATGCATTGTTTCCCAAGAGCTTCCTGATCAGCTACTTAACCTTGCAAATTCCTTCCTAAAGAAGCTGACCAAATGCCTCACAAAGCTTACTTAGAAATCAAGCCAGTATACAGCCAATATTCTTAACCTCAATTACAAAATGATATATGTGTACAAATAAGATGAATAGATACAGCAGACCATCACTTATACAGAGATATGTTACATGGCACAAGCAGCACAAAACATATTCCAGTTATGTCATACTTCCATAAAGCCTTATGGGAGGTACCATCACAGCACCACTTTAACAAGCCACTGGGGACATCCAGAGCTGGGAGCCACTGTGTTACCCCTCAGCCTCAGCAAAAGTGAGTTTTGTTGGAGGTTAGATGGTGTGTCAGCTCCCTGCCACACACCTCTGTTTTCCTCACCAGCAAACTGTTCAGCACTCTTCCAACCCAACCCTCGCTAACAACTGGTGAACTCCAGCCCCCGAGTGCCTCCGAGATGGTTCTCTGAAATGCACAGCCCCTATCACTGTACATTCACAGAAGATATTAAGTTCAGTTCTCTGTTAAAGAGTCAGTACTTTACAGCTTGTTAACTGAACTAGGGTAAATACACCCTTCCCTTGAAACACAGCCCTGAGTTGCTTTGTAGTGAAAATAAAACAAATGTATTAAACGAAAGTCATAGCTTAAGGGCATGGCTACACTTGCAGATGTGGAGCGCTGGGAGTTAAACCAGCCTTCGGAGACAGCAGCAGGGAAAACGCTGCTCTGCATTTACACACTCAGCTGGAAGCGCACTTGGCATGGACACATTAGCAGCTCTTGCGACACCACAAAGAGCAGTGCATGTAGTAGCTATCTGTGATGTTTAGATGTGCTTGTAATTATTAGAACTGGGAGCACTGATTGTTGGGAGTCTGAAAGGACAGGAAAGAGGAAGGAGGGGGGAGGAGTTGAGGAGGCTGAGTGAGAGTTACAGAGGGTGCAGCAGCAGCTTGGTAAAGAGGTTTCCACTGTAAAAATAAAGTCCTGTTGAAGTCTGTTAGTACCTTGCCTGGTTGATACAACACTATTCCAGCATTCAAGTGGCTGCAATGTGCTTTCAAATGTGGGGGGATGGGGTAGAGTGTGACAGGGAGTGTGTTGTGTGTATGTGGGAGGAGAGAGAGAGTGGGTTTTTGGGGTGCTGAGAGTGTGTCAACATGCGGTCTTGTAAATTCAGACTCCTCCCACCCCCTGCCACACACACTCACAACAGCAACAGCAACATTCCACACTAATGGCTTGCTTTGTCTTGGAGCAGATAAACAGCCGGTTGTCAGAAACAGAGCTTTGAAAGGGCATATCTGCATTCCTGCAGCCGATTCCAAAACAATGACAAGAATGCCACTTGACTTAAGGGGATTATGGGACATTTCTGGAGGCCAATCAAAGCACAGTAATGCAACACCTCATTCACACTGACACTCAGGTGAGCAGCAAGCGTTATGCTTCTCATGGAGGTGGATTACCAGGAGCACTCCAGCTGCAGGGTCCAGGTGCTCTAGGTGCCTTGCCAGTGTGGACGGATCGGGAGTTAGGGTGCCTAGGGCTGCTTTAATGCATTCTACCTTGCAAGCGTAGCCAAGCCCTAAGTGATACCTGGCAGAAGGAATAAAGATAGAAAGGGTCACAAACAAATAAAAGTAAAAATACGCTTCTTAATGGCTAGGAGCTAACTTAACAAGCACCAGTCTTTGTACAAGGTAGTTTCCTCACTCCATTCCCAGCAATGGCTGGCTAGCTTTCAGCCAGGAGCCCCGCTGTCAGAGTTCAAGGTGCTCGTTTTCTTTGTCTCCTCAGCTGAAGGATAATTTAGGGATTTGCTCCCTGTCTCTTCATAATCCAGTAAACCTTAGAAATGTCGTCTTCTGACATGTCTCCCCAGCTACAGTTTCTTTTCCCTGCTGGGGGTGGATGCTATCCCATGCTGTCTGCCTCTATGCTGCCTCATCTTCTCTTCTGCTGGCAATTCAGACGATGCAAATGATATTTTCCTGTAAGCTCCAATAAAAATGAATAGCCCACTGAATTTGGCCACACCTGCCCCGCAAGGAAAGCTCCTGACACCTTCTATCCTGTGTGCGGTTTCTGGTGGGACATTAGAGAGACCTTCGCCTTGAAGCTTTTCCCACAGTCTAGGCATTTATAGGGTGTCTCTCCCATGTGGGTTCTCTGATGTCTAATTAGGGCTGAGCTCTGCGTGAAGCTTTTCCCGCAGTTGGGGCATTTATAGCGTCTCTCTCCGGAGTGGATTCTCTCATGTGTAATAAGGGCTGAGACCTGACTGAATCTTTCTTCACAGATGGGGCATTTATAGGGTTTCTCTCCTGTATGGATCCTTTGATGTGCAGTAAGGGCTGATCTCACACTGAAACTTTCTCCACACTTGGGGCACTTATAGGGTCTCTCTCCTGTGTGGATTCTCTGATGCACAGTAAGGTGTGAGCTCTGGCTAAAGGTTTCTCCACAGTCCAAGCACCTATAAGGTCTCTCTCCTGTGTGAATTCTGTGATGTTTAACGAGTTCTGACCTCTGATTGAAGTGTTTCCCACACTCAGGGCACTTATAGGGTTTCTCTCCCGTGTGGGTTCTCTGATGTTTACTAAGTTCTGAGCTCTGATTGAAGCTTTTCCCACAGATGGGACATCGGTAGGGCCTCTCTTCTGTGTGAATTCTTTGATGTCGAAGAAGGTCTGAACTCTGCTTGAAGCTTTTCTTGCAGTTAGGGCAGCTATAAGATCTCTCTCCTGTGTGAACTCTCTGATGTACAATCAGGTTTGATCTCTGGTTGAAGCTTTTCCCACACACAGCACATTCATGCCGTTTCTCTTTAGTGCTGATTCTCACCTGCACTGTGGTCCCATTGAGGTCCTCCAAATCTCCCCCACGGTGATTGGATTTTCCCTATCCATCTCCTGGGGGCTTTCCCAGTTGCCTCCCTGGCCTGTGTTGAGTCTCACAGGATTCTCCCAGCTCAGAAATTTGGAAAATACCCGCTTCAGGTCTTCCCAGCAATATCCTACGTGATTCCACTTGCTCAAGACTTTTCTGCTGAGGACTTTCTTCCTCATTCTCACTCACCATCACATCATCTGCTGGGACAGAGAGAGAATCCAGACAGGAGTCAGTCCCTGTGTCGGGGGAAAGAGTACCTGAGAAAGGGGATGAGAATGAGGAAAACAAACCCAAATAACTTCTGGGGTGATCAAAAACTCAAGAGTAGAATCTGAATCCAAAGACCTTCCTCAAAAGAGAGAGAGGAGAGGACCACTTTTGCCTCTTCATCCTATCTGAACATTCAGAGAGACATGAGCTGCTGCCAGATGTTGGTCAGGGTGGGAGGAAAGCCATGAGTAACATCTGCCAGGAAGATATAACACCTCACGGGCACAATCTTGACTAGGTAGAGATGAGGCAGAAATGGGGGAGATTATGGGGCCTATGTGAGAATCCCAGATGTTTATGCCAAGGCTGGATGATTTCTGCATCTGTTCAAACAATTCCTCATCTGACCGGCACCTCTCAGGATCGCTCTTTCCATGGAGCCCTGGTGACCTAGGAATCATGGCTCTTCCCCGCTTTCCAGCTAGGAGATGATGTTGGCTGTGGGACCTGGAAACCCAGCTCAGAGGAAAGAAAACAGCTGAGGCTGAGACTAGGGTTTTACAGTTATTCTCAGATGTTTTCAGATGTGCCAGGTAGTGCCTTTGTATAAACCAAATGGACTGAAAAATGGTCTCAAAGATCCTTTGCGGGAGGTCAGGTGTTTATAGTGGCATGTGATTCCTGCGGAAGGAGATCCTGGGATCTCCATAAACTGGGGAGTCTTATGATTCTGGCTTAGGAATTGGACCATCTCTTACTCCTTTCTAATATTGCTGAGACCAAAGCCCTCTCCAGGTATGGACCCAGTTCTCTGTAGGGAAGGACACTGTGCGTCCATGTTCAATAATACGGAGAGGAACATGCAACTCTTCCTCTCCATTCGAAGTTCTGGGGATGGACTAGCAACTCCAACGCATCTCTGAATCTCCTCTCCCTTGCAAGAGGGTGTGGAGTGGTCATATGAATTCTGGGGGTGATGGGGCTGGTCCCCGCAAGATATAAGGGAGCAGGGAAGAACCCTGAGCAGAAGCCAACCCATGTGCCTCAGAGATACCTGCTCCCCCAGCTTCTAATTCCTAAAGGTACAGGGATCCTTACCCAGTGAGGTCACATTCTCACAATTTTCCTGCATGATGAGTCTCCTTCTTGAAGGTCACTGGCCCCTAAAATAGCAAGAGATCCTCATTCAGTACCTGCTGCCCCAGCCACAATCCCACCAGCTCACTCCAGGAGAGGGCTGGAAAATCCCCCTCCCTGCAGAAAACAGGGAACTTTCCTAGGGAGAGGTGGAAAATTTCCAGACACTTTAATTGAAAACATACTGGTTGTGACTGTTGCCCAAGAGCTGCAGACTCTACTGAAAGCATTATGAATCTCATGACATTTAGTCTGGAGTTTTAGAAGTTTCCCATGATCTCACAATTCTCGATGCAGAACTCACTTGTTTTCTGTTGTTCATCATGGCTGTCATCTCCTATTACCTTCAGAATGCTGAAGTCAAGTCATCCTTACTCAAGAGAGACAAGGTATCATAAACCTAGTCCCAGATTTGGACCTTAGCGCCCAAAATATGGGGGTTAGCATGAAAACCTCCAAGCTTAGTTACCAGCTTGGACCTGGTAAAGCTGCCACCACCCAAAAATTTAGAGTGTTTTGGGGCACTCTGGTCCCCCCAAAAACCTTCCCTGGGGACCCCAAGACCCAAATCCCTTGAGTCTCACAACAAAGGGAAATAAACCTCTTCCCTTCCCCCCTCCAGGTGTTCCTGGAGAGACACACAGAAGCAAGCTCCGTGAATCTAAACAGAGGGATTCCACCCTCCCCCGTTTCCAGCCTTGGAAAACAGAAGTACCGAGAGCTAATCTCTCTTCCCCCCTCACCCAGAGGGAATGCAAAGTCAGGCTAGTAAATCTAACACACACAGATTTCCCCCTGACTTTTTCCTCCCACCAATTCCCTGGTGAGCAAAGACTCAATTTCCTGGAGTTCCCCACTGAAGAAAAACTCCAACAGGTCTTAAAAAGAAAGCTTTATATAAAAAGAAAGAAAAATACATAAAAATGGTCTCTCTGTATTAAGGTGACAAATACAGGGTCAATTGCTTAAAAGAATATTGAATAAACAGCCTTATTCAAAAAGAATACAATTCAAAACACTCCAGCAACTATAGACATGTAAATACAAAAAAACATATAAATCACTATCTGATCTTTTGTACTCACAACTGGGAAACAGAAGATTAGAAAGGCAGGAGACAGAAAAAATCACTTCTCATAGCCGAGAGAGTACAGGCAGAAGACAAAGAACTCAGACACAAACTTCCCTCCACCCAGATCTGAAAAAGTCTGGTTTCCTGATTGGTCCTCTGGTCAGGTGCTTCAGGTTACTTTTTTTTAGGTGAAAGAGACATTAACCCTTAGCTATCTATTTATGACACAAAGGTGATATCTTTTACCAGTTCAACTTCTGTTGGGGAGAGAGACAAGCTTTCGAGTTTACACAGAGCTCTTCTCTGGGTCTGGGAAAAGTACTAAAGTCAGGCTGTCACAGCTACATGCAAAGTGGAACTGATTGCTGACAAAGTCCCACTCAAGGTGAAGTGGCCTGTTAACACCACTGTAGTAGTCATAGAACAAAAAGGGGGTTAGAGAGTTACAGTTTGTTGTAATAAATCCATAAGCCATAAAATCAGTGTCTCTATTCAGTCCAGGATTTTTAGACTCCAGCAAAGTTATGAATTTAAGCCTCCAGGCTCATCTTTTGAAGGTATGGAGCAGGTTTCTTTTGAGGATGAGGACTGAGAGTTCACACACAGAGTGATCATTTTGTGAAAAGTGTTCACCCACAGGCGATAGAGCATTTTTGCCTTTTTGCATTTTTATGTGTCAGTTCACTCGAGAGCATAGAGCCTGTCTGGTTTCACCCACGTAGTTGTTACTGGGGCATTTAGTGCACTGGGTGAAGTACACCCCATGTCATGATGGGAATGTGTAGGACCCATGGATCTTGAAAGGTGTGTTCTGGGGGGTGTTGATCATTGTAGCAGTGGAGCTATGTCTGCAGGTTTTCCATCTGTTGTTCTGGCAGGGTCTGGTGCTGCTTTGAGTTGGTGTGTTCTGGTCTACCCATCCAGACTAATAGTCATTGATGGACCCATTTTCTTTGGTGGAGTGTCCTTGTTTGGTAAGGGTGGTTTTAAGTGTGTTAAGGTATGTATCCTGGACTTTTTCCTCAGAGCATAATCTGTGGCATCTGAGTGTCTGGCTGTAGATAACTGATTTCTTCGTATGTTTGGGGCAATTATTGGATCTGTGAAGGTAGGTGTGGTGATCTGTGGGTTTCTCATATATTGTTGTCTGTAGGGTTCCATTATTGCAGCTAATTGCTGTCCAGGAAGTTGATGCTAGTGTGGAGTTATTCCAGAGATAGTTTAATGGATGGGTGATGGTTGTTGAAGTTGTGGTGGAAATCTGTGAGGGAGCTGAGGTGATCTGTCCATAGGATGAAAATATCATTGGTATATCTCAGGTACATCATTGGTTTCATGGTTCATTTGTCTAGAAATTTTTCTTGGAAAAGGTTGGCATTTTGGGGAGCCACCTGAGTAATACTGATGGCTGTTCCCATAGTAGAGTTGAGGACTATTACTGTTCATTCAATAATTATTCATTATTATTCCAGATGGCTACCATTTCCCTACAGATCTTCCAGGCATGTGAAAGTAAGGCAGCTCCTAGTACTGGTCACCAGTTCTTATTGTTTTCAGTATGGTTAAAGCCATGCTCTCCTCAGGGAATATGGCTAGGGCCCTACGGTTAGGAGGCTGGATATATAAGAACATAAGAATGGCTAATACTGGGTCAGACTAAAGGCCCATCTAGCCCAGTATCCTGTCTACCAACAGTGGCCAATGCCAGGTGCCCCAGAGGGAATGAACAGAACAGGTAATCATCATGTGATCCATCCCCTGTCGCCCATTCCCAGCTTCTGGCAAACAGAGATTAGGGACACTTTCCCTGCCCATCCTAGCATGGACCTATCCTCCATGAATTTATCTAGTTCTTGTCTGAACTCTGCTATAGTCTTGGCCTTCACGACATCCTCTGACAAGGACACCATGCATAGAAAAGGAGACACAGGAAGCTACAGCCAGACTGAGGAGGGTGCAGGGGAATTAGTGAGGGGTGGAGGGGGAGAGAGGTGGATTGTGGGGCAGTGCACAGGGTTGTCCATGTCCAGGGGGCGGACTGAGTGGGGAGGAGGTGTAGTGAGATCCTGGGAAGGGAGCAGGAAACAGACAGAAGAAGGTAATGAGTGAGGGGCAGCAGGGAGAATGAGGGATGATGCAAGGCACATGGAGGCAAGAGGGAAACAGAGGCCCATAGGAGTATGGGGTGGGGGGGAATAGAAGGAGGCTAAGAGCAGTGTAGGGGAGTTTGTGGGGACCAGACCAAGCCTGACAATGGTTTAGGGGAATGTCATGGATTAGGGAGTGCAGGGGAATGTGGGGTGAAGGGTTGGAGGCTGCGGGGGTTTGCAGACAGGGAGCATAAGGGCATGTGGGGTGGCTGATGTGAGAGGTACACGGAAGATGTAAGGGAACGGCAGGTGACTAAAAGGGCAGGTGTGAAGAGGAGACTGCGAGGATCAGGGGAGAAGAGACTGGTGACAGGGCAGGGTGTGGAGTTGGACACAGAGTGGCAGCTCCCCCATCTCAGGAATAGGGAAGGGTCAGTGGGTGGAGTCTCCCTGTGAGGAGGGAGGCTGCAATTTTGCACATGCACTGTGGCAGGTGGAGTTTTGCTCTTTTGATGCAATAAGTGTGTGCGTGCACACGCGTGTGCACACACACACACACACTCTCTACTCACTCAGGGGGCAGGGGGCTTCCCCCCACAGACTCAACCACCAGACGATAAATAAAATCACCCTGCCCCCGAAAGTGTATTTTTAAACCTTGTGATATTCAAGCCCAGTTCCCAACTTTCCAGAGTGACTTGAATGTGCTGGCTGTGCGCCTCTGATGTCTGCGTGGTCAGCCGTTTGTTACTTCTCGTAGGGGAATTTCCACCCCTCCTGCTGGGGTTTTCCCTGCAACTTATGCCACACATTAAAGCAGGCTCAGAAGAGATTTCACTTGCTGGGCTCCTACCTCTCTGCATTCCCCACCCCAGCTATAGCCAGACCAAACCCACCAGAAGTTCTGTCCTTTCCCTGTCCCCTGGGAGGACTGGGTGATCTGGAGCAAAATGTGGATGTTACTCTGCAGCTTGCCAGGGTCAGTACAGCAGCTGGAGCAATTCTAAACTCTGTGACACTGGGGAAGATGCTTAGTCATGTTTTTACCTTGTTGATCCAGGATAGCCCTTTGCATGTGCACCCACAACTCTTTTGCATGCATCTCTCTCACCCTCCATCAGAGTGTGCAAATGGCATCCATGTGCACACACCCAGCATATGAAAACATACCTGGTGAGGCTACATTTTGGATGCCAATTCAAAGACCATGGTTAAATATTTTGTCTCTGTTATTTCAGAATTTTGGGGAGTGTCAGTTTCCTATGGAAGAAATCAATGAAATAATAACCATGCCCTAGCCCTGCCCCTCTCTATCACTTTGCATCTGGGGCTCTCAAAGTTCTTTACCCCTGTGCAGTGGGTCAGGCTCAGTCAAAGACCAGAGCCACAGAGACCTGCCCTAGGGGGAGAGACAGCAGAGACTAATCACCCTGCCTGATGTAGCTTTTCAGCTAGATTTCCCAGCACTTTAGAGGAACCCATCCTCTACAGCAGCGACAGGCAACCTGTGGCACACGAGCTGATTTTCAGTGGCACTCACACTGCCTGGGTCCTGGCCACCGGTCTGGGGAGCTCTGCATTTTAATTTAATTTTAAATGAAGCTTCTTAAACGTTTTAAAAACCTTATTTACTTTCCATACAACAATAGTTTAGTTATATATTATAGACTTACAGAAAGAGACCTTATAAAAACGTAAAATGTATTACTGGCACGCAAAACCTTAAATTAGAGTGAATAAATGAGACTCGGCACAGCACTTCTGAAAGGTTGCCAACCCCTCCTCTACTGCCTGACCACAGCCCTTTCCCCCGGGTCTCTCCCCTCACCCGCAGGCTCCGGCTCCGGGGCTGGTGTTGGCAGAGCCTGTGGCTCCCCCAAGGGCTGGTTCCAGCCACCGCGGAAAGTCCCCCATTGGTTTCTCTGGTCTTTCCCTGACACAGAGCAGCAGCTGCTTGGTCCAGGTCTCCAGATCACAATGGAGGCAGCAGTAACGTCTTCTAGGAGCCTTGATTACTAATCAATCAAAAGCAGGAGTCACACAGTGCATGATGCTTGATTATGCTATCTAGATATACTGTATAGTTGTATTGCAGAAAAGCCTCAGAGCCCTTAACTCTCCTCCTTCTTGCTTTCCCCCTGCCAGCATCTGTTACAAAGATTCAGCCACTTCCTTGGTCCCTCGCTACCAACCCGGGCTGCAGCCCAGTCAGTGGGACCAGTTGTAACTAAAGCCCAGAGCATCTGTCTGCAGGCAAAGAGCCTGGGGAATCGGGGTGTGACATAGAAAGCCCCTGCAGAAGCTTCCCCAATTGCCCTTCTTGCCCTGCCAGGCTGCAGAATAACACCCACATTTTGCTTGAGATCCTCCCAAGGGATAGTGAACGTTTGCTGTGGCTGAGCAGGCCTGAGCAGTCTGAGCATGCTCAGTAACATCTGCTGAAGCTGCTCCCCCCTCCTCCAGCCATGTAGTTATATCAACATAGGTCTGTCGTGTAGACCTGGCCTCAGTCCTTTCAGACCCGATGGGTGTGGAGCAAACAGGCCCCTGTCAGTGCTGGGGAGATTTACCCATCGCTGCGGAGTTCACAGGGACCCTCCGGCTTGTCTCAAGATAATGGGGTAGATTTTTAAATGAATAACCCCCCCCACACACTCCCTTGAGCCCCTGCTCTTCTCCTCTCCCTGGGGTGCCCCCCAGCACAACCATGCTGTCTGTACCCCCCTTTCCCATCTTCTTATTGCTCACCCCTCCCCTTCTGGCCAGGCAGAGGGGGGGACCCCGCTGGGACCTGATCCTGGCGCCCCCCCCCCCCAGGCCTTTCTCTCCATTTCCTCCACCTGAACCACGACTCCCTGCCCCACCCCTAAGCCCCTGCAGGAAAAATGTCTGAGCTAAAGCCTGCAGCTCTGGGACTGGCAGACACGCGGGGAGCAGCGATGGGGTGCGGGGTGACACGCAGCACTCCCCCCCCCCCCCAGGGAGGGGGGACACGCAGCACTTTCCCCCCAGTTCTCCCTCAATTACCTGGAGTCTCCGGCTCCGCCCGGTGGCTCCCGGCTCCCAGGAGAAGCAGCAGCAGTAAATCGCAGCTCCCGGCTGTGCTGAGCGGAGGGAGCAGCGCCCCCGCCACCACTCGCGGCACCCGGAGCCTCCCCTGGCTACAGTGTGTCTGGTGAACATCCCGAGCTGGGGCTCACCTTGTATCCGCATTTCCGGAGCTGCGGCCGCCAGGGGGCCCTGCTCAGGGCTCCGGGAAGGGAGGCGGCTGGTCGCTGAACGATCTCAGGATATCAGGGGTTGAACTTCCTCCCGGGTCAGTCCGGGAGCCGGGACTGAGCAGCTGCGGCTCCCCAGCGGGGAGACACCTGCGCTAACCCCCCTCTGTGCCCAGCCGGGGGGACTTTCTGCGGGGGCTGGAATCCGGGCGCTCTGCCGACACCAGCCCCGGAGCCGGAGCCTGCAGGTGAGGGGCGAGACCCGGGGGAAGGGCTGGGGCCGGGCAGGAAAGTGACTCTGCACCAACGGCCCCCCCCTCGCCCCAGCTCTGCTGCTGGGGGGGGTCTGCGAGTCCCAGCGCTGCTGCCCCCCCCCCCCCCCCGAGCTCCTGCAGGAGCCGAGCCAGCTCCGGGGAGCGAACGCCCGGGCCGGGCCAGGGACCGAGTGTCCCAGCCCGAGGGGAGGGGGCGGGAGGGAGACGGGGAGAGCCTGGCAGGGGCAGCAGGAGCGATCAGTGGGGAGGGAGGTCCCGGCTCCCAGCCCCATTCCCTGCAGCATCCCGGGACAGGGCTGGCTTTAGGAAGTGCGCGGCCCAATTTGAACATTTTCGGCAAGGCCCAAGCGGGAATGACTTAAAAAAAATGTAAAAAAAGCCTTTACTTTCTTTGCAACCAGTTCCCTATAAAAAGTTCTGATTTAAGGAATCTGCCACAGTACGTATTTTTTGTACCAATAGGGTTACCATACGTCCGTGTTTTCCTTCTGGATGGTGATTTAAGAACCAAAAAGCTTGACATGCCTAGGAAAATACGGCTGAATGTTAACCCTAAAGTTCTTTTTTAAAAAGATGGGCCTGAACTAGAAATGAGCTCCATTTCATATGTGTGGGTCCCCATCACTCCCTGGGGGTCACCCCAGAGACCAAATGTCCCGATTTTATAGAGACAGTCCTGATTTTTGGGTCTTTTTCTTATATAGGATCCTATTACCCCCCGCCCCGTCCCGATTTTTCACACTTGCTGTCTGGTCACCCTAGGGTGTGCACATGTGTGGGTCCCAGCTGCTCCCTGCCCCCCTCATTGAAGGAGGTGTGCAGGGAGGATTACTGCTCTGGGAACTGCAGGGCACCAGTGGACATGGGGCTTGCTAGAGGCAGGGCAGGGGCTGACTGCAGGCAGGGCAGAGGGTGCGGGGCTGGCTGTGGGCAGGGGGTGCGGGTACAGGGGGTACAGCCCACCCTGTACGGTGAGTGCCCACTCCTCCTCCTGCCTCCCCCACCAGGGCAGCAGCAGCAGCCCAGGGCTCAGGGGCTATTTAAAGGGCCCAGGGCTCCCCTGCTTCAACCAGTCTGCCCTGGCCCAGTAAATAGCCGCGGGAGCCCTGGGGAAGCGGTGGGGCTCTGGCGGCTATTTAAATGACCGAGGCGGCGGAGGAAGTTGGAGACCCAGCCCTTTGAATAGCCCCCGGAGCCCCCTGCTACCCCAGGGCTCTCACGGCTATTTAAAGAGCCCAGGGCTCCCCTGCTTCTACTGTCCCAGCCCTTTAAATAGCTGCGGGAGCCCTGGGGAAGCAGTGGGGCTCCTGCGGCTATTTAAAGAGCCAGGGCGGTAGAAGCAACGGGAGTCCAGGACTTTTTAAATAGCCCCCAGAGCCCCACAGCCCTACCCCAAGGCTCCAGCAGTGGGGCTCTGGTGGCAATTTAAAGAGGCTCGGGCTCCAGCCCCTGCTGGGAGCCCCAGGCCCTTTAAATTCACCCCTGGGGAAGCCGGGCCACCCTGGTACAGCACACCAGCTCTTGCTAGTACATCATAGTGGGGCTTGGGCGCGGTGCCCTCTTAGGGGTGGGGCCAGATTCAGGGGAATTGGTTGAATTGGCCTAAAGCCGGCCCTGCCCCAGTGCACATTGACTTTCCTGGGGAGAAGAGGAGGAGCTGGGAGAGGAAAAGCCAATTCCTGCCTCTGCCTGGTCCCCGCGCTGCTGGGGGGATGCACTGCCCTGGGGACAGTGTCAGGGGGATCCCCCAGAGCAGCGTCTTCGATTCTGCTTCTTTCTGCAGTTTGGTTCAGAGATTCTGTGCCTGGATGGGGAAATTAAAAGTGTCTCATTGGGTTTAGTCCTGGTAGGAGGAGCCAGAATAATATTACAAACTGCTACCGGTCATAATTTGCTACTTTGCTGCTGTTACTGGGGGGGGCTTCAGCCAACTGAACGTGTTCTGTAACATCTGCTGAAGTCACTTCCCTCGCTGGCCATCCGAATCTGCTCCCTGCTGTAAGGGAGACAGAGGGGGCTCAAATCATGGTAGCCAATAGGCAGATCATGGGCCAAAATTGGACTACCAGATGCTTTTGAATGGACCCCACAATTATTTTTATTTATTCATTATTGTTGTTAATATTTGTATTATTTTTCTTTGGAGTCTGGATCTTGGCCACACCTTGACCAAGAAATTTGCACCTTGACAAAAAATAGTTGACTATCTCTGGCTGAAATGGTTACAGTTTCTCTCCTGAAGCTGCTCGGTTAGTAGGTGTGTTCCAGTGTGACAACACCTCCCATTTCTAGAATATTTGAGCTCACTATAATACCAACCTCGGATGTCAACAAGGAACTTGAAGGCTGCTAATTCCTTATTTTAATTTAAATATAAAGTTTTATTTATTTATATATATATATATATATATATATAATCACTTGTACAGAGAAAAACATTGTATGCAGAAGGGCAACCTGGACTATCATGGCTTGTGACGATTTAGAATATTGGTTGTTCTACAAGTCTTTCCCCCTCCCCATTTTTACTTGTACTAAATTGACTCTGCAGGCAGGAGTTGTCATAAACAGATAGCTAAGGGTTAACGTCTCTTTCACCTATAAAGGGTTAACAAACAGTGACCTGCAAACACCTGACCAGAGGACCAATCAGGAGACAAAATACTTTCAAATCTCGTGGAGGGAAGCCTTTGTTTGTGGGTTTTGGGTTTGGTTTTGTTCTCCCTGGGTCCTGGATGGGGCTAGAGGTGCAACCAGGTTTCGGCCAATCTCCCTGCTACAGTCTCTTATCTATTCAGAATTGTGAGTAAGAAAAGGCGGTCATAGTCTTTTAATCCCTGAGGGGGCCATTTAGGGATTGGCCCTGCTTTGAGCAGGGGGTTGGACTAGATGATCTCCTGAGGTCCCTTCCAACTCTAATAATCTATGATCTATCTATGAATTTGTTTTTTTTTTTTTTTTTCATTTACATATGTGTACTTGCTGGAAGTAGCTTAAATTGTGTTTCTGCTGGAGAAAGTTTCTTTCTATTGTTTATAGTTGAAAGACCCTGTAACTTTTTACCATCTAAAGTGCAGAGATAAACCTTTTACTTTTTTCTTTCTTTTTTATTAAAAGTTTTGCTTTGTAAGACCTGTTTAATTTTTTTCTCCCAGTTAAGGTTCAAGAGAATTGTGTCTGTACTCACCAGGAAATTGGTGGGGAGAAGGGAAGGATAAATTTTCTCTCTGTGTTATATTCACGCAGCTTGTATTGCCTCTGGGTGAGGGGGAAGGTAACACTCCTCTCGGTGTGGTGATTCAAAAAGTTGAATCAGGCGATCTCCTAGTGTTCCCAGGGCGGGAAGGAGCTGGGAGGAAGAAGAGAGGGGGAAGGGAATGGTTTATTCCCCTTTGTTGTGAGACTCAGGGAATCTGGGTCTTGGGGTCCTCAGGGAAGGTTTTGGGGGGACCAGAGGGTATCAGGACCTGGAAAATTCCTGATTGGTGGCAGCATATCAGACCTAAGCTGGTAATTAAGCTTAGGGAAACTCATGCTAGTACCCATATTTTGGACGCTAAGGTCCAGAATTGGGAATTATACTACGACAAGAGTGGTCATCTCACCCTCTGGAGGGTCAAAACTCCATGAAATTCTGTAGTGTTGGCTACCACACCAATATAATTGTCCTGATTAAATTCTGCTGCAGACTGTGAAGATTGTTGCTAATTGTGGTTGCTTTTCTTCAGGTACTTCATCTGGCCTCATATTTGCAAATAAGATGATCTTGCGCTCGGATTGAAAAAATGAACTGACACTAAATATGAGCAGTGTGGAGTTGGTTTTTTTTTTTAATCCTTACTGGAAAAATAAAATGATGTGTGTATGTCCCCACTATCAATAGGGCCCTACCAAATTCATGGCCATGTAAAACGTGTCACGGACCATGAAATCTGGTCTCCACCATGCAATCTGGTCTTTTGTATACTATTACTCTATATTATACAGATTTCATAGGGAGACCAATGTTTCTCAAATTGGGGGGCCTGACCCAAAAGGGGGTTCAGGGGGTGGGATGGTTGCAAGGTTACTGTAGGGGGTTGTGGTATTGCGACTCTTACTTCTGCACTGCCTTGAGAGCTAGGTGGCTGGAAAGTGGTGGCTGCTGGCCAGGTGCCCAGCTCTGAAAGCAGCCCTGTCAGCAGCAGCACAGAAGGAAGGGTGGCAATAGGCAGCTGGTGAGTGGTGGCTGCTGGCCGAGGGCCCAGCTCTGAAGGCAGCAGCACAGAAGTAAAGGTGGCAATACCGTGCCATGCCATTCTTACTTCTATGCTGCTGCTGGCCCTGGCGCTGCCTTCAGAGCTGGGCTCCCAGCCAGCAGATGCTGCTTTCCAGCTGCCCAACGCTGAAGGCAGTGCTGCTGCCAACAGCAGCACAGAAGTAAGGATGACAATATCACAACACCCCTACAATAACCTTGCAGTGCCCCCAATACCTTCTTTTGGGTCAGGACTCCTACAGTTACAACACTTTTTCCTCAGGAAATCTCATGATTTTTGAGATCTGACTCCTGATATTTGGAACTTGGGGATGGGAATATTGCTTTTCAGGCCAATGACAGAGCTGGGTGTAGATCAGAGGTCTCATGAGGGTCTGCCTAGTACCATATCCACTAGGACTCATTGCCTCACAGCATGCAGTGAGCCCTGCTAAAGCAACAGCACACTGTGGCATCGGTCTGTGACCGGAGAGAGAATTAAAGCTTCATTTCCCTCATATTAAAACCACGAGTCTGATTTTAACACTTCACTTTTCAAGATGACTCAACTGCTCCCTGCTGAAAAATCGGTAAAAATCGCACATGAAGACACATGAGTGAATAAACTCGCCTTGTGTGCAGGAAGCCCACACTCCATCTAATCCAGGGCTATTTCTACTCCAGATCTTTCCGATGGAGCCAGGGGAGGAGCTGAGCCCCTTGGATGAAGAGGAAGGGGAGATCCCGAAAGGATCCTGCGCAGGTGAGAAGTGTGTTAAACCAACTCAGAAATCATGAGTGAGTGAAGGAAACAGCTGGGATTCTCAGAAAGGTCCCTCAGTTCTGCATCTTCTCACCCATGTCAGGGTTTTCCCAGCAGGAGTCGCATTATCCTGGCAGATGTCAGTTTCCCCTCACACCCTGACTGACACATGAATACACCTCTCTCCACCTCATCCCCTTTCTTTCTCAGTGCTCAGCTGCCATGCAGAATCAGAACTGGTCCCTCCACTTTGGGGGATTTGGTCCCTTATTTCAGATCATATTATTTATTTCTGTTGTTGCCCCTTTCAGAGGATTCTTTACTTCTCAGCCCAAGCAATGACTCGGGTCTCAATTTTCCCTCTTTATTCCAGCAGAGGATAGGACGGTGAAGATAAAGGAGGAGAACTGCCTGTGGGAAGCAGAAGCAGATGGGAGGCTATTGAGAAGATCCGAAGGGAGCATTTCCCTGAGTCCCGAGAAGGTGACTACCTACGAGAGTCAATGCAGTTCAAAAGATCTGGGGAAAATTCCCGTAGAGGAGTCACATGGTAAAGCCAGTACCACAGGCAGAGCTCTCAGGAAATCTAAAAGTATAAAAGTCCATCAGAGAATCCACATGGGAGAGAAACCCTATAACTGCCTTGAGTGTGGGAAAATCTTCAATCGGAGGTCATTTCTTATTACGCATCAGAGAATTCACACTGGAGAGAAGCCCTATAAATGCCCTGAATGTGGGAAAAGCTTCACTGTGAGATCAACCCTTATTAAACATAAAAGAATCCACACAGGAGAGAAACCCTATAAGTGCCCTGACTGTGGGAAAAGCTTCCGTCTGAGCTCGACCCTTTGTACCCATCGGAAAATCCATACAGGAGAGAAACCCTATGAGTGCCTCAAATGTGGCAAAAAATTCCGAGTGAGCTCTTACCTTCTTGCACACGAGGCCACCCATATGGTGGACAACCCTTACAAATGCCCCGACTGTGGGAAAAACTTTAGTGTGAGTAGAGACCTCCATGTGCATCAGAGAATTCACACGGGAGAGAGACCCTTTAAGTGCCCCGTGTGTGGGAAAAGCTTCAATCGGAGATCGATCCTGATTGTACATCAGAGAGTCCACACTGGAGAGAAGCCCTATAAATGCCCTGACTGCGGGAAAAGCTTCAGTGTGAGCTCAGACCTCACAGCACATCTGAGAATCCACACGGGAGAAAAACCCTATAAATGCTTTGATTGCGGGAATAGCTTTCGTCTGAGCTCCCACCTTACCAGACATCAGAGGAGCCACACAGGAGAGAGACCCTATAAATGCCTGGTCTGTGGGGAAAGCTTCAGTGACTGCTCAGGCCTTATTAAACATAAGAGAATGCACACTGGAGAGAAACGAAGGCCAGCACCTGTTACACATCAGGGAACTAACACGGCAGCAGCACCTTATAAATGCCCCGACTGTGGGAAAAACTTTAGTATGAATTCAGCCCTTGTTAAACACCAGAGAATCCACACAGGAGAGAAACCCTATAAGTGCCCCGAGTGCGGGAAAAGCTTCAGTTATTGCTCAGCCCTTATGAAACATCAGAGAATCCATACGGGAGAGAAACCCTTTAAATGCCTGGACTGTGGGAAAAGGTACAATGACAGCTCAACCCTCCGGAGACACCGGCGAATCCACTCAGAAGACAGGCCCTATAAATGCCCCGACTGTGGGGAACGATTCAGTGTGACCTCAGGCCTTATTAGACACCAGAAAATCCACACTGAGGAGAGACCTTTTAAATGTAGTGAGTGCGGGAAAAGCTTCCAGTCAAACTCACTTCTTAAAACACATCAGAGGATCCATACGGGAGAAAAACCCTATAAATGCCCCGAGTGTGGGAAAAACTTCCGTCAGAGTTCCCACCTCATAAGGCATCAGAAAATCCACACAGGATAGATGGTCACAATGTTTTTTCTCAGAGTTCTGCTCCACTCACTCATCTGGGGATTGTGAGATCTATAGGTGGCTGAGGATGGGTGCTGGGGCATTGAGAGACTTGGGACCCATGAGGCAGGATGGTGGATTTTGGAGCACGGGAGGTGAATGGAGTGTTTTGAAATTGGGTTGTTGCTGGATGGGCCCAGCCAATGGGAGAGGTATCTGGGGTGCTAGTGGGTGGATTACTTGGAGATTGGGATGGGAGGTGGGGGAATAACTGTCATAGAGTCTAAAAGTTTTCCTTCTCCAACAGAGATTGAAAAACAACATGCCCCCACACTGCCGTCCAACTCACTCTCTGACACAAAACTTTTGCAGTAACCTGCATGCTGTCAAAGCAGATTAATTCCCAAACACACAGGCTGTGGGAGATGGGATGTGCTGAACTGTTGATTGGCCATACTGTGTCAGTCCAAAGGTCCATCTAGCCCAGTATCCTGTCTTCTGACAGTGGCCAATGAAAGACGCCTAGTATTAGTTCACTGGTCGGGTTTTGTATTACAGCGTGAGTGGGATGAAGTTGGATGAATTTTACTTTTGGGTTCCTGTTAGAGATGGAAGTGAAGGCCTCATGAAGCGTGGGTGTGTATGATCCGAGATGCTGTAATCAGTGTGACAAGTCTTTTCCCTTCTCGTGTTCTAAGGTTTTGGGTGGGCAGGTGAGTCCTACTGGAACCTTCACTCTCATTAAATGTAATTTTTGTTTCTGTTCATTTTATTCAGTGATTTTCATACAAATGTTTTTCCCCAACAAGTTATTTTTTTCTGCTTGCTCCCCAAACCCTCCTGTTTTTGATAGAGACAATGCAGAGTGGGTAATGTTTTTTAAAAAAGGAAAAAAAAATTATTTTTTTTTTGAGAAAATCAACTCACAAGAGGCAAACAGCTCTACAGCATCTTCTTGTTTCCTTTTTTATGTCTCTGTCCATCACTGACAATGCAACCGGGATCCAGCTTTCAGCCCCTCCCTCTTCTGTCTTCAAGTAGAAAATCCCATTCTAAAAATGTTCAAGTGAATGCTCTGAGGGTGGAAGAGTATTTCAGAACACATCAAAGAAATTGAACTGGTAGTTTTTGAGAGAGAGGCTCCTCTGAGGCCAAGGGGAGAGGAAGGAGAAACGTAGGGATGGAGGATATTGGGAGCCAGCGGCCTGTCAGCTCTACTCTACACAGTGTTGAAGCTGAAGTGAGCTGAGAAGTTTTTGTCCCATCATCCATTTCTGTCAGAGGGGCTTCATCTGACCCTGTAGTTTGCCAAGGTGGTTGATGCTCATATCAGGGATTTGGTTATCAGCATATATTTGAGCTTTCAGAACCTGTGAAACAAGTTCCACCCATTTTCTGACATGGGTTAGGGAATCCTGGTCTGGCTCAGAGCATCTCAGTGGGCTCTTCTCCAGTGGAATCATTTCAGACCCCAGGTTGGTTCCTGTAGAAATTATGTACATTCCCCAAGTTCTGCCTCCCCACCCCCAAGGTTAGACTAGAATCTGGGGCCTCTCCCTCAGCGAAAGAAATGTTTGAAACCCCTGACGGACCTCCCACCTCTACATTCTCTAGCCTGTGTTTGCCAGAAACTGGGAATGGGCAACAGGGGATGGATCACTTGATGATTACCTGTTCTGTTCATTCCCTCTGGGGCACCTGGCATTGGCCACTGTCGGAAGACAGGATACTGGGCTAGATGGACCATTGGTCTGACCCAGTGTGGCTGTTCTTATATTAAATTTGGGACCTGTTCCCTTGGCTGTCCAAGTTCCCAAACACCAGAGCAATAGTCCCACTTCCCAAAGTTTGAGATTCTGGAGGGGGGGGTGCTTTTTATGTGCCTCATTTTCCCACAACAAAAACACAGTATCCCCAGGGCCTTATTCTTTCTTTATCCAAACGGGTTCCCCATATCCTTTGTTCCAATCCCATAATAGAGGGGAGCCCATCACCCCTTAGCACAGTATCTTTAAGAGTCTGGGCCTTCCTTGTTTCTATAGGGTCGTGTGCAGTGGGCGGAACTTACCATCAAGATGCATATGTACCTCCAGGCCTCTCCCCTTCTGCCTCTGGGGTGACCGATCTCTTCCTGTTGTTGGATCTCCTCAGCACGTTGCTGTGGAAGCCTGGGAATTCCCAGCAATGGGAGCTGGAATTCCAGTGGTTGGTGCTCCTGCCCTACGCTCCAACTTGGTCTCTCTTCTCTCCTCGATGAGAGGAGTCTCTCAGTTCTGCAGTCTACACCATATGGAAATGGATGTGCCTATTCTCTGTAGCATCCCTTATGGTCAAATGAAGCTCTGCACTGGACCTTGCTCCCTTTTTTGCCAGTCACCCTATGACAGAGGGGATGGGCTATTCCACCCACCACATCCTTTGTGGGTCCTTAAAGAGAGATTTTATTGAAGGGGTTGTCAAAATATAGAGAGACAGGTGAACTGGAAGACATGAGCTCTACCATTGTGGCAGCCACTCCCCCATCCTTCCACACACAACTAGGACCTCAAGATCCATTACGACACTATTGGACCTCGATGGCCCCAGTCCTGATCCTGAAAGGCATCATGACTGGGCCAGAGAGAGGGAACCGATAACATCACCATCTCCCCTGTCTTCGGCTAGGTTCTGAGCTGCACTTGGGATGGGAAACTAGTTTCTGCTGCCGCCCCGTCCTTCCTGTGTCCTTTTCCTTCCCTTTCCTATCTTTCTCCTTTTGCCCTCTGTTTAAAAAGAGCCTGCCTGAGCCAGACTAGACGGCATTTTTTGCAGTGCTGCTATGAACCTGTGACCAGAAGGGCTCTAAAAGCAGCACCTTCCAGAAAGGAGAGAGTAGCTAAACTGTAGTGTCTGAAGATGAGGAATTGCAAAGTAAGGCACATGTCACCCCTGCGTAGGGGGTGAGAGTGGAGAATTGGAGAGGGTGGACTGGGTGTGTAAGAGGCCTAGCTGAGGAGGTCTGTCTGCGATGGGAAGGTGGGGGTGTGAACCAGCTATGTTATAGTTAAGGGAGAGAATCTGGTTAAATAGTGACTCCTCTGGCTGCTCTCAAGCTCACATGCTTCTCATAGACTCATAGACTCATAGACTCTAGGACTGGAAGGGACCTCGAGAGGTCATCGAGTCCAGTCCCCTGCCCTCATGGCAGGACCAAATACTGTCTAGACCATCCCTGATAGACATTTATCTAACCTACTCTTAAATATCTCCAGAGATGGAGATTCCACAACTTCCCTAGGCAATCTATTCCAGTGTTTAACTACCCTGACAGTTAGGAACTTTTTCCTAATGTCCAACCTAAATCTCCCTTGCTGCAGTTTAAGCCCATTGCTTCTTGTTCTATCATTGGAGGCTAAGGTGAACAAGTTTTCTCCCTCCTCCTGATGACACCCTTTTAGATACCTGAAAACTGCTATCATGTCCCCTCTCAGTCTTCTCTTTTCCAAACTAAACAAACCCAATTCCTTCAGCCTTCCTTCATAGGTCATGTTCTCAAGACCTTTAATCATTCTTGTTGCTCTTCTCTGGACCCTCTCCAATTTCTCCACATCTTTCTTGAAATGCGGTGCCCAGAACTGGACACAATACTCCAGTTGGGGCCTAACCAGCGCAGAGTAAAGCGGAAGAATGACTTCTCGTGTCTTGTTTACAACACACCTGTTAATGCATCCCAGAATCACGTTTGCTTTTTTTGCAACAGTATCACACTGTTGACTCATATTAAGCTTGTGGTCCACTATGACCCCTAGATCTCTTTCTGCCATACTCCTTCCTAGACAGTCTCCTCCCATTCTGTATGTGTGAAACTGATTGTTCCTTCCTAAGTGGAGCACTTTGCATTTATCTTTATTGAACTTCATCCTGTTTACCTCAGACCATTTCTCCAACTTGTCCAGATCATTTTGAATTTTGACCCTGTCCTCCAAAGCAGTTGCAATCCCTCCCAGTTTGGTATCATCTGCAAACTTAATAAGCGTACTTTCTATGCCAACATCTAAATCGTTGATGAAGATATTGAACAGAACCGGTCCCAAAACAGAACCCTGCGGAACCCCACTTGTTATACCTTTCCAGCAGGATTGGGAGCCATTAACAACTACTCTCTGAGTACGGTTATCCAGCCAGTTATGCACCCACCTTATAGTAGCCCCATCTAAATTGTACTTTCCTAGCTTATCTATAAGAATATCATGCGAGACTGTATCAAATGCCTTACTGAAGTCTAGATATATCACATCCACCGCTTCTCCCTTATCCACAAGGCTCGTTATCCTATCAAAGAATGTTATCAGATTAGTTTGACATGATTTGTTCTTTACAAATCCATGCTGGCTATTCCCTATCACCTTACCACCTTCCAAGTGTTTGCAGATGATTTCTTTGATTACCTGCTCCATTATCTTCCCTGGCACAGAAGTTAAACTAACTGGTCTGTAGTTTCCTGGGTTGTTTTTATTTCCCTTTTTATAGATGGGCACTATATTTGCCCCCTTCCAGTCTTCTGGAATCTCCCCCGTCTCCCATGATTTCCCAAAGATAATAGCTAGAGGCTCAGATACCTCTTCTATTAACTCCTTCAGTATTCTAGGATGCATTTCATCAGGCCCTGGTGACTTGCAGGCATCTAACTTTTCTAAGTGAATTTTTACTTGCTCTTTGCTTATTTCCTCTTCTAAATCAACCCTCTTCCCGTAAGCATTCACTATACTAGACATTCCTTCAGACTTCTCAGTGAAGACCGAAACAAAGAAGTCATTAAGCATCTCTGCCATTTCCAAGTCTCCCGTTACTGTTACCCCCTCCTCATTGAGCAGTGGGCCTACCCTGTCCTTAGTCTTCCTCTTGCTTCGAATGTATTGATAAAAAGTCTTCTTGTTTCCCTTTATTCCCATAGCTAGTTTGAGTTCATTTTGTGCTTTTGCTTTTCTAATCTTGCCTCTGCATTCCTGTGTTATTTGCCTATATTCATCCTTCGTGATCTGCCCTAGTTTCCATTTTTTATATGACGCCTTTTTATTTTGTAGGTCACGCAAGATCTCAAGGGTAAGCCAAGGTGGTCTTTTGCCACATTTTCTATCTTTCCTAACCATTGGAATAACTTGCTTTTGGGCCCTTAATAGCGTCCCTTTGAAAAACTGCCAACTTTCCTCAGTTGTTTTTCCCCTCAGTCTTAATTCCCATGGGACCTTGCCTATCAGCTCTCTGAGCTTACCAAAATCCGCCTTCCTGAAATCCATTGTCTCTATTCTGCTGTACTCCCTTCTACCCTTACTTAGAATTGCAAATTCTATGATTTCATGATCACTTTCACCCAAGCTTCCTTCTACTTTCAAATTCTCAACAAGTTCCTCCCTATTTGTTAAAATCAAGTCTAGAACAGCTTCCCCCCTAGTAGCTTTTTCAACTTTCTGAAATAAAAAGTTGTCTGCAATGCAGTCCAGGAACTTATTGGATAGTCTGTGCCCCGCGGTGTTATTGTCCCAACATATATCTGGATAGTTGAAGTCCCCCATCACCACCAAATCTTGGGCTTTGGATGATTTTGTTAGTTGTTTGAAAAAAGCCTCATCCACCTCTTCCGCCTGATTAGGTGGCCTGTAGTAGACTCCCAGCACGACATCACCTGTGTTTTTTACCCCTTTTAGCCTAACCCAGAGACTCTCCACCCTTCCGTCTCCTATGTCCATCTCCACCTCAGTCCAAGTGTGTACATTTTTAATATATAAGGCAACACCTCCTCCCTTTTTCCCCTGTCTATCCTTCCTACCGAATGTCTTGAAATTGGCAATTCCTCATGGAATGTGAGGTAATTTCAGCAGTGAGTTCCCACAGTGCAGCCCCTTGACCTTCTTCCCTCAGCCCCAGAAATATTTCACAAACTCAGCAGAGTAACCTATTTTATTTGTATTTGTGGGGCTGAAACCACGGCTCTGATATCACTAGGGTGACCATATTTCCCGAAGGGAAAATGTGACACCATGTGGGGCTAGCTTGAGGCCCTCTCCCCAACTTGTGCAGGGCTGGCCCAAGCAGCTCACCCGAGCCCCCCTCCTGAAAGGGGCTGGCATTGCTGCTCACCCAAGCCATGCCCGCCCCCCTGCCTGGGACTGGCATCTTTGCTCACCCCCCTGCATGTTCCTGTGCACCCCACGTTGTTGACAAAACTGGGTATTTGTCCCGTTTGCTCTTGCCAACTGTCCCGCATCCCACTAACATGAATCTAGCGAGAGTCGTTTGGAAGCTGAACACTTTATGCTTCCATCCCACACCACAGTCAAGTTTTAGCAAATTAGGACAAGTCAGCACATAAGAACCTGAAGAATGTGTCAGTAATTGCTAATTGTAACAATTCACTACCTCTCCCTACTACGGGTAGCAAATCCCTACAGGTAGCAGTTTCACACAGCCTATGGTGTAAGAAACGGCTATCTGTAGGAATTAGCTACATCAGATAGCAGTTTCTAGGAAAATAGGACCTGTTGCTGCTACAGGTAGCACATCCCTACAGATAGCCATTTCTTACACCATAGGATGTGTGAAACTGCTGTCTGTAGGATCGTACTACCTGCAGCAACTGGTCCTACTTTGCTAAAAAATGCCATCTGATGTAGCTAATTCCTACAGATAGCAGTCTCACATGTCAAACCAACCTGGTAGCTTTCTTTGACAGGATAACAACCCCTGTGGAGGGAGGGAAGTGGTTGACGTGGTCTATCTTGCCTTTAGTAATGTTTCTGATATTGTCTCCCATGACCTCATAAACAAACTAGGGAAATGCAACCTAAATGGGGCTAAAATAAGATGGGTGCAAAACTGGTTGGAAAACAGTTCCGAGAGAGTAGGATTGGAAGGGCATAACGAATGGAGTCTGCAGGGATCAGTTCTGGATACATTTCTGTTCAATATCTTCATCAATGATTTAGATAATGGCACAGAGAGTACTCTTATAAAGTTTGTGAATGATACCAAGCTGGAAGGGGTTGCAAGTGCTTTGGAGGAGAGGATGAAAATTCAAAATGAGCTGGACAAACTGGAGAAATAGTCTGAAGTAAATAAGATGCAATTCAATAAGGACAAATGCAAAGTACTCTATTTAGGAAGGAACAATCAGTTGCACACATACAAAATAGGAAATGACTGCCCAGGAAGGAGTACGGTGGAAAGGGATCTGGGGGCCATAGTGGATCACAAGCTGAATATGAGTGAACAGTGTAACACTGTTGCAAAAAAAACTGAACATCACTCTGGCCATCCCCAGTACTTCCCCTGGGGTCTCTCGCTCACATGGGGACTCCGGCAAAGGGTCTGGTGTGGGCAGAGTCCAGGACTGCTCAGGGAGCTGGTCTCAGATGGAGTAAGTCCTCTCCCCCCACAGCCGGGCATGGAGGGGTTAATGACTGGCTTGCCCCAGCACAGACCCCCCGGGAGCAGCAACTGCTCAGCCCGGGCTCCCGGATCACAACATAAGAGAGAATACCCCAAATTAAAAAAACATAGTAAGAGAACCAAAAAAGAGCCACCATGGCTAAACAACAAAGTAAAAGAAGCAGTGAGAGGCAAAAGGCATCCTTTAAAATGTGGAAGTTAAATCCTAGTGAGGAAAATAGAAAGGAGCATAAACACCGGCAAATGAAGTGTAAAAATATAATAAAGAAGGCCAAAAAAGAATTTGAGGAACAGTTAGCCAAAGACTCAAAAAGTAATAGCAAAATTTTGTTTAAGTATATCAGAAGTAGGAAGCCTGCTAAACAACCAGTGGGGCCATGCATGAACGAGATGCTAAAGGAGCACTCAAGGACGATAAGGCCATTGCGGAGAAACTAAATGAATTCTTTGCATCAGTCTTCATGGCTGAGGATGTGAGGGAGATTCCCAAATTCAAGCCATTCTTTTTAGGTGACAGATCTGAGGAACTGTTCCAGATTGAGATGTCAGTAGAGGAGATTTTGGAACAAATTGATAAATTAAACAGCAGTAAGTCACCAGGACCAGATGGTATTCACCCAAGAGTTCTCATGGAACTCAAATGTGAAATGACAGAATTACTAACTGTAGTCTGTAACATATCATTTAAATCAGCTTCTGTACCAGATGACTGGAGGATAGCTAATGTGATGCCAATGTTTTAAAAGGGCTTCAGAGGTGATCCCAGCAATTACAGGCCTGTAAGCCTGACTTCAGTACTGGGCAAACTGGTTGAAACTATACTAAAGAACAATATTGTCAGACATATATATGAACATAATTTGTTGAGTAAGAGTCAAGATGGTTTTAGTAAAGGGAAATCATGCCTCACCAATCTACTAGAATTCTTTGGGGACAGGGGTCAACAAGCATGTGGACCAAGGGGATCCAGTGGATATAGTGTACTCAGATTTTCAGAAAGCCTTTGACAAGGTCACTCACCACAGGTTCTTATGCAAAGTAAGCTGCCCCAGGATAAGAAGGAAGGTGCTTTCATGGATTAGTAACTAGTTGAAAGATAGGAAACAAAGGGTAGGTATAAATGGCCAGTTCTCAGAATGGAGACAGGTAAATAGTGGTGTCCCCCCAGGGGTCTATTCTGGGACCAGTCCTATTCAACATGTTCATAAATTATCTGGAAAAAGGGATAAACAGTGAGTTGTCAAAACTTGCAGATGATACAAAATTACTGAAGATAGTTAAGACCTAGGCAGACTGTGAAGAGCTACAAAAGAATCTCTCAAAATTGTGTGACTGGGTAACAAAATGGCAGATGAAGTTTAATGTTGATTAATGCACATTGGAAAGCATAATCCCAACTATGCATATAAAATGAGGGGGTCTAAATTAGCTGTTACCACTCAAGAGAGAGATCTTGGAGTTATTGTGGCTAGTTCTCTGAAAACATCCACTCAGTGTGCAGCGACAGTTAAAAAAGCAAACAGAATGCTGGCAATCATTAGGAAAGGGATAGATAATAAGACAGAAAATATCATATTGCCTCTATATAAATCCATGGTACACCCACATCTTGAATATTACATGCAGATGTTGTCGCCCAATCTCAAAAAAGATATATTGGAATTGGCAAAGGTTCAGAAAAGGACAACAAAAAGGGGTATAGAACATCTTCCATACAAGGAGAGACTAATGAGACTGGGACTTTTCAGCTTGGAAAAGAGATGGCTAAAGAGGGATATGATTGAGATCTATAAAATCATGACTGGTGTAGAGGAAGTAGATTAGGAAGTGTTGTTTACTACTTCTCATAACACAAGAACTAGGGGTCACCAAATAAAATTAATAGGCAGCAGGTTTAAAACAAATGAAAGGGAGTATTTCTTCACACAATGCACAGTCAACCTGTGGAACTCCTTGCCAGTGGATGTTGTGAAGGCCAAGACCATAAGAGGGTTCAAAAAAGAACTAGATAAGTTCATGGAGGATAGGTCCATCAGTGGCTATTAATTAGGATGGGCAGGGATGGTGTCCCTAGCCTGTTTGCCAGAAGCTGGGAATGGGTGACGGGATGGATCACTTGATGATTACCTGTTCTGTTCATTCCCTCTGTGGCACCTGGCACTGGCCACTGTTGGAAGACAGGATACTGGGCTAGATGGGCCTTTGGTCTGACCCAGTCTGGCCATTTTTATGTTCTCTCTTCACTGCTGGTCATCCCAGCTCTACAGAATGATCCTCTCCCACCAATCCATGCTGGATTCCAGGGCCCAGAAATGGTATTGAATACTGCATAGATGATCCAGGATCCAGTCCTCTTTTTCGAACAGCTTGGTGGCATCCTCCTATTCTTCCTCCTTGTCCTGCTGCCAGAGGAGCTGCTGCTGCCATAGAATAGTCTCCTGCTCCCATGTCATCTTCACAGTAGTGCAACAGGCAAAGTCCAATGCTGAATTCATCTGGCTTTGAGTGCCGTAAAGCAGCCCAAGCCACCTGTGCACATTTGTGCTCGTCACCGCAACAGTGCAGAGCATTGTTGCGTCTGCCTGACAGCAATTCAAAAATGACACCCCTCCAGTCCAGAAAGAAAGCACGGGCCGAAGACAGTGGACTCATGGGACTTTTCTTTTTCATTTAAGCCCAGCTGGCGCCACGCAATTCAGAGGGTAAAGAACTCCAGGATGCATGCTGCTCAGAGAGCCAACCAACGGATTGAATAGCCCCAGAGAACGATATGCCCTCAGCTCATGGCAGACTCTCACTGGGGGTTCACACAATGCAAAGTGAAAACAGAACAGAGGTTCTGTGTGCACGTTATTGGACTGCAAATTGCATGGAATAGAACACAAGGTTTTGGATTAAACCTCCCATGCAGACACACCCTAAATCTAATACCCTCTCTTTGCTAAGGTGAAGCTCAGTCTTAGGTCATGTGTAGCAAGCAGGATCTACCTACACTAGGCTTACCCTCTGCCACCCCTTTTGACCTGAGCAGTCAGCCAAAGTTGGGGGCCCTGTGATTTGTTTCCGTTAGCAGGAGGAAATGATGGAGCCAGGTGTCTTCAATGGAATCCTGTTTATTTACAGAGAATGTACAAAAGGCTGTTCCCTGAACACAGGAGGAATCAAACAAGAGGGGATGGTTTCTTTGTTCATAATGCCAGCTACAAGTGCCAACTTTCTTCTTTCCAGGTGAGTGCTCCACCCCAGCTCCACCCTGAGGCCCTGCCCCCACTCCGCCCCTTCTCCCCAAACCCCACCCTTGCTGTCCCCCAACTGTCCCCCGCTCTGCCCTCTCCCCATAGCAACTCCTGCCTGCCACTAAGCAGCTGATCGGCAGGTGGCTGGTGGGTGCTGAAGACTCACTAGTTTTTTTCCATGGGTGCTGTTCGGCGGGGCCCCTGATCAGTTGTTTGGTGACTGGGGGAGGAGTTTGGGGACAGGCGAAGAGCGGCGAGTGGCGGGTGGGCGTGGGCCTTGAGGAAGGGACAGAGTGTGAGAGGAAAGAGGCAGAGCAAGGACAGGACCTATGGGGAAGAGACAGAGTGGGGGCAGGGCCTCAGGGGGGAACAGGGGTGGATCACCCCTATGGAACAATAGGGGTGCAGCACCTCTGCACAGACGCACACACAAACTTCAAAACAATCTCCAGTCAATACCCTTTCTCATATAATTCAAATTCCTGAGCTACCCCTTTGTTTTGGGCAGTGACACATGCCTGTCTGTGGGGTGAAGATGGCTGTTATATCAGAAAGTAGTTTAATTATTTCTTAAAAGAAGGGTGGTGCTTATATCCACCAGCTTCAATGACATTTTGACCAACTTGCAACAAGCCACACAGTGAGACCTGATCTACGTTAGGGAACTAGGATGGTGTAACTATGTCATTTGGGGAGTGAAAAATCCACACCCTTGAGTGACATGGCTAAAGTGACCTAAGTCCCGGTGTAGACAGCGCTACATCAAAGGGACAGTTCTCTAGCAATCGCCTCTCGGGAGGTGGATTACTTGTGCCAACGGGCAAAGCCCTCCCATTGGCATAGGTGGTGTCTAGGCTGATGTGGTACAGCAGCGCAACTGAAGCATTTTATGTGTAGACCTGCCCTGAGCCTACTCCAACAAACCACCCCAGACCTACAAAATGTTACCACCATCCACCCTGGCCCAGAGGTGTCCCGAGATGCTGTCTTCACTTACCCCTCACCAAGCTCTGGACAGCACTGTCATTCTGGCACCAGACTGCTGACCATCCCTATAGCAAGAAGACACCCTTGTGCACTTCTGCTGACAGGCTACGAAGCTCAGAGTTGAAATGAGGCATCAATGATCTTGTGCCGTACATCTGCACTGCTCCTCGTATCCAAGTGACAGCTCTGACAACCTACGATCCCTCTAAGGTACGCGCCTGCGCAGACACACAAGAGGCCACCAAGGGCCGCACAGGCGTGCACACTGCACTCAGGGGTGTGGGGTGAGGTGGGGGGATGATGATGGGGGAGTGTGGGGTATGAGGGGCTGTGCTGACTCCCCCAGCCCCAGGGCTGTGGTGCGGCAAAGAGAAACACCTCTCCCCCACAGCCTCAGGGCTGCGGTAGGGTGAGACTCCTCTCCTCCCCAGCCCTGGAGCTGCTGCAGCTGGGGAGAGGCGCCTCTCCCATGGCCCCAGCCCTGGAGCTTCTGCAGGGTGAGAAGGCTGGGGGGAATCCTCTCTCCGTGTCACAGCCCCAGGGCAGCCTGCACCCCATATCCCTCATCTCCAGCCCCACCCCAGAGCCCACACCCCAAGCCAGAGCCCTCACCCCCAGCACCTCAACTCTGCCCCAGCTCTGAGCCCTCTCCCACACTCCAAGCCCCTCTGCCCCACCCCCACCACATATCACCGCCATATCAGTGCACATAAAATTCATTCCACACATGGATGGGAAAAATTAGAGGGAACACTGCCTCCACCCTTCAATACAGTTTCACTGAACACAGTGAAGCAGTGGTCCCCAACCTTTTTGTGGCCAGTAGCACATTTATGTTTTCAGAAGAGTGTGGCGGGCACCAACAATTTTGCAAGGCTTATTTTGTACATTAAATACCATGAAAAACATCATATTTGCTATTATATAATATTTGAATCCATAAGATAAAAAGGGTAATTTTACATGTAAAACATATTAATTAAATTATTTGGCAATTACTCTTTCACCTTACCATGTGAATTTGCTCTTTTTTATCTACCTGTAAGAAAAATTAAGGAGTTTTTACAAAATAAATATCATAAACAGTTTTCATCTTATGTATTTTAAAAAAGTAAAACATTGCTGGTCCAAATATATTTATTATTCTTACTTTAACATAGAATGAAGCCTGCAGCCCCGGAGTTCTCTGTCCCCAGCAGGGGCAGGGCCATGGCTTCGAAGCCAGAGAGAAGCCACAGCCCAGCACCTGCTGGGGACAGAGAACACCGGACCCTGCAGCCCTGGAGAAGCTGGAGAGAAGCTGCAGCCCCACGCCTGCCAGGGGTAGAGAACACTGGTGCCTGCACCCTGCAGGCCCTGAAGTTCTCTGTCCCCAGCAGGCGCAGGGTCGTGGCTTCCCTCCCCTGCTTGGCACTAGGTGGGCACACATAAATGCCCCGGCGTGTGCCATAGCACCCACGGGCACTGTATTGGGGACCACTGCAGTGAAGGTAAGGCAGCTGGAATGCTTGCAGATAAATGCTGGAAGTCAAAGCTGTGAAATACATGATGAGCAAGAAACCTTCTGCACTGAGGAAACTGCAACTTGTTCAGAACACTGCAACGCATCTCTTCAGCCTCGCAGGCTACATGAGCACCTTACACCTGTCCTCCATTCTCTATGCTGGCTTAGAATGAAGCTCAAGATCTCAGTCCTTATCTTCAAAATGCTTTGTGGCTTGAGCCATGGATATCTCAAAGATCATCTAAAGCTCTGGGTCTCTTCTCCTCTGTCCCAGTGGAAATGTCAACAACAAGAGTGAAGCTCGTCTGTGAAGGGACAGAATTTTCTCCATGGCCAGTTTGAGATTGTGGAATGAACTCCTCCAGGAACTAAGGTTCATCACTAATCTCACTGCTTTCCACTCGCAGTGCAAGATGCATTTCCTTTCCTTAGCCTTCTCTAATATACACACACAGCTACAGGTATATTTCTATTAAAAATAAAAGAGACCCATTACCCAACAAAGACTCTCAAGATGCTTCTCCCTCTGGAGAGAGGGTGAGAGAACAAACAACCCCTGGCAGATGTGTAGTTGCATGGCTTAACGCACAGCTGAGAGGCACTCGCATACCATGGGGATGAGCATGGTACACAAACCTGCACAGAACAGAAAGAAAAGCAATAGCAGAGTCTTGCAGTCCCACCTCATATCTGCTTATTCTGGTACTGCCAACAATGAACCAATCCCAGTGGATAATGTTAGCTCTAGGGGCAGAGTTAAGTCAATTTAACTCAAAATTGATATCTGAAGGACTTGGGGCTGGAGAAAGGAGACTCCTCTCTGCAGGGCCGTCCTTAGGATTTATGGTGCCCTGAGCGGGATTATTAAACTGGTGCACCTGCGCCTGTCTTGCTCTTAGCAACACAAACATAAGCTTACACTATTGGAAAACTTGCCACAGGCATGTTATTAAAACCAGTTTAACGTAGTTAAGCACACTGCAATGCTGATGGACTAGCACTGAAGAAGTAGCACTATAGAAAAAATTCTGATTTGACAGAATGATGCAAATAATATAATTTTTAATTTGTCAACATTTTATTGGAGATTTCTATGAAGAGGTATTGAAACAAGGATTTGTTCCTAATACAAAGCAATCTTCCTGGCTTTTTTGGCTGCAAAATCAGTAAGAATGTTATCGTATAACAAAGACAAAGTGATGTCTTGTTTGATTGCAAGAACAGCAAGACCAATCAAGTGTTCCTGACTCCTTGTAGAGTGGAGATAGTTTTTAATGAGCTTGAGTTTTGAGAAACTCCGTTCTCCTGATGCTACTGTTACAGGAATTGTCAGTAGAATATGAGTGGCAATGTACATATTATGATATATGTCAACAAATTTGCTGGTATGAGTAAACTGTACAGTGTCCATCATCGATTTTGCATGTGACAACATTGATAACAGTGTCCTCAATTCTTCGTACAGTTCAAGTCCATTTAAATCAAAATCATCGCCATGCTTTAGGAGGCTCTCTAGGTCAGGGATCCCCAATGCTGTGCCCGCATAGACTCTCAGTGCACCTGTGTACTGGCCGGGCATCAGCTGAAATTCGATGGCATTTTGGCGGCGACGCCTCTGGATTACGCCGCGTGCCGCCGATAAGCAGTGTCATCCAGAGGTGTCGCCGCTGAAATGCCACCGAATTTCAGTGGCATTTCTGCGGATGCTCATCCATCCCCACGGTCCTTTGTCTGGCACCCACCAGACGAAAAAGGTTGGGGACCACTGCTCTAGGTTCTTGCACTTTGTCATTAGTTGCTCTTGTTTTCTTATTTCGTTGAATTTAGTCCTGCTCAGCCCACCTACCAGCTGAGTGAATGGAACCCCAGGCCGACAGCGGGTTGAGTGGCTCAGCCAGGGTATCAGCCGCCAGCCTGCTCAGCCCGCTGCCAGCCTGGGGTTCCTTGGGGGTCCCCAGGCCAGCAGTGGGTGCTGAGTGAGGCAGGTGGCCGGGACCCTGGGTGGCAATGGGCAGCAGCCGGAACCCCAGAGCAGTGATGGGCTGAGCCGCTCAGACCACCGCTGCATGCCATCAAAAATCAGCTCACATGCCACCTTTGGCACATGTGCCATAGGTTGCCGATCCCTGCTCTATACATTAATAAGGAGATGAGCATATTACAGTTGTTGGAGGGCTCTATTTATCAGTAACAGAGTTATAGGAAAGTCAGTCAACATTTTTTGTTTCTCTGATGAAAACTGGCCCACTCCCTTCCCCATACCAAACTTGTCACAAATAATTGTCAACAACTTAATTTTCTGTTTTTGGATAAAATATTGATTTTAAAAAAAAAGTATTGAAATTGAATTCAGGATTGTTAGCGAGCATTTTTGGCGAACAAATATGTTAAATGACAATCTAAATGGCAACACAGTACTGGTTTCATGCTTGGCTAACCCCCCAGCCTGCTCTTCCAACAGCTGCAGTAGAGGAGGAGATAGGTGGAAAACTGCAGGACCCCAAAATCCATCTCTTGGGGTGCAGAGTGGCAACAGCAGCAGCAAACCTCAGGTCCAATCACAAGCCAATGGGCACCACCGCCAACCCAACAGACCATGGTGAAGTTAGCACAGCATCCAATCTCAGGGACGGGGCACCCATGGAGCCACAGCAGCTCATCCTCCCTTGTGCAGCTTCCCCCAGATGAGATGGATCGCTGCCAGCTCGGGGGAGAGACGCGCTCCCTAGCTAAGGTGACCAGATCCAGATGTCCTGATTTTATAGGGCCAGTCCCGATATGTGGGGCTTTGTCTTATATAGGTACCAATTACCCCCACCTAGGGTGACCAGACAGCAAATATGAAAAATTGGGACTGGGGGTGGGGAGTAATAGGAGCCTATATAAAAAAAAGGCCAAAAAATCGGGACCGTCCCTATAAAATCGGGACATCTTGTCACCCTACAGGTGAGTTCCTTCCCCCACCCCTTCCCAGAGACCCCAGCAGCCAATCCCCTGCCTCAGACTGTGCTGCATTCATCTCTCTCTAGGACCCAGCAGCCTTGCTCTTACATGCTTCACTGCGGGGTCCCAGCAGAGCAGTTCCCCCAGACCTAGTGGTGCCCTAGGTGGCTGCCTATTCTGCCTATGGCTAAGGACAGCCCTGCCTCTCTGACAGGATTTCTACTCCTATGCTTGCAAAGCAGGGGATGCTTTTTTGAAGGGCAAGCAAACCTATGATACATCATCTGTGTCAGGTTTCTTGCGGTAGCAAATTCTGATGCTTTCGACACTGCATCTGGTCTGTGCCATATTAAAGAGGCCAGTGGTTTTCCCAGCAAAGTCTCTCCATTTGTATGAAGTAAGAAGGGGTAAGAGGTCCCCTTAGAGACAAGGTTGATGTGACCCTGAGATAATTCTAGCTGGATAAAAATCAGTTTGATGAAAATAGAGGTGGGAGCTTTGGCCCCTAATTTCAGCTCCTATTATTATTTATTTCTGCCATGCTCCCTTTCTGAGGGCTCTGTTTCCCAGCACAAGGAATGATTCGGGTCTCCGCTTTCCCTCTTTATTCCAATAGACAATGGGACGGTGAATAAAAAGGAAAAGATCACTCAGCAGCAAGCAGAGCCACATGGACAGTTATTGGGAAGATCAGGGAATGTTTCTCAGAGTCCTAGGCAGGTGGTGGCCTGGGAGTCTTGATGCAGATCAGACCGTCAAGAAAAAAGTCCCTGGAGAGGCACCACAGGGTAAAGCCACTTCCATTGGCAGAGCTCTCAGGAAAACTAACAATATCCAAGCCCAGCAGAGAATCAGCCCTGGAGAGAAACCTTATAGCTGCCCTGAGTGTGGAAAAAGCTTCAGTTTGAGCTCATCCCTTATTGATCATCAGAGGCTGCACGCAGACAAGAGACCCTTTAAATGTAGTGAGTGCAGGGAAAGATTCCAGCAGAGATCAACTCTTATTACCCACTAGAGAATCCACATTCGTGAGACACCCTATAAGTGCCCAGACTACAGAAAACACCAGTGACAGCTCAAAACTTATTACCCACCAGAGAACCCACCCGGGAGAGAAGCCCTCTAACTATCCTGAGTATGGAAAAGCTTTAGTGTGAGGTTGACCCTTGTGAAACATAAGAAAATACACATGGCAGGAAAACCCTATAGCTGCCCTGAGTGTGGACAAAGCTTTGCTGTGAATTCAGCACTTATCGTACATCAGGCGATCCACACTGGAGAGAAGCCCTATGAGTGCCCTGACTATGGGAAAAACTTCCATTTGAGCTCAACCCTTTGTACCCATCAGAAAATCCATACAACAGAGAAACCCTATGACTATCTCAGCTGTGGGAAAAGATTCCAAGTGAGCTCCTACCTTCTTACAGATGAGAGAACACACACGGTCAATAAACCTTATAAATGCTTCAACTGTGGGGAAAGCTTCTGTCTGAGCTCAGCCCTCATTAAACATCAGACAAGCCACACAGCAGAGAGACCCTTTCAATGCCTTGAGTGTGGAAACAGCTTCAGGCAGAAATAAATCCTTATTACCCATCAGAGAACTCACACCGGAAAGAGACCCTATAAATGCCCCGACTGCATGAAAAGCTTCAGGGACAGCTCAACCTTTATTATACACCAGGAAATCCACACGGGAGAGAAATTCTATAACTGCCCCAAGTGTGGGAAAAGTGTTGGTCTACAGCTCAGCCCTTATGAAATACCAAAGAATCCATACAGAAGAGAGACCATTTAAGTGCCCTGAGTGTGGCAAAAGGAACAATGATTGCTCAGTCCTTAGGAGATACCAGAGAATCCACTTGGAAGACAGATCTTATAAATGTCCCGACAGTGGGGAATGATTCAGTGTGACCTCAGGCCTCATTAGACACATGAGAATCCACACCATGGCGAGACCTTTTAAGTGTACTGAGTGTGGGAAAAACTTCCAGTCGAACTCACTCCTTAAAGCACATCAGAGGATCCACACGGGAGAGAGACTCTGTAAATGCCTGGAGTGTGGGAAAAGCTTCAGTGTGAGCTCACACCTTGTTAGGCCTCAAAGAATGCACACAGGATACACCAACACAATATTTTGTTTTGTTTTTTCTTGTGGTTCTGTTCCACTCATCCCACTCATCTGGGGATTGTGGGACCTATGGGTGGCTGAGGATGGGTCATTGAGAGACTGGTGATCCATGAGGCATGATGGTGGGTGCTGGGGAGGGGTAGGGAATATTTGGAAGTTGGGTTCTTGTTGGATGGGCCCAGCCAGTGGGAGAGGGACCTGTGCTGCTGGTGGGTGGGTTATTTGCAGACTAAGATGGGAGCTGAGGGTTAACTGTACTGGAGTCTAGAAGATTTCCTTCTCCAACGGAGACTGGAAAGCAGCATGCCCCCACACTGCCATCCAACTCACGCTCTGACACAAAATCTCATCAATGACCTTGGCACTGTTAAAGGAGATTAACTTCCCGAATGCATGGCCTTTGCTGAACCGTTGATACTGCAGCCTACAGGATCACTGCTCAGGTTGTGCATTAGAGTGGGAGTGGGATGAAGTTGTCTGTGTATTGCTTTCTGGTGTCTGCTAGGAACTAAAAGTTTTATGGTGCATTGGAGCACGTTATCCAGGGTTTTGTAGTTGATGTGAAGGTGGCAAGGAATACAGAAGACTTTTCTCAGAACTTCTGATTCCCATGTTTGAAGTTTCCCGGTGACTGGGGTATTTCTTGCAGCCACTCCATATAGAAAGACTCCTCCAAGGCCCGGGAGAGAAGGAGCGGTGGGATGCTATGAGGGGAAACGTGGGGATGGAGGTGTCCCCTCCTGTGTGTGTGCCAGTATCTGATGAGATCTTAACGACTCTCTCAGTCCCACTCACATGTGGAAGCTGGAATTTGAGGGGCCCTGTCCCTCTGATGGGTCCTGGACCCTCCCTCTGACACCATCAAAGGAACTGGCATATGGGGAAGCTCGGTGGAACAGATACGTTCAGAGCTTCATAGCTAAATACAAGGTGGAACAGATCGGTTTCAGAGGCCTGGTCTACGCTACAAGTTTATATCGAATTTAGCAGCGTTAAACCGCATTAACCCTTCACCCGTCCACACAATGAAGCCCTTTCTATCGATATAAAGGGCTCTTAATACTGGTATCTGTAATCCTCCCCAACGAGGGGAATAGTGCTGAAATCAGTATTGCCATTTCGTATTAGGGTTAGTGTGGCTGCAATTCAATGGTATTGGCCTCCGGGCACTATCCCACAGTGCACCATTGTGACAGCTCTGGACAGCAATCTGAACTCGGATGCACTGGCCAGGTAGACAGGAAAAGCCCCGTGAACTTTTGAATTTCATTTCCTGTTTGCCCAGTGTGGAGAGCTCATCAGCACAGGTGACCACGCAGAGCTCATCAGCACAGGTAACTATGCAGTCTCCTGAGAATTGAAAAAGAGCTCCAGCATGGACCGCACGGGAGGTACTGGATCTGAGTGCTATATGGGGAGATGATTGTGTGCTAGCAGAACTCTGTTCCAAAAGATGAAATGAAAAAACATTTGAAAAAGTCTCCAAGGCCATGATGGAGAGAGGCCACACCAGGGACTCAGTACAGTGCCGTGTGAAAGTTAAGGAGCTCAGACAAGCCTACCAGAAAACCAAAGAAGCAAACAGAAGGTCCGGGGCAGGGCCGAACACATGCCACTTCTATGCTGAGCTGCATTCAATTCTAGGGGGGTCCGCCACCACTACCCCATCCCTGACCGTGGATTCCGAGGTGGGGGTAATCTCAGCCATGCCTGAGGACTCTGTGGACGGGGAAGATGAGGAGGAGGAAGAGGAGGACGAGCTTGCAGAGAGCACACAGCACTCCGTTCTCCCCAGCAGCCAGGAGCTTTTTCTCACCCTGACAGAATTACCCTCTCAAGGTGATATCCCAGACAATGAAGCCATGGAAGCGACCTCTGGTGAGTGTACCTTTGTAAATATAAAACATGGTTTAAAAGCAAACATTTTTTAATGATTAATTTGCCCTGAGGACTTGGGATGCATTCGTGGCCAGTACAGCTACTGGAAAAGTCTGTTAACGTGTCTGGGGATGGAGTGGAAATCCTCCAGGAACATCTCCATGAAGCTCTCCTGGAAGAACTTCAAAAGCCTTTGCAGAAGGTTTCTGGGCAGTGCAGCCTTATTCCGTCCTCCATGGTAGGACACTTGACCACGCCATGCATGTAGCAAGTAATCTGGTGTAATTGCATGACAAAGCCTCGCAACATATGGTCCCGGTGTTTGCTGACATTCAAGCAACATCCGTTCTTTATCTTGCTGTGTTATCCTCAGGAGAGTGATATCGTTCATGGTAACCTGGTTGAAATACGGGAATTTAATTAAGGGGACAGAGGTGGCTGTTTGCCTGTGGCTGAAAAAAAAATCTTTCCCTGCAGTTAGCCAAGTGGGGGGAAGAGGGGGGTGATTGGCGCTGATCTTTTTCACATTTGGAGCACACAGCAAGCAGCAATAACAATGGGGATATTGGTTTGGCTGAGGTCTGAGTGAGTCAGTAATGTGCGCCACTGTCCCTTTAAACATCCAAATACACATTCTACCACCATTCTGCACTTGCTCAGCCTGTAGTTGAGCAACTCCTGACTACTGTCCAGGCTGCCTATGTATGGCTTCATGAGCCATGGCATTAAGGGGTAGGCTGGGTCACCCAGGATAACTACAGGCATTTCAACATCCCCAACTGTTATTTTCTGGTCTGGGAAGTAATTCCCTTGCTGCAGCTGTTTAAACAGAGTAGTGTTTCTGAAGACGCAAGCGTCATGAATCCTTCCCGGCTATCCCATGTTGATGTTGGTGAAACGTCCCTTGTGATCCACCAGTGCTTGCAGCACCATTGAAAAGTACCCATTGCGGTTTACGTACTGGGTGCCCTGGTGCACCGGTGCCAAGATAGGGATATGGGTTCCATCTATCGCCCCACCACAGTGAGGGAATCCCATTGCAGCAAAGCCATCCACTATGACCTGCATATTTCCCAGAGTCACTACCTTTCGTAGCAGCAGCTTAGTGATTGCTTTGGCTACTTGTATCACAACAGCCCCCACAATAGATTTGCCCACTCCAAATTGATTCCCGACTGACGGGTAGCTGTCTGGTGTTGCAGGCTTCCAGAGGGCTATTGCCACTCGCTTCTCCACTGTGAGGGCTGCTCTCATCTTGGTATTCTGGCATTTCAGGGCAGGGGAAAGCAAGTCACAAAGTTCCATGGAAGTGCCCTTATGCATGCGAAAGTTTCACAGCCACTGGGAATCATCCCACACCTGCAACACTATGCAGTCCCACCAGTCTGTGCTTGTTTCCCGGGCCCCAAGTCAGTGTTCAATGGCTAGAACCTGCCCCATTACCAGCATGATCTCCAACGCGCCAGGGCCCACAGTTTGAGAGAATTCTGTGTCCATGTCCTCGTCACTCTCGTCACCGCGCTGCCGTAGCTACCCACAGTGCAACGCTTCAGAAAGTGACGCTAGACTCGGTACATGGATGCACACCGCCGAATTAATGTGCTTAGTGTGGCCACGTGCACTCGACTTTATAGAATCTGTTTCAAAAAAACAGTTTCTGTAAAATCGGAGTAATCCCATAGTGTAGACATACCCAGAGCGGTAGCCATGTTAGTCTGTATCAGCAAAAACAACAAGGAGTCCTTGTGGCACTTTAGAGACTAACAAATTTATTTGGGCATAAGCTTTCATGGGCTAAAACCCACCAAGTACTCCTTGGTTTTTCCCCCACATATTTCAAGGTATCATTTGTGAAATATGTGCTAACTTTTTATGCTAAACAATCTGTTCCATCTTGTATTTAGCTGTGAGGCTCTCAGTGTGTTTCCCAGACCTGGAGAAGAGCTCTGTGTAGCTCCAAAAGTTGTCTCTCTCCCCAGCAGAACTTGGTCCAATAAAAGATATCAATGAGAAAAGGTGGGGGAGGGCATATCATTGGGAATATTGGCACCTCATAAAGTAAAGCATTTGTTCAATTTTTTTTCCTGATAGAAGCTTTAGTTTGCAAGCAGATACTGCAACCATTGATTCACTGCTACCTCTATGAAAAATGTTATTACTTTCCTATTGCATTAAATACTGGTCTGGACTTCCAGTAACATATAATTTTAGGGGGGGGGTATTTTAATAAGTTTCTCATTGCTTTTGTTAATTCCCTTATCCTGCAAATATTAAAGCACAAACTTCTCTTCAGGTCTTTAGTCATGCTGATGTTAATTATAAGGTTTATTTGTTTATATCTGATTTTCATAGCCCAGGCTTACTGGTCAATTCCATTTACATTATCACATTTCCACAATATGGAACATTGAGTATGGACATCACTGGAAATAAGGTATATTTTTTTAACGTTGAGGGTAATTAACTATTGGAACAATTTACCAAGGGTTTGTGGTGGATTCTCCATCACTGACAATTTTAAAATCAAGACAGGATGTTTGTCTAAAAGCTCTAGGAGTCATTTTGGGAAGTTCTCTGGCCTGTGTTACAATGGCCTCTTCTGGCCTTACAATGGCCTCTTCTGGCCTTAGAATCTATAATATCTGCTCAGTAACTGATACTGATAACTTTTTTGACATTGGTATCAGTCCTACATAAGTCCTGCAGACCACTGTCACGTCTGCCACCAGGCTGTGGACAGCCCCCCTGGCAAGAATACCCCTCTGCACTGCCACTGACACAACCTACTCACTCAGGGCTGAAATAAGACATAACTGATCCCTCATGTTACACATTCACCTCTCCTCACATCACAGTGACAGCTCTGCCAATCTGTTTCGGCTAATCCCTCTACCAGTCAGTACAGCTATACCTAACACAGTGAAGGCAGCTAGAGTGTAGGCACATAAGTGCTCAAGGGAACTGGAACATTTGTAGAAGTGTGTGTGTGTGGAGAGGGGAGTTATGCCAAGATCAAAGCATCCCCTCCCTTTCCACAGCTGGCTTCCCTGGCAGTGAGCCAGCTGCCCTCTCTTCTGGCACCACAGCAGTCCCTAGTGGGAAAAAGGTGTAATTGCAGTGCCTCCCCAGCAAAATCTATTATTCTTCAGGGGGAAAACTATCTCTGGGGGACATGAATTGTGTGCTTATGTTTCTTGTGTTTAAAGGTGGGAGGACCATGGCCCCTTGGCCCCCCTGGTTCTGGGGCCGGTGTAAGTGCTGGAATTCAGGTCTGTGGGACACATCACAAAGAACGATACAGTCTCTCCAGCCTGGATTCACAAAAGTACTTAGGCACCTAAATCCTATTGAATACTCATATAAAATCCCCTCAGATTTTCCTCCTATTCCAGCTAATTGGCCAATAGCAATTTAAAACCTAGTCAGAACTTGCCCATTTTATCCATGAGAGTTTGAAATAGTCTCAATTTCCTTTTTGCTCTCCAATTATTGCATATTTACAGGGAAAATGGATGATTTTTTATTCCCATCTCTCACCCCATTCTCCCCCTTTCAACAACAAGCACATCTGGGTTGAGAAGGAAAGCAGCTGCCCAGTTTCCTTGGCCCATTTGGAGGAGGCAGACAGGGGAGAGGGGTTAAACTTCCCAATGATCCACTTTCCACTCACGCATGAGAATCCAGTTGTTTCAATGTACACATCAGTACAAACAGGTGTTTGCTGAGGAGGGTTTACTAAGGATGCCGTGTAAGGTTTAGCGGTCTCAACTCCTCTGCCCTCGTTTTCAGGGCTGGGAATGTGTAAATGGCAGGAGAGGTTCAGAAACTGTCGGCCCTTAACAACTGTGACCAGCTTTTGTGACTGCGCATGTCTCATTGCAGGGGGCTTTCTCTGGTGTGACAGCAATGGTGCGGGACAGGGATGGAGTAGAAATTGAGGATCTCAGTATGAAATGGACTAAAGCCCCCTCTGAAACTTCTCTAGTTGTGCTCCTCACCCTGGGTATGTCTACACTATGGGATTATACCGATTTTACAGAAACCAGTTTTTTAAAACAGATTGTATAAAGTCGAGTGCACACGGCCACACTAAGCACATTAATTCGGCGGTGTGCATCTATGTACCGAGGCTAGTGTCGATTTCCGGAGCATTGCACTGTGGGTAGCTATCCCATAACTATCTCATAGTTCCCACAGTCTCCCCCGCCTCTTGGAATTCTGGGTTGAGATCCCAGTGCCTGATGGGGCAAAAAACATTGTCACTGGTGGTTCTGGGTACAGCCTCACCCCTCCCTCCGTGAAAGCAGCAGACAACCGTTTCGCGCCTTTTTTCCTGAGTGAGCTGTGTAAACGCCATAGCACAGCAAGCATAGACCCTGCTGAGCTGAAGACAGCGATCATGGACATTGTAAACATCTCGCGCATTATCGTGCAGTCTGTGCTGAACCAGGACCAGCAAAACTAGGCAAGGAGGACGAGGCTATAACAGCGCAGCGACGAGAGTGATGAGGACATGGACACAGAATTCTCTCAAACCGCAGGCCCCTGAGCTTTGGAGATCCTGCTGGTAATGGGGCAGGTTCTAGCCATTGAACGCCAATTTTGGGCCCGGGAAACAAGCACAGACTGGTGGGACTGCGTAGTTTTGCAGGTGTGGGATGATTCCCAGTGGCTGTGAAAATTTCGCATGCGTAAGGGCACTTTCATGGAACTTTGTGACTTGCTTTCCCCTGCCCTGAAACGGAAGAATACCAAGATGAGAGCAGCCCTCACAGTGGAGAAGCGAGTGGCACTAGCCCTCTGGAAGCTTGCAACACCAGACAGCTACTGGTCAGTCAGGAATCAATTTGGAGTAGGCAAATCTACTCTGGGGGCTGCTGTGATGTAAGTAGCCAAAGCAATCATTAAGCTGCTGCTATGAAAGGTAGTGACTCTGGGAAACGTGCAGGTCATAGTGGATGGCTTTGCTGCAATGGGATTCCCTCACTGTGGTGGGGCAATAGATGGAACCCATATCCCTATCTTGACACCGGAGCACCAGGGCACCCAGTACATAAACCGCAAGGGGTACTTTTCAATGGCTCGTCCTCCACTTCCTCCTCCTCATCTTTCCCGTCCGCAGAATCCTCAGGCATGGCTGAGATTACCACCCCCACCTCGGAGTCCACGGACAGGGATGGGGTAGTGGTGGCAGACCCCCCTAGAATTGCATGCAGCTCAGCATAGAAGTGGCATGTTTTCAGCCCTGCCCCGGACCTTCTGTTTGCTTCTTTGGTTTTCTGGTAGGCTTGTCTGAGCTCCTTAACTTTCACACGGCACTGTACTGAGTCCCTGGTGTGGCCTCTCTCCATCATGGCTTTGGAAATTTTTTCAAATGTTTTTTCATTTCATCTTTTGGAATGGAGTTCTGTTAGCACAGAATCCTCTCCCCATACAGTGATCAGATCCAGTACCTCCCGTGCGGTCCATGCTGGAGCTCTTTTTCGATTCTCAGGAGACTGCATTGTTACCTGTGCTGAGCTCTGTGTGGTCACCTGTGCTGATGAGCTCTCCACACTGGGCAAACAGGAAATGAAATTCAAAAGTTCACGGGGCTTTTCCTGTCTACCTGGCCAATGCATCCTAGTTCAGACTGCTGTCCAGAGCAGACACAATGGTGCACTGTGGGATAGCTCTCAGAGGCCAATACCGTTGAATTGCGGCCACACTAACCCTAATTCGAAATGGCAATATAGATTTCAGCACTACTCCCCTTGTCGGGGAGGAGTACAGAAATCGGTTTTAAGAGCCCTTTATATCAAAATAAAGGGCTTCATTGTTTGGACGGGTGCAGGGTTAATTTGGTTTAACGCTGCTAAATTCGGTATAAACGCGTAGTGTAGACCAGGCCCCTGACAGGCTGCAGAACAGCATCCATGTTTTGATCCAGGTAATCCCATCTCCCCAGGGACAGGAAAGGGAAATGGTTGTAGTAGAACCATCTCAGGTAGGGGATTTTCAGGGGACTGCTGAGAGGGTTTGTCCTGGAGCCAAAAGCTTGTACCAGATTTAACAAGTTCCAGCAGGTTTCAGTGGGACTCGAGGTATTCAGCAGACTCTTGCTGCCAGAGAGCTCTAAAAGCTAAGGGCTGAAACAACAGATAAATGAGGAACTTCCTGGCAAGGCAGATGGGAGTCACCAAGTCCCTGCATACACCCTTGTAGCAATTGATGTCACATCTGACTGTCCCATGTGCCAGGCATTTGAGAAGTTCATCTGCTTTAACTGCACTGAGGTCACTGTTAAGGGTTTTATTTATTAATCATGTTTATTCCAGGAATGCCTAGGGCCATTTGAGACTGAGGACCCATTGTGCTAGGTGCTTTACAGAGTAGTCAACAGACCCTAACTCTAAGCTCTTACAGTCTAACTGGTCAAGACAGGGATAGGGTAGGGGAAAGGGATATGACAGAATCATAGAAGTGTAGGGCTGGGAGGAGCCTTATGAGACCATCTAGTTCGGCCCCACATGCTAAGGCAAGACCAAGTAAACCTGGACCATCCCTGGCAAGCGTTTGTCTAACCTTCCTTTAAAAACCTCCAATGACAGAAATACCACATCCTTCCTGGGTAACCTGTTCCACTGCTTAACTGTTCTTATAGTCAGAACACCACTCCAGGCTGCATCAGCCCTCTCAAAGAGCATGAGATGCTGTGATATGCCTCAGGAGAGCCCTTGTCTCTATTATTTTGTCACTATTTAAGTTACCAAAACTAACAGCACCAAGCAACCTGTCACATTTAGCTGTGACACCAACACCAGTCAGCTGAAGGGGACGTCCTGGAAGGAGTCTGGATCCCCACTTGTCTGCTGAAACATGCTGCAGCTTCTCGTGGACGTCTGGAAACTGGACGCAGCCAGCAGCTGTAGAAAACTGAAACTCAAGAATCCTATCCCTGGATCTGAGAAGACAGTGTGATGTTCTGGTCAGAGGTAGGCTACCAAAGTACTTATATGTGGAAGAATGGATCAGAAAGGCAGTTTGGCTGAGTGACTAAAATTTGGGTTTAGAGAATGAGAGATCTGAAGTAAAATCCTGGTTCCATTTATGTCAGTGGCAAAACTCCCTGAAACTTCAATGAGGCCAGGATTTTACCACCATTTTACTACTCCCAACTGTATCTGATGTGACCTTTTGTAATCATGCTGTTTACTTATTATTAAGTGGGGAGGTGGCGGCTTACCAGGTTGTAGCTCTGGCTTTGGTTGATCGGTAAGTACCTCATACATTGAATGCAGAGTTAAAGGTTTCAAGTGGTGTTTTGTGCCCTTCCAGAATATAGAACATAGCAAAACTGAAACAGATATAATCGTCAACTCTTCCCTCTTTTCCTGATGCCCCAGCATGCCAATAACACACACACTAATATGTGTGTTTACATGTGCTCCAGAACCCTTTGGGAACAGAGCACAATCAGTGCAGAACAAAGTATAACACTTTCTCTTTGTTAGGGCAAAGCTTGGCTTTAGGTCAGGAATAGATAACAGGAGCTACTTATACTCAGAGCACTGCCCCTATGCCACACAAACCATCCTATACGTGCTAAGGTTACCTTCCTCAGATAGGGTCTGTCAGGGCTTCTCTGTCCCCTGCTGGAGATGACAGCACCCTGATGCCTCCTTGCCTAGGGAAAGCTCCCTCAGGCCTGGGTAGGGTGACCAGATGTCCCGATTTTATAGGGACAGTCCCGATTTTTGGGTCTTTTTGTTATATAGGCTCATGTTACCCCCGACTCCCGTCCTGATTTTTCACACTTGCTATCTGGTCACCCTAGGCCTGGGTATGATAAAAAAAAATACTTCTTCAGAGGGCTGAAAGCTACGAAGGCTTGCCTGCTTCATCCCGGAGGGAATGCTAGGTGATTCTGGGACAAAAGAGAAGCACCTCTGCCCTACCCCAGAAATCTTGTGCCAAGTCAAGGCACAAGTCACCTTTGTTTAAATGCTGTGACCACGCAGTTACTTTCTGTGGTTATCTACAAGTTTAAAGGTGCGGCCAGCCAAACTTTGAGTGTAACTTTCACCAGCACTGATCTGGCTGCATGAGACTTCTTGCATCTTGCATCACCGTGCTGAGTTGTCCTCCTGAGACATAGCCTTCATTGACCCCTCACTGAGCCCTGGGGAGACCACAGTGAGGCCTGCCACCAGACTGCAGACAGCCCCCATGGCAGGAAGACACCCTGATGCACCGCTGCTGACCCAGCCTACAGAACTCAGAGCCAAAACGAATCCTCGCCGGTCCTTCGAAATCCACACACACCTCTCCTCATATCGCAGCAGTGGCAGCTCTGCCAGCCTGCTTCCACTGTGATCCCTTCCCCTTTCATTATGGCTACACCAAGCACAGTGAAAGCACTGGGAGTGTGCAGGGTTGTGGGGAACACCCAGACCGGTAAGCGGTTCTGTTCCCACCTGCCCTGTAACCTTGGGGCCTTCTTGCTGTGCAGCTAGTGTTCAATTCCCTGACACCAGCAGCCAGCCGACAAGCGTAAGGTCTCACCCCGGCTTCCAACAGCCTCGTTACCCCTAGCAGGGTGACACCAATAGCCCTTCTAGTCCTGACTCTCCCCAAATCCGTCCTCTCCAAGTTCTTAATTACCATCAGGGATCCTAGAAATCCCTTTGCGGGGAGGGGGGAGTGGGATTTGCGTTTTTAGAGCATCTTTAGTTTTTTCATTTTTGTGAAAAAATAAAAATATATACAGAAAAACCTCGTTTAGCCGAGCCTCCATTATCTGGCTCTCCGTGTTAACCAAACCACCAGCTGCCCAGGGTGCAGGCTGACCACCTGAGGCCCAGCCGTCCGGGGTTGACCACCCAAGCCAAATTCTCCCGGGGGCTGACTGCCCAAGTCCCACCACTGTCAGCCTTGGGCGACTGGTGTTTCAGTTAATATGGGCAGCGGATAATGAAGGTTCTACTGTATATCAATAAAACATTGTGCTCAATATAGGTAGATAGATAGCTGTGACTATCTATCTATATATTGTGGCTAGGGAAGTTGAAGTTCAACATTTCATTTTAATTGCAAAAAAATGTAGATTTTTTTATCAGAGAATTTTGGGGGTTTTATCATGGAAAACTAGGATCCCTAATTACCGGTCACGGAGACTTTCCCGCTCTGGTTTGTATCTCCAGATACCAGCATATTTTGGCACACGCACTCCACATAATTTACACACTAGACACTTGCTTGGGATAAAAATAAATGAAAAGTTTATGTAATAGAAAAATCACAGATTCAAAGATGAAACAGTCTAGGTAAGCAAATGTATACTAGTTACACAGAAATTAAACATCAAGACGCAACCTTTATACTTCCATATTCGATAAAGTCCCTTTTCTCAGACAAGTTATTTATTGTCTTTGAATAATTTCCCACTGTAACTAGGGTCGACAACTTTCTAACTGCAGAAAAGCAAACAGCCTTGCCCCATCCCCTGCCCCCTGAGGCCTCGCTCCTTCCCCATCTCTTTTCAGAGACCTCACCCTCACTTACTCCATCTCTCTTCCTTGCTTGCTCTCCCCAACCCTCACTCACTCATTTTCATTGGGCTGGGGCAGGGTATTGGGGTGCAGGAGGGGGTGAGGAGTCTGGCTGGGGGTGCAGGCTCTAGGGTGGGGCTGGGGATGAGGGGTTTGGGGTGCAGGAGGGGGCTCTGGGCTGGGAAAGGGGGTTGGGGTGCAGGATGGGTGAGGGCTCCAGCTGTGGGCTCTGGGGTAGGGCCATGGATGAGGGGTTTGGGGTTCAGGAGGGGGCTCTGGGTTGGGAAAGGGGGTTGGGGCATGAAAGAGGGTTCAGGGTGCAGGCTCTGGGCAGCACTGAGCTCAGGCAGCTCCTAGGCAGAGGGGTGGCCAAGAAGCAACTCAGGATGCCCCTGCCCACATTTGCCACCTCCGCAGCTCCCATTGGCCATGGTTCCCATCCAATGGGAGCTGCGGAGCTGCCACTTGAGGTGATGCCTCTGGGCAGGGGCAGCAAGAGGAGCTCCCCCAGCTGCAACTCTACCTAGGAGTCGGAGGGACATGCCAGCCGCTTCCTAGGAGCAGCGTGGAGCCAGGCATGGAGCCTGCCGCCCCACTGTGCTGCCAACTGGACTTTTAATGGCCCGGTCAGCTGTGCTGACCGGAGCCACCAGGGCCCCTTTTCGACCAGGCGTTCTGGTCAAAAAACAGACTTCTGGCAACCTTAACTCTACTCCATTGTCATATGGGGGGAATCTAGCATTCACAGACAACCTCCCACCAGGAGACTGCCCTCCAGTTTCTGGATGAAAATCTCAGGCTATGTCCAAGTTTAAAATGCTGCAGCAGCACAAAGGGGTTCTCCTGTCACTGGAGTTAATCCACCTCCCCAAGAGAGGGCAGCTAGGTTAATGGAAGAACTCTTCCATCACCTAGCGCTGTCTACACCAGGGGTTAGGTCAGCTTAATTATGGCCTTGTCTACACTACAGAGTTTTGCTGACAAAAGTAGCCCTGTAGTGTGTACACCTCCACTGTTTTGTTGGCAAAAGCTGCCTTTTGCTGACAAAACTGTATAGTGCACACGACGCCTCTGTTGCTCAGCGATGTGGATTTTTCACACCCTTGAGTGATGTAGCTATGCCAATGTACGTTTTTGGTGCAGACCAGCCCTCAGTTTTTAAAAGCTTTTGCCTTTTCTTTTCCCTCCTGGCCCGGTGACTTGTGGCTATTCAGAGAGGGGAACTTCTAGCCTGTGTCTTCCTATTAATTCTAATGTTCCATCGTTGTCTTTTTCTGGGCTGGATAAGGGATGGGAGCTTGGAATTGGTTCTGTGTGAACAATGGGCTTGGGAGGAGCCCCTGACTGCTCCCTGTCCTGTTCTGAGGCGGAGCTGAAGTTTTTGAGCATAAGTATTCTATATGCACAAATACATACAGTCGTAATCATGGTCTGGATACAGAGCTCATAATGCCTATCAAGTTCAGAACATTATAAGCTCTCATAAAAGACCTTACTTGATCTATGTGTATAATACAATGACATAGTATACATTCAATTAATGTAACTATTCAGTTTAACCCTTCTCTTCTCCCCTTGTGGTATCTGGACCCTGACTGTCATAGAGGGTATGCAGATAAATTCTGGAATGCAAGTCTGTGGAGCACAACACAGGTAATGAAACTTCCTTGTGTCTACTTATTATGACACCGATCCATTCCCACTATTACCAGCTCCAGAAGGTAGAGTGGTATTGTGGGGATGGCTTATACCATGTACAAGTATTCCCATTGATATCCTTATCATGTATAGGTTGCTAAATACAAATGTTTATATTTAGTAGAAATTAGAGGAGAAATTTGCCTTCAAGAGGTACTTCAGATACGACAGGACAGTGTCGTTAGTCAATATTTGGGAAGTAAGTACTACCACAAGTGGTGACATGAAAAAACACTAATGTTTTGTCTACATGGGAAAGTTTGGTTTAAGATAATATGTGTAGTGTTGGCAATGCTCATGGTTTTGTTGTGTGTCTCATGGTAATTATTGTTTTTCTTAAAGCCTCAGCTCCTGGAGGCAAGTGGAAATGTGATGATTTCAGCCTTCCTTCTGAAAGAAAAATGAAGTTTCTAGCCCTCATGGCTGTGGAGAAAGCTTCAAAATGTGACCCCAGTGCACTCTAATGGCTCAAAAAGCAGAAGGCAAATAAAAAGAACCCCAAAGTTATTATTTTCACATGATCTCATGATATTTAAAGCCAATCTCATGATTTTTGGTGACCCTGACTCATGATTTTTGAAGATTTGGGGTTGACAATCCTGTGTTTGTTTAAACCAGTACAGTTACACTGATATAAGTCTCTGTGGATGCTCATATTCTGGAAAAAGGGCCTTTTTTGGTTTAACTTATGTCTTTTAAGGAATGGCATTAAGACAACCAAACAAAAAGCCACTCATTCCAGAATAAGAGTATCCACATGAGGAATTTATCAGTATAGCTAGGACTGATTTGATTTAGTTGGGGAATGGTCCTGCTTTGAGCAGGGGGTTGGACTAGATGACCTCCTGGGGTCCCTTCCAACCCTGATATTCTATGATTCTATGACTGTATAACTGGTAAAACTCTCCAGTGTAAACAATCTCCTCACTGGAGAAAGAAGCAAAACTGATTGAGAAAGGCAGATGTTATTGGTGGATCATAGGAAATGGAAGAAATTTTGATGGTAACCCAGGAAATCAGACAGCACTGAAGTCCTGTGACAGCAAAAGACAAACTTGTGCTATAGGAAAAATACAAAGAACCAATTTGAAATAAAAGTGGGTATGTTACAAAACCATAGTCAGAACATAGGAACTGTTATACTAAAAGACACTTTGAGCTGTGATTGCTTAGCTACAAGCATCAATGAATGATCATTTCCCCATCATTTTTCCCATTAAAACAATACATTAAATAACACAATGAGATCCATGTGCACTATGTTTACCCAGGTAAATGGAGTGCTAAGTACAATCAGAGTAATACAAATACCATTTTTAAAATAAGTCAATGGAGTGGAATTCCACTTCCAGTGGATTACAGGAAAGGGAGCACCCATCAGAAAATCACAAGAGCAGATCTGACCAATTTCTGAGCTGCTATGAGGCCTAGTGTGAGCATGTCACATGCACATAACTTGCCCCCAAAAATCAATAAAAACAAAAAAAACCCACCCCTCTTTTAAGCACCAAAAACATATGTGAAAATGATGATGAATTTTAGCTACACTGTTCCTTTAACACCATAGCACAGGGGGCTGAGGCAGGGCCGCCCGGGGGGGGCAAGTGGGGCAATTTGCCCCGGGCTCCGCAGGGGCCCCCAAGAGAACGGGCGAGGCTCCTGCCCTAGCCCGACCCCGCCTCTCACCCTCACCCAGAGCCTCAACGGATCCAGCAGTGTCCCTGAACAGCAGCGCACTGTGGCTCCGGCGTGACTCCTGAGCTCCCAGCCCCGCCCCCTTACCATGTGGTTCTGAGCGGGGCGGAGCTCGGAGCCCCGCTGGAGTCATGCCGCACCGCTGTTCAGGGACACCGCTGGATACAACGCGCTAAGGCTCCGGGTGAGCGGGGCACCAAGAGTAAAGGGCCGGGAGGGTTGGCTAAGGGGCAGGAAGTCCTGGGGACAGTCAGGACACAGGGAGGGGGCAGAGGTGGGGGGGCGGTCAGGGGACAGGGAATGGGGGGTTGGATTGTGGGCATTCCGGGGCTTTGTCAGGACTCAGTGGGGGGGTGGATAGGGGTCGGGGCAGTCACGGGACAGGGAGCAGGGGTCCGGTCCCAGGGTCGTGGTGGTGAGTCTCTGGGGGATGGTGAGGGGGCAAGGAACACGATAGGTCGGGGATTCTGAGGGGGGTGGGCAGTTGGGGGGCAGGAAATAGGGTGGTCAGACAGGGGGCAGGGCCAGGCTGTTTGGGAGGCTCAGCCTTCCCTACCCTAAAGCTCATTCAGCAGTTTGAGGCTTGCAGAAGAGCCAAGCTGTTAGCTTTTCCATTAGGGCTACCATCTGTTTTACTTCTCAAATGCCAAATTATAGTCTATATTTAATTTCAGTGCCATAGGGAGATTCATGTCAGGGGAGGGTAGCTTCATTTAAAATTAGCCACTGGGGGAGGGATCACATGAGAAGAGCAATATCCTGCACCACCTACCTCCTTCCCAACCCTACCAAGGGAGACACTTCCCCTCCCCCCCCCCCGGCATTCCCTGAGGCTTCAGAGGATTTAATTCAATGGTTCTCAAATTTTTTTGTCCTGGTGACCCCATTCACATAGCAAACCTCTGAGTGCGACCCCCCCCCATACATTGAAAACACTTTTTTATATATTTAACACTATTATAAATGCTGGAGGCAAAGCGGGGTTTGAGGTGGAGGTTGACAGCTCGCGACTCCCAGTAATAACCTTGTGACCCCCTAAGGGGTCCCCACCCCCAGTTTGAGAACCCCTGGGTTAATTTAATTTTAGCACCCTGTGTCCATTCATGAGCATGTCAGTTTTCACAACATAGGGTCATCCCAGATTCTGGAACAAGCTCAAATGCTCAGTTCGTGGAGTTTGTACACAAGCTATACTAAAGACAAACCCACAGTAACCATCTCCAGTTTGTGAGGGACCCCATGGAGCCAGTTTCTAGGAAACAGATAAATGCATGGAGGTTAAGTCCATTAATGGCTATTAGCCAGGATGGGTAAGGAATGATGTCCCTAGCCTCTGTTTGTCAGAGGGTGGAGATGGATGGCAGGGGAGAGATCACTTGATCATTACCTGTTAGGTTCACTCCCTCTGGGGCACTTGGCATTGGCCATTGTCGGTAGACAGGATACTGGGCTGGATGGACCTTTGGTTTGACCCTGTATGGCTGTTCTTATGTTCTAACCTAAAGGAACCCAAAGCTATGGAGACAGATGTGAGTCAAGGAAGCCAGCAGAGTATGAGAAACGTGGAAAAATCTCTGACTGGATGGGCTCAGGCATTTGGTCACAAGCTGAGGTGGTTCAAAAGTTTTGGATTTTTTTAAGCAGAATTTTTTAGTGTTTCTTTAAACAATCAAACATAGCAAGCAGCAAACATTTGGCCGCACACTTCTGAAACCCCAAACCATATTCAGGTTTTGGCAGACTAATTTCAGCTTTTTAATTAAAAAAAACACAACAAATTTTGAAGGAAAGCAGACATTGTCTGTGATTTTTTTCTGCTTTTTAAAAACCCCTAGTTTTCGATCCAAAAAAAGTTTTTACGGAAAATATTTGTCCAGCCCTTTTAATGAGCTTTAGTGCCTTTTAGCACTAGCTGATGCTGAGAACCAGCAATACCTTGTAAAGAAGTTTTCTCAAGGCTGGATTTGTGCCGAGATGCGGAAGGTTTATTTTTCCCAGGGCTGCCCCTGGCAGGGAGCAAGTGGGGCAATTTGCCTGGGCCCTGCAGGGGCCCCCACGAGAATATAGTATTGCAATTTTTTTTATGGAAGGGGCCCCCAAAATTGCTTTGCCCCAGGCCCCCTGAATCCTCTGGGCGGCCCTGGGCTGAGGTGAACCATCCTGAGAGAAACACAAGCCCCTCTGCCTGTCCCCCTACAATCAATCAGTGGCAGTTTAGCCACTGGGCCAACAGAGCCTGAGCCGAGCGGCCAATTGAGGGTTGGGGAAAATGGGCACCCCCACACCCCAGCCTCCTCTGCCTGCCCGGCACTCCTTCCAGGGAGTGAGGCAAGCCCCACCAACCCCATTTCCCCCAGCAAGAGGTGTGGGTGGGAACTGCAATCAGAGAGGGGGGCAGGCCCCACTTGCTCTGGCTCAGGGCACCTCTGCCCACAACTCATGTTGGCTGCCACTGCAGATGACACACCCTATGTGCGCCAACTCCCCCCCCCGCCCCTCCTTATTCCAGAGCGGTCTCCTCCTTTGGCCCACTATCCACCCACCCCTCCTCTTAGAGCAGGGAGCAGAGTCCCATGGTCACAGAGGGCAGCAGCCTGAGCACATGTGACTTTTCCAGATCTCCGAGGGGCAAAGGACCAGATTTCTCGGGCGGGGGGGGGGGGCTTAAAAGACCTGACGTGAACCATAGATGTTAATTTGCAGCCTGCCAGGCCTGAAGGGGGATGGGGGAGGTGGCTGAAGGGGCTTTAGCTTTAGGACATTTCACACTCTCACTTTCCCCCGCCCCCTTTCCCTGCAAACAGATGCTCGAGCCCAGGCTGTGGTCCGCGCTGCTGCAGCCCGAGCCCGTATCCAGGGCACAGGAAATGGCTGGTTCAGCTGAGCGCGGTTGTATCCGGTGCTGGCAGAGGCGAGAGTTTACGGCTCCCAGATGCTGCCACAATCCCAGCGAGAGCAGCAGCGCGCGGCTCCTGACTGGTCAGTGATCGCAGCTGCTAGAAAAAACTGCGGCTGCTGCCGCCTCCATTGTGAGCCGGAGCCGAGCCGCTGCTGCTGCTGCCCAGTGGGTCTGTGCGGGGAGAGACCTGCACTGACCCCCTCGGTGCCCAGCCGGGGGGGCTCTCTCCGGGGGCTCTGCCGACACCAGCCCCTGAGCCGGAGCCTGCAGGTGAGGGGAGAGACCGGGGAAGGGCTGGGGCCGGGCCGGAAAGTGACTGTGCACAACCGGCCCCTCCTCGCCCCAGCTCTGCTCCCGGGGGGTGGGGTCTGCGAGTCCCAGAGCTGCTGCCCGCCCTGACCCCCACCCCGGCTGTACCCCCCTGAGCGCCTGCAGGAGCCGAGCCAGCTCCGGGGAGCGAACGGGTCGGGCCGGGCCAGGGACCGAGTCTCCCAGCCCGAGGGGAGGGGGCGGGAGGGAGACAGGGGCAGAGTCTGGCAGGGGCAGCAGGAGCGATCAGTGGGGAGGGAGGTCCCGGCTCCCAGCCCTGCCCAGCCCCATTCCCTGCAGCACCCCGGGGCACATTGACTTTCCTGGGGAGAAGGGGAGGAGCAGGGAGAGGAAAAGCCAGTTCCTGCCTCTGCCTGGTCCCCGCGCTGCTGGGAGGATGCGCCGCCATGGAGATCCCTGTCCCCCAAAGCGGCTCCTTTGGTTCGGTTCCTTTCTAGCATTTGGTGAAAGTGTCTTTATGGGTTTAGAGAGCCAAGGTGGGGGAGGGAAAACTTTTATTGGCCCAACTTCTATTGGGGGGAGAGAGAAGCTTTGGCGCTGCACAGAGCTCTTCTCCAGGTCTGGGGCCAGGTCTGTGCTGTGGTGAAGTGACCAGGCATTTACCCAGTATTGTGGTCAAGTCTCTTCCTTTGTATACAGCTTGGGTAAGAGCTTTCCCCAGAGACGAGGTTGCCGGGACCCTGCTATCTCTGTAGCTGGACAAGCTCAGACAGAGAAAAAGAAAGGTACACTGGACTTTTGAAAGCTCTACATTCTGCAACCTGAACAAGGATAGCTCAGTGGTTTGAGCATTAGACTACTAAACCCAGGGTTGTGAGTTCAACCCTTGAGGGGACGATTTAGGGAACTGGGGTAAAAATCTGTCTGGGGATTGGTCCTGCTTTGAGCAGGGGGTTGAATTAGATGACCTCCTGAGGTCCCCTCCAACTCTGCTATTCTGTGATTCTATCTGCTGTCTTTAAATAATTACCTGACCACCATCCCCAATTTTATACCACTGTGAAAATATAAATAGATAAAAATCTGAAAATCTGCTTTGATGTTTATTTTAATGTTATCCATCAGAATTGTAACAAAATGAAAATTGAATGCGACTAACCTGAAATATAGCAGACTGACAACTCTGCTGTAGTTAGGGTTGAGCATCATTTTCTGTGTAACAGTGGGCTACGGCAGAACCTCATAGTTATGAACACCTCAGGAACAGAGGTTGTTCTTAACTCTGAACAAAACATTGTGGTTGTTCTTTCAAAAGTTTACAACTGAATATTGACTTAATACAGCTTTGAAACTTTACTGTGCAGAAGAAAAATGCTGGTTTCCCTTTATTTTTTTTAGTAATTTATATTTAACACAGCACTGTTTTGTATTTGTTTGTTTGTCTCTGCTGCTGTCTGATTGCATACTTCCAGTTCCAAATGAGGTGGGTGGTTGACCGGTCTATTTGTAACTCTGGTGTTCATAACTCTGAGGTTCTACTGCATTCTGAGAGCGATACAATCAATCTGCAGATTGTATGAGGCTCAGAAAATTTCAGGACAGGTACTAGATTAGTGATAGTGTTCAAGTCTGGGATCATTTGAGCAAGGATTTCCTGAGTGGCCCCCCCTCCTCCCCAGCAATACTTTACTCAAAAAAAAAAACAAACCCCAAACTCAAGTCTCTTTCAACTACCATGTTTTTTTTGCACCCCTAGGGCACTAACCCCTCCTCAAATTGATCTCAGTCACCTGGGGATTATTTCAGCTCGTGCATGGCACCTAGTGCCCTTTTGGGGAAGCCGTATTGAAAAAGTTATTAACATTAGAGTCTGGAACGTCAGGTCAGCATGTGCCAAAATGATGCCCTTAGCAGAGTGAAATTCACATGTGCAGCAAGACCTGTACACAGTTGAAGCCAGAGGCTTTGAGGCAGTGACAGGGGGTGTACTGTGGTTATGGACCCTGACCCAGGCACTGTGTGTTTGAGCCCTGCCGTAGGCAGTTTTCAAGACAGCATGTTCTGTGCTCCTTGCATTCTACATGGGCTTCTTTTGGAAACTTTTTCCTGAGACCAAACTTCCTGGTTTAAGAGCAATATTAAAGTAGGAGGGAATGGGGCAGATGGGATGTATGTACCTCACTGTGTTTTTAAACCAAGGTGCACAGATTTTTGTGTGTCTCTGCCTTCCCAGAATTGGGTCCATGCCGGGATAGGGCTCTGGTCTTGGCAGGTTCAGACAGGGGTAAGAGATGGCACAAGTTCAGTGCCAGAGTCAGAACATCCCCCAGTGTGTAGAGCTCCCTGTGGGACCCGCCCATCTCTCAGGAACCATCTGACCCCGCAAAAGGGTCTCCAGGAATATTTTCCCACCCACTCAAGATATCTGTAAATGATGCTGTCTCCGACTAACTAGTCTCACCTGTTTTTCTTTCTGTGAAGCAGATTTTTCCAGTTTCCCAAACTTAATGTGATTTCCCAGCCAGAACCAGAGGCAGAGCCGTGAATCCCAAATCTCTGGGGCTTTGAGGAAAGGGCGATTCTTAAAACATGAACACAGGTGAGGAGCTGGTGAAATGGATGCAGAAATTAGCGGTCTCTGGAGTAAGTGACTGGGATTCCCATAAAGGCTTCATGCACGCCCCAGTATTCAGCCTCATCTCACCCAAGTCCTCAGCAGGCATCGTATCCTCATGACAGGTATTGCTTATGGCTTCCCATCCACCCTGAGGCCAGGCAGTCGCTTCCTTGCCATTAAGTGTTCAGATTGGCTGCGGAGGCAGAATTGGTCCCCTCTACCCTTCTGGGGAAGGTTTTTCTTTTAAGCAAGGATGAGGGATTTGGCTTCTGACTTTTCAGTCTCCCCAGCAGTTATTTAGGTTAGTTCCCCCCTTTCCTATTCCCCTTTCTGAGGGTTCCTTTCTCCATGGCAGAGGGAACATTTCATGTCTGGATTCTCTTTCCCAGCAGGTGATGGGACGGTGGGTGAGAACCAGGAAGAGAATCCACAGCAGGAAGGTCCTGAGCAAGTGGAACCATGTGGGAGAGTATCAGGAAGATCCAAAGGGGATGTTTCCTTGAGTCCTGAGCAAGAAGAAGGCCGTGAGACTCAGCGCAGGTCAGAGAGGCAGAAGAACAACCAGCAAAGGAAGAGACAGGATGAATCCACTTGCCAAGGGAGAAGTTTGGAGGATCCTAGTGAAATCATGGTCCAACCACGAGTCCATATGAAAGAGAAACTGTATAACTGCCCAGAGTGTGGGAAAAGCTTTGCTCAGATATCAAACCTCCTGGTTCATCAGAGAATCCACACCAGGGAGAGACCCTATAAATGCCCTGACTGTGGGGAAAGCTTCACACTGAACTCAGACATTATTTCCCATCGCTCAGTCCACACAGGAGACAGGCCCTATAGCTGCCTTGAGTGTGGAAAATGTTTTGCTAACTTCTCATCCCTTATTTCACATAGACGAATCCACACAGGGGAGAGACCCTATACGTGTCCCGACTGCGGGAAGAGCTTCAAGCGGAGCTCAGACCTTAGTAAACATCGAAGACTCCACACAGGAGAGACGCCCTATAAATGCCCTGAGTGCGGGAAAAGCTTCACTCAGAGCTCAAACCTGGTTTCACACCAGAGAATCCACACAGGAGAGACACCCTATAAATGCCCCGAATGCGGAAAAAGCTTCAAACAAAGATTCAGCCTCATCGTACATCAGAGAATCCACATCGGAGAGAGATCCTATAAATGCCCCGACTGTGGGAAAAGGTTTAGTAACAGCTCCCAACTTATTAGACATCGACGAATCCACACAGGAGAGAAGCCGTATAACTGCTCTGAATGTGGGAAAAGCTTCAGTCAGAGCTGGGGAGTCCTTAGACATCAGAGAATCCATTCAGCAGAGACACCCTATAAATGTTCTGTCTGTGGGAAAAGCTACAAGGGGAAGGATTCGCTGAAGTCCCACCAGAAAGTGCACACAGCATAGAAGGTTTTGGGAACTCTCCCTCTGAGGCAATGGGTCTCTGCCCTCTGGAGGCATGTTTCATCCGAGGATGGTCTGGGTAGAGGAAGCAGGCTGGTGGCTGGTCTGGGTTGCGGGGACGCGGTGAGGGGCAGGGGAGGAGGAAACACTGGGTACTTGGTCTGGGGGGAGCAGGTGATGGTATCAGTGGGGAGACATTTCTGTGGCTTTCACACACACATTTTCCAGGCAAAAATCCTCCTGTAGTTTGAGTCTGAGTTGCCCCTGCAGCTCCTAAGGCCCCTCGGGGTGAGGGCAGGGGGACGTTTTTGAAGGGAGCAGCGAGAGGCCCTGCAGGACTGTAGTTTATAGAATCGTAGAACTGGAACGGACCTCGAGAAATCATCTAGTCCAGCCCACTGCACTCATGTCAGGACCAAGTAGACCATCCCTGACAGGTGTCTGGAGATTTTTGAGAGCAGGTTAGACAATGATGGAGATTCCACAGCCTCCCTAGGCAATTTATTCCAGTGCATAACCACCCTGACAGGAAGTTTTTCCTAATGTCCAACCTAAATCGCCCTTGCTACAATTTAAGCCCATTTCTTCTTGTCCTGTCCTCAGAGGTTAAGAAGAACAAATTTTCTCCCTCCTTGTAACAACCTTCTAAGTACTTGGAGACTGTTCTCATGTCCCCTCTGTCTTCTCTTTTCCAGACTAAACAAACCCAATTTTTTTCAATCTGCCCTTATTGTTTTCTAGACCTTTAATCATTTTTGTTGCTCTTCTCTGGACTTTCTCCAGTTTGTCCACATCTTTCCTGAAATGTGGCATACAGAGCTGGGCACAATACTCCACGCTGATTAGGCCTCAGCTGGAGTAGAGTGGAAGAATTACTTCTCATGTCTTGCTTATAACTGCTTACTTACAATTAGTTATAAAACAGCAAGAGCTGCCGATCTGAAGCGACAGAATGTCAGAGTGATGTTCAATTTATTTGATGTCTCTGCAGCTGCAGGGAGGCAGGGGACGGAGATCGGAAAACTCATAGGAATACATTCCCCTGAAAGGATTCTGCTGTTCCAGTGTGGGCAGAACAGCATAATAGATCAGGGGCTATCGGTTCTCTGGACTCCTGGGATCTAGTCTCAAATCTGAGTGGAGTGAGGGTAGAGAGCCTGGCAGTCAGGGCTCCTGGGTTCAAAACCCAATTCTGCTGGTGTCCCCTTGTGCGATCATGGTTCAGTCACTTCCTTTCCTCTCTGTGGGTCCATTCCTTCCATCTCTACAATGGGGATGATAGCCGATGCCCACCTTTGTGAGGGGTCGCTGATCATGGGGTGCTCAGTGGCTCAGGAGGACAGAGGTGCCAAGAGAGGGAAAATGTCATTATTATTATTACTGTATTGTGTTATTCTCTGACACTCTCCTGTCCCTTTCCAGTTCTCTCTGTTGAGGGATGGTTTTCCTGAGTTAGCTAGAGTCCCTTGTCCATGTTTTCAGGCAGAGGATTATGCCTGAAATAGCTTCCCGGGAAGGGATTCTCCCCTCCTCTGTGGACAGAGGGTCAGGGAGATGGGCTGTCATGGGTCTGTTTCAAGTTTCAGGGAGTCTTTATCTCTTTGACATTTTTACTTCAGTAGGTTTCTTTTTTGCCCAAATAAATGTCTAACAAAGCATTCCTGGTCTGTCCTGGTCCCCCAGGAATTTCCTTAAATTTTGGGTTCTAGGGCCAGGGGAAAAGTTCCCCAGACCTGTTCAGTTTCCTTCCTGAGGAGGAATTGCTTACTCCCCAGCACTTCTGCTGACGTCTCTTGTGAGGGTTAAAGGTTTAATTTCAGGAGAGGGCCATGCAGCTCTCAGAGAACTCGGCTAATTTACCTTTTTCGTGTTTCTGGACCACATTGCAATTTGAAAAAAACAAGCGAGTGCTGTGTACTTTGCATGGGTTTTATTAGAAAATATAATCAAGCAAATATGTAGATTAAACCTATAACAGGCTAAAACTACTATAACTTCACTCAGCTCAGATGGAGTTAATCATGGTATTGTTTCAAATTTACAACTGAGATTGAGTCAATACATCACTGGATTAACAATGCTGGGGTTTTCTGTAACCAATTTCAAATCGAATGAATACCACAGGTACTCAAATCCTGAGGCTAACGAAAGAAAGAATTGCTTTTTATTAGTCCTGCAGCAGGAGACCGAAGGAGGTGGCTTTAATCTAACACTGTCCATGACAGATGCAAGGCCTTGGAAGCATGGAAACGTAAAAAACTATTGTAATATGTGCAATCAGCATTTTGTATCTGTAAATGTTGTATGTACCTTTGGGAAGTAGGGATTATAAGATTGCCCCATGGGGGAGTGGAGGGGGGGATGGATAACACAGCTTCTCCAGGAACTAAATCTAGTGGTGGTTGATTACTGAAGATCCCAGGGCAAGTAAACAGCCCAAGAGCAGCACCACCCCCTGGGATGAATTGCATAGACTGGCTCTGACCAGGTTCAGGAGGCCCATGAGTCAATGGCTTGGTCTACACTACGTGTTTAAACCGATTTTACCAGCGTTAAACCGATTTAACACTGTACCCATCCACACTATGAGGCCCTTTATATTGATATAAAGGGCTCTTTAAATCGGTTTCTGTACTCCTCCCCGACGAGAGGAGTAGCGCTAAAATCGGTATTACCATATTGGATTAGGGTTAGTGTGGCCGCAAATCGACGGTATTGGCCTCCGGGCGGTATCCCACAATGCACCACGGTGACCGCTCTGGACAGCAATCTGAACTTGGATGCAGTGGCCAGGTAAACAGGAAAAGCCCTGCGAAATTTTGATTTTCATTTCCTGTTTGCCCAGCGTGGAGCTCTGATCAGCACGGGTGGCAATGCAGTCCCAAATCCAAAAAGAGCTCCAACATGGACTGTACTGGAGATACTGAATCTGATTGCTGTATGGGGAGACAAATCTGTTCTATCAGAGCTCCGTTACAGGAGACATAATGCCAAAGCGTTTGAAAAAAAAATCTACAGGCTACACAGTACTGCGTGACAAGTGTAACGGGAAGCCAGAGACTCAAATGGACGCTCATGGAGGGAGGGAGGGGGTACTGAGGACTCCAACTATCCCACAGTCCCCAGCAGTCTCCGAAAAGTATTTGCATTCTTGGCTGAGCTCCCAATGCCTGTAGGTTCAAACACATTGTTCAGCATGGTTCAGGGAATAGATGGTCAATTTACTCCCCCACACACACGTGAAAGAAAAGGGAAAGAAATCGTTTCTTTACTTCTTTCATTGTCACCCTCTCTACTGAATGCTGCTGGTAGACGTGATGCTGCAGCAGTGAAGAGCAGTATCCGCTCCTCTCCCCTTCCTGGTGGCAGATGGTACATGTTTGATAACTGCTGAATACCCCTGGCTGGCCTCAGGGCCACCTGGGTAAAAATAGGAATGATTCCTGGTCATTCCCGGTAGATGGTACAGAATGGCTGGTAACCGTCTTCATCATAGCCACTAGGGGCTGAGCTCCATCAGCCCCCTCCCTTTCCTGTGTAAAGAAAAGATTCTGTCCTGCCTGGACTATCATAGCAGCAGCATGCTGGGCTCCTCTCCCCCGCACCGCTTAATCTCCTGCCTGGACTATCATAGCATGGTGAGGCTGCCTCCCCCTCATTTTATCTCACTAACAAGTCACTGTTTCTTATTCCTGCATTCTTTATAACTTCATGACACAAATGGGGGGGACACTGCAACAATAGCCCAGGAAGGTTGGGGGAGGAGGGAAGCAACAGATGGGGTTGTTGCAGGGGCACCCCCTATGAATAGCATGTAGCTCATCATTTCTGTGGGATCTGACACAGAGCAGCTGTTCTTTCTGATACACTGGTTCCCTAGTACACTTGCCCCATATTCTAGGCAGGACTGACTCTATTTTTAGAAACCATAAAGGAGGAATTGACCCAGAGTCATTTGTAGTTTTGCTTTTGCACCCCAGCCAATCTCAGCCAGGAGCACCCATGATAGCAGCAGACAGCACAGAAGGACAGATAACTATCATCTCATTGCCAAATTACACTGGCAGCAGACAGTACAGAATGACTGGTAACCCTCTCTGCTATCATGCAAAAGCAAATGAATGCTGCTGTGTAGCACTGGAGTATTGCCTCTGTCCGCGGCATCCAGTACACATACGGTGACTGTAAAAAAAAAAAAAAGCTGAACGGGCTCCATGGTTGCCATGCTATGGCATCTGCCAGGGCAATCCAGGGAAAAACGGCCATTGCTTTCCCGGAGGAAAGAATGACTGACAACATTTACCCAGAACCACCTGTGACAATGATTTTTGCCCCATCAGCCACTGGGCTCTCAATCCAGAATTCTAAGGGGCGGGGGAGACTGCGGGAACTATGGGATAGCTACAGAATAGCTACCTACAGTGCAATGCTCCAGAAATCGAAGCTAGCCTTGGACCATGGACGCACACTGCCGAATTAATGTACCTAGTGTGGCCACGTGCACTCGACTTTATACAATCTGTTTTATAAAACAGGTTTATGTAAAATCGGAATTATCCCGTAGTGTAGATGTACCCGAAGAAGGAGCTTGAGGTATAAAGGGCCAGCCTGAACTGATTGAAATACCTTGTTATGAGATAGTAGCCAAGAGGGCAAAACCCTGCTGGAAGGACTGGAAAGCTAAGAGGGTCTCCCTGTGGAAGATGGCTGACAGCTGATAAGCTAGCATGCACACAGACTAGTGGTTGTTTTATGATATGTGTTCTCTGTAATGTTTTTGTCCTAAAATAAATGTATGGTGCTCTGTGAAAGCTGTCTGGTCACTGTAACCCTGAAAGCCCCTTCTGAAGTCCCCCAAATCCCCTTCTCACCCTGACAGGTGGCACATAACGTTCATGTTTAGCTCCTGACCAGCCCTTCCTCCCAGTGGCTGCAGTAGAGACAACTCAGGTAGGGGATTTTCTGGGACTTGCTAGGGGGTCATCCTGGAGCCAAATTTCCAGCCCCAGATTTGCACAGCCCCAACAGGTAGGAATAGGGTTCAAGGTATTTACCAGACTCTCACTGCCAGAGGCGGATACCACAGATAAATGAACTATCCAGCAAGACCCATGGTTGATGCCCATTCCCCACATACGCCCTGGTATCATTTGACTATCATGTGTTAAAGCGTTTGGGAAGTTCATCTGTTTGACAGTGCTGAGATCCCAGGTAAGGAGCCCAATGCTGCTGGACAAACTACCAAAAGTAACAGCACCAAGAGCAACCAGTCATATTTAGCTGTGACACCGTAACCAATCAGCTGCAAGGATCCTCTGTGAAGGGGTCTGTGTCATCACTCGCCTCCCAAAACATGCCATAGCCTCACGTGGATGTTTGGAAAATAGATACTCCCAGCAGTAGCAGCAGTCGTGTCAGTAGATAACAGGAGATCAGGAATGCTATCCCTGGCTCTGGGAAGAGGGTGTGGTGAACTGGTTAGAGGTAAGTATCAGAAGGGTAGTCAGGTTAGTCTGGATCTGTAAAAGCACCAAAGAGTCCTGTGGTACCTTATAGACTAACAGACGTATTGGAGCATGAGCTTTCGTGGGTGAATACCCACGTCGTCGGATGCATGGTTAGAGGTAGGCTCACAAAAGCACTTATTTGTGGAACAATCAATCTGAAAGGCAGCTGGCCGAGTGGCTAAAATCTAGCTCTAGCAGATTGGTGATTTGGAGTAAAATCCTGGCTCCCTTGAAGCCAGTTTGAAAACTCCCGTCAATTTCAGTGGGGCTGGAATTTCACCAGTATTGCTACATCTCTCTGAACTGACCTGGTGCGAGCTTTCTGTTAATCTATCTGTAAAGTGCGCAGGTGGCAGCTCGTGTGTGTTAAATCAGGGGCTTCCTGTTTCTCTGCCTGTCCAGCACAGACAGGCTCTCCCTCTCCAACCCTCCTCACAGGGGTGCACTGTGGAGGGGGCTCCTCAGATGAGGAGCTGGGCAGAGGATGCAGGAAAAGTGCAGGGACTTGTATGGAGTCACGGGGGCTATTGTTAAGGGGGATGAACACAGGGAGTGTGGCTGCGGGGGGGAGGCAAGGCTGAAACCCGCAAGCCCAGAGGTGCCAGGAGACGGACTAGAAACTGCCCAGCCCAGAAGAGCCAAGCCTAGAGGTGCTGGGGCTCAGCCCGGCGATCCCTGCCTCTCTCCACCTGGCTATTTCACCCTCCTCTGGGCATGTCTTGTCCCATGCACAAATTTTGCGCACCCCCCCCCATCCCCTCCCCCTTTAGCTCCCATGTACTGTATAGCAGGGAGCAGATAGGGAGGGCAGCAGGCTTCAGCAGATATTACTGAGCATGCTCGGATCCCAACACATTTCCCCCTCCCCCCTCCCTTTGGGAGGATCTGATTGTTCTGCAGCCTGTGGGGGTGAGTAGGGGAATGTCGTGGGCGGAGGCGGGCTGTAGGCCCTTTCACACGCCACTTCCCCCCAGGGGACCCCGATCTCTGCAGACAGATGCTCTGGGCATTGCTTGCGGTCTGTCCCAGCCCCGCTGCAGCCCGGGTTGGTCTCGAGGGGCACAGGCAGGGGCTGGATCAGCTAAGAGCGGCGGGTTGTATCTGGTGTTGGCAAGGGTGAGGCAGAGATATGGGCTCCTAGGTGCGTCTGCTTTGCAAATAATCATAATCATGACTAATTGTAACCACAGGGCTGAGAGACTGCGGCTCCTGCATTGCAGTTGCTCCTAACCCGAGCTGTTTGAAATTGTTGCTTCCTCCATTGTGAGCCAGGAGCCTGGGGCTGAGCCGCTGCTGCTCCCCCAGCTGGTCTTTGCGGGGAGAGCCCAGCCGGGGACTTTCTGCGGGGGCTGGACCCAGCCCTTGAGCCTGCAGGTAAGAACTGATCCAGCTATGGGAGAGCGAGTGCCCCTGGGAAAGGGACAATGGCCGGAGGGAGGTGGGGAAAGAATAATGGAGAGGGGGGGGGCCGCAAGAGAAAAAAATGCGGAGCTAGGTTAGGTGTGGGAAGTTAACCGGACTGTGCTGGGTTGGGGCTTCTTTGAGCATGGCTGCATCCATGGTAGAGTTTATAGCAGCATAAATATATAGGTAAAAAAACTGCAGCCCCAGGTGACATTATGATACTAGTGTAACTCCTCTAGTATCACCCAGAGCTTATCGGCTCGATGCCTCAGTTTCCCACATGTCAGATGGGGAGAATGGCACTCTCCTGTCACTCGGGGGTATTAGGAGGATAAATTATTTTTTTTAAACTGTGGTGCTCAGGTATTAGGATTTGGGGGCCAGCAGGTAAGGACCATAGAGAGCGAAGCAGCCCCTGGCGAACACAACACACTAGCTTTGATTCAGAAATCTTCCCCCTCCCCCCCAGCTTTTTAAAGGAAATGGGAACTCGTGAATGTGCGTATCTGCTGCACAGTGTTGGTCTATAGATGCTAGAGCCGGGGTTCACAACCTTTCTGAGTCCCCCCCGCCCGCCCGCCCGCCCGCCAACATGCGGTATGCTGTACAAACTCCATGGCCCCCCTGTGCCACAACAACTGGTTTTCTGCATATAAAAGCCAGGGCTGGCGTTGGAGGGTAGCAAGTGGGGCAGTTGCCCAGAGCCCCATGCCACAAGGGGTCCTGCAAAGCTACATTGCTCAGGTTTTCCCCTTCAGCCCCGTGTGGCAGGGCTCAGGACCCCGGGCTTCAGACCCAGGCAGTGGGGCTTTGGCTTTCTCTCCTGGGCCCCAGCGAGTCTTAACACTGGCCCTGCTTGGCAGAGCCCCTGAAACCTGCTTGTGGCCCCTCATCTGGCCCCAGACCTCTCACTGAGAGCCACTGTGCTATAGAAATAGGAGACACTCTGCGTCTCAGGTGGGTAGGTGTATAGGAGCTATAGGAACTGAGAGACACAGGGTGATGTGCTTTGCTGGAGCACTTTTATGTATGCACTCACATGGGAAGAGAGATCTCTTGCCCTTGCCTCTTGCCCTTAGTAGGAGATGCCTGTGTATGTGACTGTGGGTGCTGCAGAGGGGTGCCAGGGACTGTGTGGCTACATGTGCTGTAGAAATGTACCAGATGTCCCCAGTGCCTCAGTAGGCTCCATAGGCCATGGTGTCTGTGCTACCGATGTGTGGGCTATGCTATGTGCATATGCAGGAGTCATTATTGATCATTTCTCCAGGATGGGGGGCTACATGCTCTATTGGGGGATTGCCCCCTCTACCAGCGGTCTCCTTTCCTGTTCAGTAGCAGGTTGCCAGATGCGAGCTTGTGAAGGTGCTGCAGAAGTGCAAGGAGCTGTATATGTATAGGGTTGTTGGGTCTATACACAGTCTATGGGAGTGCAGGGGATTGTATGAGTGTTTAGCTAGCTATATGCATAGGAGATATATACTAATGTACTGGCTCTCAACCTTCCCAGACTACTGTACCCCAGCAGGAGTCTGATTTGACTTCCCTACCCCAAGTTCCCCGTTACTTAAAAATGACGTGCTTACAGAATCAGACATAAAAATACAAAAGTGTCACAGCCCACTGATACTGAAAAATTGCTTCCTTTCTCATTTTTACCATATAATTATAAAATAAATCCACTGGAAATATTGTACTTACATTGCAGTGTATAGTACATAGAGCAGTATAAACAAGTCATTGTCTGAATGAAAATTGTTTGTACTGACTTCGCTAGTGCTTTTTATGTAGCCTTTTGTAAAACTAGATAAGTATCTAGATGAGCTGATGTACCCCTTGGAAGACCTCTGCATACCTCCGGGGGCGGGGGCGTGTCACATGCCCTCAATTAATTAGTACAGTGCTTCTCAACCAGGGGTATGTGGGTGAGGATAAAAGGGAAAAGAACAATAGCAATGTTATGGAGGGGCATCTATTATAGATTACCAAATCAGGAAGAGGAAGTGGATGAGGCATTTTCCAAACAGGTAACAGGATTAGCTAACCTGCGAGTTAGTACTGATGAGGGCTTTTAACTTCCCTGATATCTACTTAGAAGACTAATACAGCAAAACATAGCGTGTCCTTCAATTTCTTAGCGTGTAGGGGACAGTTTTCTGGTTCAGAAAGTTGAGGAAACAACTAGGGGGTCATCCGTTTTGTATCTGGTTTTGACCAACAGGGATGAATTAGTTGCGAACCTGTAGGTGGTCAGGAACTTGGGAAGAAGAGATCATGATCTGATAGAATTCAAGATCCTAAGGAAAGGAGGGCCAACAAACCAAGGACACTGGACTTCAGAAAGGTAGATTTCAGCCAACTCAGAGAAATATTAGGCAAGGTCACATGGAGAGACTAATTAGGAAGAAAAGAAGTTGAAGGGGGCTGGCAGTTCCTAAAAGATGTAATACTAGATACTCAACATCAAGCTATTCCCATGCAAAGGAAATATAAGAAGAGCCACAGGAGGTCAATGGGGCTGCACAAGAAGCTTTTTAGTATCTAAAAGCCAAAAGGGATACAGGCAGGGAATGGAAGGAGGGGCATGTCACCAAGGAAGTATACACATGGGAATAGCGTGTGTGTGTGTAAGGGCCAAATCAGGAAAGCCAAGACAAAGAATGAGTTACAGCTGGCAAGGAATGTTGGAGACAACAAGGAGTTCTACAAATACACCTCTACCTCGATATAATGCAACCCAATATAACATGAATTCAGATATAATGCCGTAAAGCAGTGCTCTGGGGGGGCGGGGCTGCGCACTCCGGTGGATCAAAGCAAGTTCTATATAACACGATAAGATTTTTTTGGCTCCCGAGAACTGCGTTATATCGAGGTAGAGGTGTATGACAGACAAAAAGAAAGATCAGGGATGATGTGGATCCGCTGCTCAATGGAGAAGGTGAGTTGGTAACGGAAGATGATGGGAAGGCAGAACTGCTCAATGCCTACTTTGCTTCTGTCTTCTCACAAAAAATAACAGGACCAGATGACTAGTGAAGTTACTATAGACAATAGTATGCAAATCAAGATAAATAGAGAACACATCATAGATCTTGTGACTAATCTCAATCAGTTCAAGTCAACAGGGTGCTGAAGGAATTAGCTGCAGAAATTTCAGTCACTGGCAATAATATTTGCAAACTCATGGATAACAGGAGAGGTCCCGGAAGACTGGAGAAGGGCTAACATAGTGGCCATCATAAAAGTTGGAGCCGGGGAACTATAGATCAGTTAGCCTGACTTCAATACCTGGAAAGCTACTAGAGCAATGTATAAAACATTCAATTTGCAGATACCTGGAGAATGAAGGAGTGATCACTAGCAGCCAGCATGGATTTACCAAGAACAAATCCTGCCAGACCAGCTTTCTTTCTTTCTTTGACAAGGTTGGGTGGATGGGGGAAATGTGGTGGACATAATATACCTGGACTTTAGCAAGGCTTTTGACCCAGTCCCACAAGACATTCTGACAGGTAAACTGGAGAAATGTGGGCTTGGCAGAACTATCATCAAGTGGATACATAATTGGTTAAATACCTGCAACCAAAGAGTAACTATTAATAGAATGATGTCCAATTAGGGAGAGGTCTCAAGTGGGGTTCCACAGGGATCTGTTCTGGGTCCAGTGTTATTTAACATAATTTATTAATGACCTGGATGTAGAAATAGAGAGCGTATGGATCTAATTTGCAGACGATGCAAAGCTAGGGAGGGTTGCAAATACTTTGGAAGACAGAGCTAAAATTCAGAGGGTTCTTGATAAATTGGAGAACGGGGCTACAGACAAAATGAAATTCAACAAAGACAAATGTAAGGTACTACACAACTGTGAAGCCTTGATCTTGCCTCTTTTCTTTCCTGGGAGCAGGTTTTCCAATTCCCAAGCCCGACATGATCTCCTGGAGGAAATGGAGAAAAGAGCTGTGGGTCCCAGACTCTCAGAACTCTGAGGAAAATGTGACCTTGAGGAACACCCTCACAGGTGAGGAATTGGTTAAAGTGATACAGAAACCATCCATCGTTGATGTAAACAGCTGGGATTCCCACAAAGGCCCCATTTGTTCCTCTGCCTCATCTCACTCAGGTCAGAATGTTGTATCCTCTTGGCAGACCTCATGCTTGGCTTCCCACCCATCCTGAGTGGCACCTGGCAGTAGCTCTCTTCCCTCTGAGTGTTCGGATGATATGTGGAGGCAAAATTGCTTCCCTCCTCTCCGTCTTCTGAAGAACGATTTGGGGGGCAGGATTCAGCTCCTGATTCTTAATCTCCCCAGCAGTTAATTCAGTTTATTTCCCTCCCTTCCCCATTCTCCTTTCTGAGGTTCCCTTTCCCCCAGCACAGAGAATGTCTGGATCCCCTGACTGTCCCAGAAGCTGTTGGGACGGTGATTGAGGACAAGGATGAGAATCTTTAGCAGAGAGGTCCTGAGCAAGTGGAACCACTTGGGAGGGTATCAGGAGGAGCTATGAGCAAAGTGTCACGTTCAAGCAAAGTGTCACGTTCAGACAATCTAATTACTGAACAACCATATGCTGACATAAGTTAGGTCGACTTAATTTTGTAGTGTAGAGATGCCCTGTGATTATTCCTGTAATAACTGCAGTTGGAGGGATTTTCTCCTTGTTTCTTGATGACTGGGGCACGATGCGGTCTCATGTTTCTGGAATTTCAGGTGTCAAGGGAGTCTTTATCTCTCGCTGAAGTTTTTACCTCAATAGGTTTCTTCTTTCCAGACAAACTCCCAATAAAACATTTGTTTTATATCTCTTGTCTTCTCTGATATCCCAGGAATTTCCTCAGTTCTTAAGCTCTTGGGTTGGATGTAAAGTGCCCCTAACTGGATAAGTTGCCTTCCTTATTGACCACCACACCTTATAAAGTATAGCTCACTTCTCAGCCCTTTTTGTCAGGAGGTCTTGGGTAGCTCAGCTAATTTATTCATTGTGATTCTGTACCCATGATGCAACTGGAAAGAATAAACCCGTGCTGCATACTTTTTGTGAGTTTCATTAGAAAAGATAAGCAAGGAAATAATAAATTAAACCCTGAGGCTAAAACTACCATAACTTCACTCAACTGATTTAAAATTAAACAATGCAATGATCAAATTATGGTCATTATTGAGACTTAAGGCCAGTCTATGGTTAAACTACTTCACCAGGGCAGCTGAGCCACTGTATCACTTTATAGCTACTCCAAGAAGTGGTAGCTATGTCGACAGGGGAATTCTCCTGTCTTGTCTGCACTAGGGGTGAGGTCACAAAGAGGGGTGGATTTTTCACACCCCTGAGTGCCATAGTTAAACCAATGTAAGAATCATAGAAGATTAGGGTTGGAAGAGACCTCAGGAGGTCATCTAGTACAACCCCCTGCTCAAAGCAGCACCAACCCCAACTAAATCATCCCAGCCAGGGCTCTGTCAAGGCAGGCCTTAAAGGCCTCTAAGGATGGAGATTCCACTACCTCCCTAGGCTTCTAGTGTAGACCTGGCCTTACTCAGTATATCGATAGGTTAACAAAGACATTAGCTGGGATTATCCATTTATAATGTCAGGTTAATACAGCAGCTAATCAAATCCTGAGGTTGACAAAAGGAAAACCTAAATCCTAGTGTAAAGAGAGCTAGGTTGATGAAATAATTCTTCTGTCAACCTCGCTACCACCTCTTGGGGAGGTGGATTACCTATGCCAATGGGAGAACCCCTCCCATCGGCATAGGTTGCGTCTACACTGAAGCGCCATAGTGGCACCATTTTAAGTGTAGAGACACCCTCAGTTTAGTAAATGTAGGACAAGAGGGTGTTTTTTTTGTTTTGTTTTTTTCACTTTAGACGTTGACCAAGAGAGAGTCCACCAAGGAGTGGTAAATTGAGCTTGGCTAGTCTTAAGGAAGTACAGAGACCAAATTGGTTTCTTTATCCGCAACTTCACTGCTACTACTTATTTCTTAAATCTCACCATGATAGGTGTTATTCTACTCTTCTTAGCCCTACTCACACACACATACAAAGTGTGTGCATTTTACAAGTGATATCACAACAGAGATTATCAAGCCAGCCTTACAGCTAACAATAGCAGTGCCCAGTAGCATGTCTTTCTCATGTGTGGCACTCAATGATGTAGATGACAGACTTGGAGTTTAGGGAACTATTAATGATGCCATTTCCCAGAAACATAAAAACTCCCTCAATAAACACCCTAACAAGTATTTCTCCCTTATGATGACAAGAAAAGAGTTCACGGTTCTTCTGCTGCATGGTTCTTTGGGATCTTTGGCTCGCATGACTGCAGTTACTGGAACCAGGCGATGGAGTAGCTTGGTCAGGGTTCTTGATGCCCACAGAGTTCTCTTAGACAGTAGCATATTGGTCAGGGAGGTATAAGCAATGAATGGAGTCTTCACTTCTTCATACTCAACGGGAACTAAGGGGTTCTTTTCATAGATGTTGTTGGTGACCCAAGAGAGCACACGTCTCTTCTCCAGGGTCTTGACCTTCGTAGTGGAGGGTGATTCCCACTTACACCATCCCATGGTCCACCTTCATAACTCATTCAGTGGCCTTTGCCTTCCAGATACAGTCAATATGGCCCAGTCCTCTCACATGGGCAAGCATCAGGCCTGCGGTCTCTATGCAAATTCCCACTCGGATCATCATTGTCCCAAAAAATCCTCTATTGCAAGTGCAATGTCTGATGGGCCATCTGGTGGCTAATAAGGCTTGAGCTCCAACTGAAGATTTTCCCGCACTTAGAACGTTCATATCGTTTCTCTTTAGTGAAGATTTATGGCTGGATCATGATTGCATTAAAGTCCTCCAAACCTCCCTGTCTCCTTGGCTGATTCCTCTGCTGCCTTTCTGACCTGCATTCACTTTCACAGGCTTTTCCCCATTTGGGACTATGGGAAATTTTCCCTTTGGTTCTTCCCGATACTATTCCACGTGGTTCCATTTGCTCAGGGCTGAATATTCCCCTCCTCGTCCTTGCTCACACCTCACAGTAGCTCCCTTCCCTCAGAGTTTTAACTCGGGAAATGACATTGGATTAGTCTCTCCTTGCCTCTGGGGAGAGGTTCTTGGGTTTGTTTGTTTGGTGGGAGAGGAATTCAGCTCCTGATTGCTTGATCTCCTTAGCAATTATTTTGATTTATTTCCCTCCTTTCCTAATACGTATAAAATGATGGGGTCAAAATGAGCTGTTATCACTCAAGAGAAAGGTCTTGGAGTCATTGTGGGTTGTTCTCTGAAATCATCCACTCAAAGTGCAGCAGGAGTCAGAAAAGCGAACAGAATGTTGAGAATCGTTAGGAAAGGGATAGATAATAAGACAGAAAAGATCATATTGCCTCTATATAAATCCATGGTACGCCCACATCTTGAATACTGTGTGCAGATGTGGTTGCTCCATTTCAAAAAAGATATATTGGAAATGGAAAAGGTTCAGAAAAGGGCAACAAAAATGATTAAGGGTATGGAATGGCTGTCACATGAGGAGAGATTAATAGAATGGGACTTTTCAGCTTAAAAAAAAGACGACTAAGGCGGGATATGATTGAGGTCTACAAAATCATGACTGGTGCAGAGAAATTAAATAAGGAAGTGTTGTTATTTATTGCTTCTCATAACACAAGAACTAGGGTCACCAAATGAAATTAATAGGCAGCAGGTTTAAAACAAACAAAAGGAAGTATTTCTTCACACAACGCACAGTCAACCTGTGGAACTCTTTGCTAGGGGATGTTTTGAAGGCCAAGACTATAACAGGGTTCAAAAAAGAGCTAGATAAATTCATAGTGGATAGGTCCATCAATGGCTATTAACCAGGATGGGCAGAGATGGTGTCCCTAGCTTCAGTTTGCCAGAAGCTGGGAATGGGTGACAGGGGATGGATCACTGGATGATTATCTGTTCTGTTCATTCCCTGTGAGGCACCTGGCATTGGCCACTGTCGGTAGACAGGATACTGGGTTAGATGATCCTTTGGTCTGATCCAGTATGGCCGTTCTTATGTTTTTATGTTTCCATTCCCCTTTCTGAGGTTCCTTTTCTCCCTGGCACAGGGAATGACTCCTGTCTGGATTCTCTCTTTTGCCCAGCAGGTGATGGGATGATGAGTAAGATTAAGGAGGAGAATCTTGAGCGGGAAGGTCCTGAGGAAGTGGAACCACACGGGACGGTATTGGGAAGATCCAAAGGAAATGTTTCCCAGAGACCCAAGCATGGTGAAGCCTGTAGGAGTCGGTTCAAGTCAGAAAGGCAGAAGGGAAACCAGCCAAGGAAGAAATGGGCTGAATCCACTCATCCAGGAGAAGGTTTGGAGGATCCTAAAGAGAGCATGATCCAGCCGAAGATCCACACTAAAAAGAAATCGTATAACTGCCCCGAATGTGGGAAAAGCTTCACTCAGACATCAAATCTTATTATACATGAGAGAATCCACACAGGGCAGAGACCCTATAAATGCCTTGAGTGTGGGAAAAGCTTCAGGCAGAGATCAGACCTCAGTAAACATCAGCGAATCCACACTGGAGAGACCCCTTACAAATGCCCCGACTGTGGGAAAAGCTTTAAGCAAAGATTCAGCCTCATCGTACATCACCGAAGTCACACTGGAGAGACCCCTTATAAATGCAATGACTGCGGGAAAGGCTTCACCCAGAGCACCAACCTGGTTTCACACCAGAGGATCCACACAGGAGAGACACCCTATAAATGCACCGACTGCGGGAAAAGCTTCAAGCAAAGATTCAGCCTCATCGTACACCAGAGAAACCACACTGGAGAGAGAGCCTATAAATGCGCTGACTGCGGGAAAAGCTTCAAGCAGAGCTCGGAGCTCATTTCACACCAGAGAATCCATGTCGGAGAGAGGCCCTTCAAATGCACGGAGTGTGGGAAAAACTTCAGTCAGAGCTCAGGCCTGATTAGACATCGGAGAACCCACACAGGAGAGAAACCCTACAAGTGCATCGATTGTGGGAAAGGCTTCAGTCAGAGCTCGGGACTTATTAGGCATCGGAGAACCCACACGGGGCAGAAACCCTATGACTGCCTTGAGTGCGGGAAAAGCTTCACTCAGAGCTCAGCCCTTATCGTACATCAGAGAGTCCACACAGGAGAGGCACCCTATCGATGTTCTGTCTGTGGGAAAAGCTACAAGGTGAAGGACTCCCTCATTTCCCACCAGAAACTCCACACAGGATAGGAAGCAAAGGAAGCACTCACAGCTGGGCAATGGCTCTGTGCCCTCCTGAAGCAAAGTGTAAATGTGCTTCGTTTAAGGATAGTCTTGGGAGAGGAGCAAGGGGGGTGGAGCATGGACACCAACGCCATAGATACTCCAGGGCTGGAGCACCCACAGAAAAAAAATAGGGCTGCCAGTGGGTGCTAAGTACCCACTATGGGTCAGTGCCTCTTCCTCCCCCACAGTGCCTCCCACCTGCCTGTCACCCCCCAATCAGTTCCTCCCCCTCTTTCCAACGCCTCCTGTGATCAGCTGTTCCGTGGTGTGCTGGAGGCATTGGAGGGGGAGAAGCAGGAACAGGTGGGAGGAGGGGGGCAGAAAGAGGCAGGGTGGGGGCTTGGAGGAAGGGGTGGGGGCAGGGCCTGGAGCACAGTAGGGGTCGAGCACCCTCGGGGATCTCTGTAAGTCAGCGACTATGGGGTGGATGGTTTCAGTTTGGGGAGAGGGGGTTGTCGGGATCGGTGCATTAGTCAGTATAGAGATGTGCCACTTCCTGAAGTCTTTCTGGATTACATGTGGCACCTTTCCTGCAAGAGGGCAGAAACAAAGCAGCTCAGGACAGGACAATTACAGGCTGCAGCTATACAGAGCAGTTGGCAGTTTGGTTACCTCATTGCATGTTGTACATAGTGTCCATAATAAAGGATTTCTCTTGACATCTCTGCTCATCAAAAAGATACCACATGGTACCAGCAGTGGAAGGCACCCAGCATGCTGGAAGACCCAGTGAGAGAGGTCACATTACAGTGGCTGCTCCAGAGCCTTTACAGCTACAAGTAATTCTCCACCCACTCTGGGAATCAGAGGATATGCCTGTAAAGGATTCAGACAGCAGTCTGAGCTGCTTATAAAAGTCAGCCACAGGGACAGGGACAAATAAAGTGGAGGCGAAGCCAAAGATTGCTTTGATCCTTACTGCAACAGGCACAGAAGTCCCAGATGGTGGTAGAGAAAGAGAGGAAAGTTTTGCAGAAATATCAAAAATGTCTGAGGCTCATTGTGTTCTTAGAAAAAAATGTTACTTATGAGAGAGAGAGATGAGTCAGGACAAGAACACAGAATGAAGGGGAAACAATCGAGTTCTGTCAAAGATTTAAAGCTAAAAAATCAGTCCTGTGACTATGGAATTGTAAAAGATTCTCTCATTAAAGACCAAATTATCCTGGGGTGTAACAATAAAAAAGGCTGTGAATGGTTATGAAGGGAGATGGATCTGTCACTAGAAAGGGAAATATGTTTAGTAAGCCACTTTGTTTTCAGTTTAAACTGATTTTTACTGAAAATTTCCCAGGTTTTCAAAAAGTATTATTCTGTTTTTTCTGATTTTCACCCTACTTTTGTATCTTTCAAAGATATAAAAAATAACATGTTTTATTAGGGAAATACCATACATGGCATGAGATCTATGTATTATGATCATACATTAGTCTGTGTGTATATGCGAAGCTGCCTGTTGAAGTCAGGCTATGTATTAATCTAGAAGATACACACAATAAATGGGTGGGCACGCAAGTGCCAAAGTGCGTGCGCATCTGAATGTACTGATGAATCTCATGCCCACCCTGTACACGTTTCAAGCTGTTAGCAGACAACGGGTTAAAGATCTGACATGCTAAAATGGGAAGAAAATGAAAATCTGTGTCAGAATACGTTACAGAACACAAGGAAATATTCAAAAGTTTTAAAAAAACAAAACTAGGAGAAAGGGATGAAGTTGAGTATATGCAGTGCAAATGGTGTGGCCCAGTTATTAAATGTAAATAGTTATAGGCCAATAGTTCTAAGTCTACAACAATAAACTGTTTATTCAAATGAAAAGCCTTCTTTGGGGATTAGAGATATGCTTTTCTTAAATGCAGAGGTGGCCTTGTGTTTTGAGTTCTGTTTTAGTTCTGCAGCAAACCACACTGATTAATGGAATTCAAAGCATTAATCTACTGAATGCTTTTCTCCCCAGTCTTTCCGTCCACCAAAATAAACCCCAATATTTACCTAGAAAAATTAATAATAGTTTTTTGCACTGATTTTCACCTGTTTTTGTTGTGGTAATAAACACTGCTAAAATCTTGGGAAAAATTAAATTAAATAAAAACTGAAAACAAAGGGCCCTATGTACAGGCCAGGCAGCAGAACAAACCAAGGCAAACAAAAGGGCTAGAGAGAAGCACAGAGCATATTGCTTTGGTTACTGTAGCTAAACCAACAAGAGAAAAGTTCCCAGAAATTAAACTGGCCAGGGACAGAAAAATGGAAAGCAGGAAACAACGTCAGTGATGTGGCAACCAGTCTGATTATAGAAAATAGCAGCATTTGGGCAGATATGTAGAAACTGTAATAAACCCAACCATTATACTAAAATGTGCAGAGAAAGCAGGAACGTTCATGTATTAAATGCAGAAAGGGATTCCTCAGGTGAAGAGGAACTGCTGTTCTAAAGCAAATAGAGGAGGGTGAAAACTCGAAAGATTGGCAAGACGCAAGATAGACACTCGGCCGCAAATAATGTAATAACACAAACTGAAATAGAGATGTAAGGAGCATGGAAAAGTGGAAGAGTTGAAAGCGTCTGTGAAGACTATGATGGAGGAACAATGCCAGTGTTGCGAGAGTGAACGCTGACACTTCAGTACAAATGGAAAACGATAAAGCAGGAGTTTGTGGTGGTACAGAGGCCAGTCCAGCCTTGGGTCTGCACAAGCATCAGGAGTTTGGTCTCATGAAGAGGACGCATAAACCTCAGAGAGACAGGAAGACAGGCAGAACCAGATACGAAAGTATTAAGAGCAGCAATGAAGAGGTGTTCCCAAGAAACAGGTGCCTCCCAGTAACAGCCATTAGGCGGTTAGAAGAAGATGCAGAACCTATGGTACATACTATGTGACGTTTCACACCCCTTAGGAAAGAGGGTAGAAGAAGAGCTGTGAAACATGACAATAAATGGTATGATTTGGAGAATAGAAGAGCCGGCAGATTGGGCTCCCTCCTTAGAAACTAGAGAAAAAAAGGATGGAGACTGTGGCTGTGTATGGTGCTGAACAAAACAGAAAAAGTGCACTTGGCCGCAAGGAGTGAATTCCTATCTGAGATGGCAGGAGCCAAACGCCTCACCAAATTAGATGCATTGGCAAAGTAGTGGCAGACCCTCTTAGACCAGGGGTCTCAAACTCAAATGACCACAAGGACCACATGAGGACTAGTGCACTGAACCGAGGGCCACATCAGTGACACTCCCCATCGCTGCCTCTGGCCCCATCCCCACTCCACCTCTTCCATTAAGGCCCACCTCTGACCCACCTCTTCCCTGCCCCAATCCAATCCCTTCCTTGAAGTCCCCACCTCAACGCTGCCCCCAGGGTGTGCAGAAAGGGTGCAGGGTGTGGCGGGGGCTCAGGGCAGGGAGTTGAGGTGCAGGTGGTGTACAGGGTGTGGCAGGGGACTCAGGGCAGGGCATTGGTGGGTAGGATGCAAGAGGGTGAGGGGTGTGGCGGGGCTCAGGGCAGGGGGTTGGGGTGTAGGATGTGGCAGGGGGCTCAGGGCAGGGAGTTGGGGTGTGGGATGTGGTGGCTCAGGGAAGGGGGTTAGGGTGCAGGGCTGTGTGTGATGTGGCAGGGGGCTCAGGACGGGGTTGGGATGTGGGATGTGGCAGGGAGCTCAGGACAGGGGTTTGGGGTGTGGGATGTGACAGGGGGCTCAGGGCAGGGAGTTGGGGTGTGGGATGTGGTAGGGAGCTCAGGGCAGGGGGTTGGGGTGCAGGAGGTGTGTGGGATGTGGCAGGGGGTTTGGGCGTGGGATGCGGCAGGGGGCTCAGGGCAGGGAGTTGGGGTGTGGGATGTGACGGGGCTCAGGACAGGGAGATGGGATGTGGCAGGGAGATCAGGGCAGAGAGTTGGGGTGCAGGAGGTGTGTGGGATGTGGCAGGGGGTTGGGGCGTGGGACTCAGGACAGGGGGTTGGGGTGTGGGATGTGGCAGGGGGCTCAGGGCAGGGGGTTGGGGTGCAGGAGGTATACGCTAGGGGGCTGAGGGCAGGGAGTTGGGGTGCAGCGTGCGGGCTCCAGCCCAGCACCGCTTACCTAGAGCAGCTCCGGGGCAGCAGCGGCGTGCACTGGGGCCAGGGCAGGCTCCCTCCCTGCCTGCCTGCCTGCCCTGGCCCCCGCACTGCTCCGTACCAGAAAGCAGCTGGAACCCTGTCCCTGCAGCCCCTGAGGGAGAGAGAGGTTTCAGGGTTCTGTGCGTGCGCTGCTCTTGCTGCTCTGCTAGGTGGGGGTGGTGCCTGGAAGGAGGCAATGCAGGAGCCCTCTGCCTCCTTCCCCCCCTCCCCCCGACTGAAGGGGTGTGCTGCTAGCTGCTTCATACAGCGGCGCAGGGCTCGCAACGCCATGAGGCAATGCCATGGGTAGGCAGAGGGGCACGGGGGGGACACAGGAGCCCTGCAGGCCACATGTTTGAGACCCCTGTCTTAGACCAATGGTCCTCAAACTTTTGAAGGTTGTGCCACTCCCTTATCCCTGAACTGAGTCTGGAAGTGGGTCTGGGGCCAGGACCAGAGTCGTAGTCAGACTGTGTTGGGGGTCAGCAGCCAGGTCTATGGCCAGGTGTAGTTCCACTCCCAGCCTCAGACCTAGCCACGGCCACTGATCAGGAACTGAGCCATGACCAGTCGTCGAGGCTGGGGGCTGGCACAGGGCCCAGAGTGGAGCCGCACCAAGGCTGGTGATAGGGCCAGGAGCCAAGGACACAGCTGGGAGCGGGGAAGGGCTGGGTGTAACTCCCTCCCCACACTTCCATGGGGGAGGGCCCAGGCCCCACTGTGCCCCCCTGGATGCTCCTGCATGCCCCCCTAGGGGGCCATGCCCCCACACTTTGGGGACCTCTGTCTTCGAGAGTGCTCCAAGATCTACACTTTCAACACACCGATTAGCCACTGATTAGCAGATACTGCTTCTGAAGACTAAGCTGCCTTTCTGTAGAGGTTCAGTCTTTCACTGTCCAGGAAGCCAAATGCTGGAAGCTCTGGCGGATGTCAGAGTGTACATTGATGATATACTGATTTGGGGCAGCACTGCCTTTGAACATCAGGACCCATGGAGGAGAGTACTGGAAATTGTAAGAGCTAAGACTTACACTGAAATGATGTTAATTTCAAACCATGGAACTAGCCTTCTTGGGAAAGAGACTGAGCAAAGGGAACCAAAGATTCAGGCAATACTGAACAGGCCTACACCTGTCCAAGGCTGCCTCCTAGTGGACAAAATCCAGGCTCAAAGCATGCCCTGTCCCAGCCACAAAGAAACAGGTCTGAAAGTTTTGGGGACATGCACTTTACTACTGCTGATTTGTACCAGGGTTTTCTATGGTAGCAGTTCCCCTCATTAACCTAATTAAGGCCAGTAGCACCCAGGAAGATTCACTGGCCTGCAAAAGTGCTTTTGAGAAGTTGAAAAACCAGTCCCAGCTTCTCAAAATAGTTCATTTTGCAGACTGACATAATCCCAGGTAGTTAATGGAGTGGAAGATACTGTACTCTGTCTGAGCAACGAACTGTTCCCTTGGGAGTGGGCATATTCAGTAACAGAAAAGAAAAGACTTTGTGGCACAGAAGCTCCTTGGCAAAGGATCTCCTGTCCTTTGCCAAAATTTTGACCTCAGACCTGACAAACTCATCTTGCAGAATGTTGATCCATAAGAGTAGCATGTAAGGTATCTACAGAATGCGCATAACTTTTGAAGATTCATAATCATTGTGAGATGTATGTACGGGTAATATTTAAGGAGTAATATATTGAGATTGAAAGTATGCTTCATGGACTTGGAATGAAAGTTAGTCACCATGGAATAATATGTCTTGGTGATGGGCAATTCAAGCAGAGGGGTGTTGACACCTCACCCTAGTTAGTCAGTGATGTAATCCTTGTTCCATCCCAAGACATTCCATGGAAAGCCATCAGAGACAACTATAAACTGCCTAAAACACTTGGAGATAAAAAAGCAGGGCCGCCTGGGGGTATGGGGAGCAAGTGGGGCAATTTGCCCCAGGCCCTGGGCTCCGCAGGGGCCCCCACGAGAATGGCTGAGGCTCCCTCCCCAGCCCTAGCCCCAGCCCGACCCGATCCGACCCTGTCTCCGCCCCTCTCCTGGAGCCTCAGCGCAACCAGGAGCATCCCTGGACAGCTGCAGTGTGGCTCCGGTGAGGCCTGAGCCGTCCCCGCTCAGAGCTGCGTGGTAAGGGGACAGGGCTGCGAGCTCCAGTCTGAGCTCAGCTCCCTCCGCTCGGCATGGAACTCGCAGCTGCGCCCCCTTAGCACCCGGCTCTGAGTGGGGAGGAGCTCAGGGGCCCCGCCGGAGCCATGCAGCTGTCCAGGGATGCTCCAGGTGAGGGGGGAGCTGGGAGTAAGGGGCCAGGGCCGGGGGGGTGTTGGCTAAGGGGCAGGAAGTCCCAGGGACAGTCAGGATGCAGGGAGGAGGCAGAGGTTGGGGCGGTCAGGGGACAGGGAATGGGGGGGTTGGATTGTGGGTGTTCCAGGGGTCTGTCAGGTCTCAGCGGTGGGGTGGATAGGAGTCAAGGCAGTCAGGGAGCAGGGGTTGGATCCTGGGGTGGTGGTTGGGTGGGGTCTTGGGGACAAGGAGCAGGATGGGTCGGGGATTCTGAGGGTGGGGTAGTCAGGGGACAGGAAGTGGGAGGGGGTCAGATAGGAGGCAGGGCCAGGCTGTTTGGGAGGCACAGCCTTCCCTCCCTAAAGCTCATTCATCAGTTTGAGGCTTGCAGAAGAGCCAAGCTGTTAGCTTTTCCATTAGGGTTACCATCCCTTTCACATCTCAAATGCCAAATTATAGTCTATATTTAATTAAAGTGCCATAGGAAGATTCATGTCAGGGAAGGGTAGCTTCATTTAAAATTAGCAACTGGGGGAGGGATCACATGAGAAGAGCAATATCTTACACCACCTACCTCCTTCCCAACCCTACCAAGAGAGGAACCACCACCCCCTGCATTCCCTGAGGCTCCAGAGGGGTTAATTCAGTGGTTCTCAAACTTTTGTCCTGGGGCCCCCTTTCACATAGCAAACCTCTGAGTGTGACCCCCCCCTTATAAATTAAAAACACTTTTTAATATATTTAACACTATTGTAAATGCTGAAGGCAAAGGGGTTTGAGGTGGAGGCTGACAGCTCACAACCCCCAGTAATAACCTTGTGACCACCCGAGGGGTCCTGACCCCCCAGTTTGAGAACCCCTGGGTTAATTTAATTTTAGCACCCTGTGTCCATTCACATGCATGTGCTATTTTGAGCATGTCAGTTTTCACAACATAGGCTCATCCCAGATTCTGGAACAAGCTCAAATGCTCAGTTCGTGGAGTTTGTACATAAGCTATACTAAAGACAAACCCACAGTAACCATCTCCAGTTTGTGAGGGACCCCATGGAGCCAGTCTCTAGGAAACAGATACATTCATGGAGGTTAAGTCCATTAATGGCTATTAGCCAGGATGGGTAAGGAATGGTGTCCCTAGCCTCTGTCAGAGGGTGGAAATGGATGGCAGGAGAGAGATCACTTGATCTTTACCTGTTAGGTTTACTCCCTCTAGGGCACTTGACATTGGCCATTGTTGGTAGACAGGATACTGGGCTGGATGGACCTTTGGTTTGACCTTGTATGGCTGTTCTTATGTTCTAACCTAAATGAACCCAAAGTTATGGAGATAGATATGAGTCAAGGAAGCCAGCAGAGTATCAGAAACCTGGAAAAATCTCTGACTGGATGGGCTCAGGCGTTTGGTCACAAGCTGAGGTGGTTCAGAAGTTTTTGATTTTTTTTAAGCAGAATTTTTTTATTGTTTCTTTAAACAAACAGAACAAGCAGCAAATATTTGGCCACACACTTCTGAAACCCCAAACCATGTTCAGGTTTTGGCAGACTAATTTCAGCTTTTCAATTAAAAAAAAACACAACAAATTTTGAAAGAAAGCAGACATTGTCCATGATTTTTTTTTGCTTTTTAAAAACCCCTAGTTTTCGATCCAGAAAAAGTTTTGATGGAAAATATTTGTCCAGCCCTTTTAATGAGCTTTAGTGCCTTTTAGCACTAGCTGATTCTGAGAACTAGTGATACCTTGTAAAGAAGTTTTCTCAAAACTGGGTTTGTGCCGAGATGCAGAAGGTTTATTTTTCCCAGGGCTGCCCGGGGTGGGAGGGAGCAAGTGGGGCAATTTGTGCTGGGCCCCGGAGGGGCCTCCACGAGAATATAGTATTGTATAGTACTGCAGTTTTTTTTATGGAGGGGCCCCCGAAATTGCTTTGCCCCAGGCCCCCTGAATCCTCTGGGTGGCCCTGTAAAAAAGGAATATCACAACAGATGGAATCACCCTGCATCTGAACAAAGACTGGTCCAGTATGATACAGAGTGAGGAAAGGCACTCCAGATTCATTCAGTGAGGAAACAGCTTTTGGAATGAGGGTGTTTTTATCAAAGTTTTAGTTTGTGGTACCTGTGAAGCCAGCCAGCTCTGCAACAGCCTGTACTTTTGGCAGAAAATCTACTTCATTATTAGCTAGGAGAGGTAACAAGTAATAAATGTTGACCCAGGTTCATGGTTTATGATTTTGTTGTGTATTGTAACCATTTATTTCTATTGCTCGCTCTTGTTTCTAGGTAAGTCTTCCTTCTTTTAAAATAAACCTACTTTTTTCATTACAAGCATTCACAAGCTGTGTGGTTTAAAATTAAACTGGGGTATATGGCTCCTTTGGGGGTTGAGGATCTGGGATTTCTGTGAGTAGCCAGTGTTAGGGGCTGGCTATCACAGGGAATGATTCAAAGGGACTCAGGGTCAGGGGTGCACTGCTTGTTAAGCTGCAAGGCAAAGACCAGGCTGGCCTCACCCAGAGGAGAGGGCCTGAGTGGCTGATAGACTGATGGTGTTAGAGAGCTAACACCCTGTCACGGAGAGTCGGGGAGTCAGGGCCCTGCACCCCCCACTTCCTGCAATTAACCGTGACTCTCAGCCAGCCAGTAAAACAAGGTTTATTAGACGACAGCAACACAATCTAAAACAGAGCTTGTAGGTACAGAAAACAGGACCCCTCAGTCAGGCCCCTCTTGGTGGGGAGGGGAGCCCAGACCCAGGTTCTGGGCCTCCCCCCGTCTCCCCAGCCAGCTTCAAACTGAAACCCCTTCCCACTGCCTCCCCCAGCCACATCCCCAGCTCCTCCTCCAGCCTTTGTCCAGTTTCCAGGGCAGAAGGTATCACCTGGCCCCAACACCCACCCACCCTCCGGGCTCAGATTACGAAGGGCAGCCACCATCAATTACGTGCTGGCCGTCAAGTATCATCCCTTAGTGAAGTCACACCCTTAGTTCCCATCACCATCTAGTCCTGGTGTAGTACCCCAAGGAAACGGAGGCATGCCCCATGTTAGCAGAAGACAGTAAGCTAATAAAACTCCCATGCAACATTACCAGGTTAATACTCCTTGCTCCATCACACCCTCCGACCTCAGGGAAGGCTCCCAGGGAACCATTTTGGGGGGGGGTGCATGACATGGGGTATACAAACCCCAGCCTGGACAACATGGCTGTTACCAGCTGTGAGCAGTCGAAGGGTGGTGAGGAGCTGAGGAGCAGCTGCAGACCCCAGAAACCAGCAGGAGGAGATGAGAGCTTCATGGCCACCTGCACCAGGGCACCAGCCAGAGCAGCAGCTGTCCCTCACTGCCTGGCTCTGGCTTCCGGACTCCAACCTGGCCAGTGGGTGGGGCCACAGGGAGGGGGTGAGGAGTAGGTAGGGCATGCACTTACCTGAGGATGAACAGGGGGTGAGGCCATGGAATGGGGTGAGGCCTTGTGGTGAGGGGTGGGGTGCAACCCCCCAATTTTCTGTCTGGCCCACCTCAGTCCCCGCACCAGGAAGAGCTGGCACCACCATGCTCTGTGTGCTCTTCATGGGTTTCATGACAAAGGATGATCAAGCAGATCTTCAGACTAAAAACCGTATCACTGAGCCTACTCTAACTTCACTAAAATAATTAAGAAAGAACCAATCCAGTGAACAAACTGAGATCATCTCAATATAGCAATGGGTTAACATTGCCGTTGGCTTATCATCAGATTCATGGTTTGGCCATATTAAAGCACACCGGTAGTTCACTGTCTATCCATAGGCACTCGGTCTCAAAACAGGGTGTGCAGACAGAGTATGTTACAGACACGTCCCCAAAGCCCAGCTCTTTTCAGCAAAATCCCATGCATAGGGCTGAGTGTTACTGCGGAAGTTAACTGTGCTTCCCTTAGGGGTGGGGTTCTGATTCTAGTTCCTGAGTAATTTGCTCATCCGTTCCCTCAGTCATGGGCATAACCTCTGTTCCCAGCAATTCCTCTAGGAAGAGGCTCACTTGGTCTGCCACGTCTAGGAGCACGGCAGCAACTGGCACTTCCATTTTGAGGTGCCCTTTGTTGGGGTTTGACTGGTTGAGTCTCTGCCGCCCCCTGACTATTTTAGGGTCCACATCCAGCACACCCAGACTGCTGCAGGCTAGACACTTCGGGATGGGCAGTGGCCCATCTCGTACTCTCCAAACGTCCCCTAATGGTTCCCTTCCCCCTGGAGAAGAGTCACCAGGATGCAGACATCTTTCAAGACACTGTTAGAGCAAAGGAAGATGAGAGGACACTACTAGAGCTGGTCCCAGTGTCAAGCCAATGCAAAGGGGAGCTGATGAAATGACCTGAGGATGAACCCCAGGAGACTGACCTGCCTCCAGAAGGGGGTGGATGGGTAAAGACTTAGCCAATCAGACCCCAGCATCACCAGTGTCAGCTGAAAGGCGGGAGTGAATGTTGGACAGGCTTGCATGAGTTTGGAAAGAGGTCATAGAAACAGGACTGAGGACTTGGGGTCTGAAACAAAGTGGCTAGTCTAAGTGCTGGATCATATGCTATAAAAATGTGTATTGTTCACTCACCAGGCCACCAGCAGTATGACAGGGCAGGGCAAAATGGTCCCAGGTCAGAGGCACCTACCGCAAGCAGCTGACTAGAGCCTAATACCAGATCAGGTGGGGTCCATTCATGGATGAGTCCAGGCCTCTGCTAGCGCCGGATATAAAGTCACAGTATATTTACTGGTTTATCCACTTGCCATTCATGCACTCAGCTTTCCCTGAAGTTGAGATTTCATGAGATAAACAGCCAAATCAGACTTCAGAGACTTTTCAAAATGCACAGAGATTGCAAAGCACTCGAAGGCATCTGGCAGTAGGACTCTTACTGCAGAACGCTATATAATTTTGCAGGGTACTTTAGCATTGATCTGTGGGTGTCATACAAGAGAACTTAAGGCAAAGACAGTGTTCTATTTTGACAGGAATCATGCACAAGGAACGGCTGTAGGGGGGCACATCAATTTTCCCTCTATATTTTTACATCCATGTGCATGAATTTTGTTATGTGCACCAATATGGGGGTGATGAGTGACAGGGGTGGGACCGAGGGGTGCAGGAGGGGGCTCAGGGCTGGGGCAGAGGGTTGGGGTGAGGGGGTGAGGGCTTCCGCTGGGGGTGAGGGTTCAGGGGTGGGGCTGGGGATGAGGAGTGCAAGGTTGTGGGAGGGGCCTCAGGGCTGGGGCAGTGGGTTGGGGTGTAGGGGGTGAGGGCTCCAGCTGGGGGTGCGGGCTCTGGGGTGGGGCCAGGGATGAGAAGTTTGGGGTGCAGGCTGCCACAAGGCTGCATCGGGGAAGGAGAACTCCCCCCAGCCCTAACTCACTGCAGCAGCCCGGGGCTGGAGGAGAGGTGCCTTCAGTCCAGGCCCCTGTGGGGCAATTGCACACCTGAGAGGGAACTTAGGTGCACATGCAGTTATTAATCTGTCCGCTACCCATTTGACCCCAGCATACCCTCCTAAACACCCACCCTAAGATACCCCCACACACACCTGAAAAAACCACAGCCCCCCAAACACCCATTGAAGTACAACTCAACCCATGAATGGTACAACATCCACCCCTCATACTGTCAACTCCTAACAAACACAAACATATTTCCTTGCTTGTAAAACATTCATTATGCAGAACTATGCGCTAGTCTCCAAGGAGGAGCACAATGCATCCCAAGCCCTGGTTCCTTGAACAGTTGGGATACTGGGCAGAGGCTCTCTCTCCAAACATCCATATCATTCATAAGGTCCCTCCAACTCCCGCTCCCACCCATCCTCCAGGATTTCTCCTTGGCTCTCACAGTTGTGTAAAACACACGAGGCACTTATCCCAGGAGGAGCAGAATCATGAAAAACAGACTGACCTCTTAGTAAGGCACCGTCACCCACCTTTCATGTTGCACCTAACTGCTCCTTTCTCTTCTCTAAACATCCATGGAAATACTTCATATATTAGGGACCCGCAGGGCCCCTTGCTGCTCCCCACAAGGGGCCTTAGAAGCTGCAGAGACGACTCAGACACAAACTACAATGGAGTATTTTTACCTCTCTCCTATGCTGGAAAGTGTGTGTGGAACCCACAGAAACGTCTCCCCATTGATCTCATCTCCCTAGTGCCCAGCATTTCCTCCTCCTCTGGGCCCCACCAACCACCCCTGATAGAAATCCCAACCATCCACCCACCTGCTGTCCCTACCCAGACTATCATCAAAGGAAGCACATTTACACTTTGCTTCAGGACCCATTGCCCTGCAGGGAGAGCTCCCGACACCTTCTATCCTGTGTGCAGTTTCTGGTGGGACATCAGAGAGATCTTCGCCTTGTAGCTTTTCCCACTGTCAGGACATTTATAGGGTGCCTCTCTTGTGTGGATTTTATGATGCCTTTTAAGGACTGAGCTCTGGCTGAAGCTCTTCCCGCATTCGGGGCAGTCATAGGGCTTCTTTCCCGTGTGGATCCTCTGATGTACAGAAAGGTTTGAGTTCTGAACGAATGTTTTCCCACACTCAGAGCAGTTATAGGGTCTCTCTCCATTGTGGGTTCTCTGATGTACAATGAGGCCTTAGCTGTTACTGAAGCTTTTCGTGCAGTTGAGGCATTTATAGGTGTCTCTCCTGTGTGGATTCTCTGATGTGAAATAACTTCTGCGCTCTGCTTGAAGCTTTTGCCACAGTTGGGGCATTTATATGGTCTTTCTCCAGTGTGGGTCCTCTGATGTACAATAAGATTTGATCTTTGCTTGTAGCTTTTCTCACACACTTGGCATTTATAAGGTCTCTACCCCATGTGAGTTCTCTGGTGTGAAACAAGGGTTGATCTCAGAGTGAAGCTTTTCCCACACTCAAGGCATTTATAGGGTCTCTCCCCTGTGTGGACTCTCTGGTGTGAAACAAGGCTTAACTTTTGACTGAAGCTTTTTCCACAGTCAGGACATTTATAAGGGGTTTCCCCATATGGGTTCTTCAATGTGTAGAAACTGCTGAGCTCCGACTGAAGCCTTTCCCACAGTCAGGGCATTTATAGGGTCTCTCCCTCGTGTGGATTCGCCGATGTAAAATAAGGGCTGAGAAACCAGCAAAATCTTTCCCACACTCGAGACAGTTATAGGGTCTCTCTCCTGTGTGGATTGTATGATGTGAAAACAGGTCTGATCTCAGCATGAAGGTTTTCCCGCAGTTGGGGCATTTATAGGCTCTCTGTCCCGTATGGATTGTCTGATGACAATAAGGGCTGAGCTCTGACTGAAGCTTTTCTCACAGTCGGGGCAGTTGTAGGGTTTTTCTCCTGCATGGATCCTCTGATGTACAAGAAGTTATTTAGCTGGGATATTTAAACATTTCCTTGTGATCTCAAAATTCCTGGGAATGAATCAGCACACTCTCTCTGTGGGCAGGTGTACACACACACACACTCTACGTGGGCCGGCATACACACACACTGTGGACAGGTGTACACACATGCACGCATACTCTATGTGAGCCAGCATACACACACACACACACACACACACACACACACACACACTCTGTGAAGGCAGGTGTACACTCACACACACACAAACCCTGTGTGGGTGGCTTTCCGGAAACAGAGCCAAAACGCAGAAGGTAAATAAAATCACCCACAAATGTATTATTGTCTAAACCTTGTGACAGTCAAGCCCACCACTCAACTTCCAACCCAGAGTGACTCCCAGCTGCTGTGTGCTTTGGGCTGGCTGTACATCTCCAAAGTCTGCAAGGGCATGCCTCACTTAAAAGAAAGCCTACTGCAGGGATTACATTTCTGGTCTCTTCTTTTTCTCCATTTCCTGCCCCTCTTCCTCCCAAACACTTAGACCAAATCCACAAGCAGCTCACAGAAAATCTCCTACCTGCACCAGCTTCTCTGCAGCCATTTCCCTTCCCCATCCACTGGGAGGGTGGAATGACCTGGAGTGAAATATGGACATTATTCGGCAGCCTGTAGGGGTGAGAAGGGCAATGGATGAGGTTTCAGAGGGGGCTTAGTCCATTCCAAACCCTGATTCCCTCCAAAGTTCTCCTCCTGCCGACCGACTGTGACAAAGTGGAAATGTTCTGTAATATTTGTAGGAAGCCTAGATGTGCCTCAGTTTTCCTCTGTAAAGCAGCACAGGAGACATGAGGGGTGTGTGGGTGTGTGAGTGTGTGAGAGAGAGAGAGAGAGAGACCTCGCTGGCTGGGCGGAATGACTGGATCATCAAAGAACTGGTTGAAGCCGATGTGTATGAACTCAGCTGGAGAAGAAAAGGTGTCAGGTGGCTGGAATACGGGCTACCTTTTGTCTGCACTAGAAACAAGACAGCATCAGAATTGCAGAGCTGTAGCTGTGCCGCTGCCATGTTTCTAGTACAGCCCCTTGGTACAGCAACAGATGGGGTGTAGTGACCCCACCTTTCCGAGAGGCAGTAACTAGGTTGACGGAAAGGCTGCTTTTTGGAGCAGCAGCTCTCACCTGGGTGGACAAAGAAATGGGGAGGGACCGGAGATGGAATCCATCACAGCTTGGCTGGCTGATGGCGCTGGCTTAGCTGGGATGGGCTATGGCTTAAACTCTGCCTAGTCTCTGCTAACCTAAGGACTTCCAGTTTCTGTAGCCAGAGGATTAATTAATTCATACCTTGTTTTGCAAAGGCTGCCTGTGTCGCTGCCAATATTCACTGAGCATTGCATCCTGAAGGGTCACTGTTCAGGCCTACTCCCGGAGTTTGGCTGGGCTGAATTCACTGCAGGGAGCCCCGGAGAGAGACAGGGATCACTGGTGCCTGAAGGCCCAGTCTGGGAGTCTTGGAGGCCATGGCCCTGCCCCCATGGAGCTGTGCTGGTCCTTGGGGCCCAGCCCACTAACAGGGTCACTCCCAAGGGACTGGTGACAGGCTGGGACATAGACCAGACCCTATGGATCTTTGACACCAATGTTCTAAACTCTGTCAAGCTTTCGCACCAGGATGATCCCTTGAATTTGCACCTGCAATTATTTTCTGTGCATTTCTCTCCCATCCTCAGTGTGCAAATGGCATCTGTGTGCACAACTACAATTATTTGCACATGAAAGTGCCCTGATTAAGTATTGAATTTTGAGTGCTAATACAAAGGCTGTGTTTGAATAATTTGCCCCTTTTGCTTCCGAGTTTTTGGGGGACTTCTGTTTTTGACAGACCTTGATGGCTGTTCTCTGTTTGGATGTCAGGCAATAACTTTTGAATACAGCATGTGATCAATTCCAAAATTTCAGGGAATGTTCTAGGTATCAATGGTCAGAACTTTATTGATTTTAGGGACAATTGGAAAACCAGAAGGGGGGAAATGGAGACCCTGCCATCTGTTCAGCCCAGCCATTGCTTCTCACATCTTTGCAATTGTATTTAGATGAACGGTAGCCATTTACACCTTGCATCAAAATAATACACCTATTTCACCTCTGCCCCTCTCCCTAGCAGAGCCTGCAAGGGTGTTATTTCACACTAACTTTACATGTTGACACCCTGAATGATTTATCTCCCAGACAAAAAGAAGAGGAAATAATGGTCAGGATAAGGGGCAATGAGAGGCTGTCACACTTCCTGGGGAGCAGGGAGCACTCTCGACTGGCCACCTAGGAGGACTGCTTTGAAGGGGGTCCAAGCTCTGGATCCCCTGAATGTGTTGAGTGTCTACAACCTCAGTGGACAGCAACTTTGCTTCCTCCATTGGCTTCTCTAGCATATTTCTTGGGCACTGATTCTGAGTATGCCATTCCTTCTTGGATATGGGGCTCCTCAATCCACCCAGGGTGACCAGACAGCAAGTGTGAAAAACTGGGACAGGGGGTGGAGGGTAACAGGAGCCTATATAAGAAAAAGACCCAAAAATCGGGACTGTCCCTATAAAATTGGGACATCTGGTCACCCTCAGTCCACCTGCCCTAGGCCCCAGGACCACCGCTGACCCTCCAAGATACCCCACTTTCTTCAACACACCCTGTCCCAGAACTCCACCCAGAAGATGTGACGCTTCTGCTTTACAGTTTAACTCTCTCTCAGGCACACTCTAGTTGCAAAGCTGTCAACACACGCACCCACTTTGCACAGACTAACACCTTTATGCTCGTTCATACTTAATTGTGTAAAGCACAGGAGAGTACAGATCATATAATACAATATGTATTATGTGCCTGGCCCAGCCTCAGTTTCCTCACTACTCCAGGACATTCTTTGGGCTGGGGTCCAATTCCTTTGAGAGGTCCAGAGTCCCTGAGGCCACTGGGACTCAGGAAAGACACAGGCAAGGGGGAGAGAGAGCTCAGTGGTTTGAGCATTGGCCTGCTAAACCCAGGGTTGTGTATTCAATCCTTTAGGGGGCCATTTGGGGATTGGTTCTGCTTTGAGGAGGGGGTTGGACTAGATGATCTCCTGAGGTCCCTTCCAACCCTAATAATCTGATTCATGCAGGCTGTTGCATGGTGAGTGGTCTCTCCCTCATGGACTGGAGAAAAATCCCCCCCAAACAGACAGCTTCTACCCTTTTAAAGAGACAGGGCAGGTGAGGTAATATCTTTAATTGGACTAACTCCTATTGGTCCAATAAATGATATCCTGGGACCAACATGGCTACCACAACTTTGCCCTTTTAAAACCTTCAGCCCCTTGTGTCACGTGATCCCATTGCCAGCTTCCAGACACAAGCACAGATCACTGCCAGCTGATTTCATTGCTCAGTTGACACCTCTCCACACCCACTAGACCAATTCTAGTGGGCAGGGACCAGCACAGACAACTCGTGCCTCCTGATACTGGGGGTGGGGGCAGGGGCACAATCTAAAGGGGAGGACATGTGACCGCCCCATGTGTCTTTTCTGTCCAGTGACCCCCTAACCTGTGCCCCGCCAGGGGCTGTCATGCTCTCTCTACCCCACCAGAGTTACCTGAGGGGCGGGGGGGGCTCTGTTCTTCTCCCACTGTGCCTCCCCCCACACATTTGGCTGTTCTCCCTGACAGCTAGGCCCAGGCGAGGAGTGGGAAGGAGCTGCTTTTCACTCTGGCCGCACTGTGTCACTGCACTGTCTGAGAGAGACCCTGGCTGGGGAGGTAGCAGGCCACCCTCCTGCACCCCACCTGGCTGCTGGGAACAGGGGCTGAGCGAGACAGAGCCCCCCCCTCGTCATGTTTCTGGCTCACTCAGCCAGGCAGGGAGCAGAGGCAGTGGGGTGGGCCACCTCCCCAGGCAGGCTCTTCAGGCACCTAATACACTGCACAGAGCAGCAGCCGGTGTAAGAAACAGCTGGTCCCACCCACGCCAGGGACAGGCATCAAGTATACAGGTGCATCAGGAGAAGGGAGCCTCTCTGCTACTCCTTGGCAGGCCAAGCAGAAATCTGGGAGGTGGGGGGAGAGGGACACTTGACCCTACATGTCCCACCTACGCATTGCCTATGAGGACCAGTCTTTTGTCCAAGGTGAATAGATTTCCAGTGACTGGGTACTTAAGATCCAAGCAGCGTTGTAGTCGTGTCAGTCTCAGGATATTAGAGACAAGGTGGGTGCAGTAATATCTTCTTCTAGATCAGTTCTGGGTATTAAAGAGCCTTACCCTCCCTCACCCTCTGGTTTTCTTTTGCCACTCTTCTTTGGGATTTTCAGCCCAGCGTGGATGGGGGCAAACAGGCCACAGAGAAGGCAGAATGAGGCCCAAGTTTGCAGCCTGACACAAACACAGTGGTTCATAAAGGGAACAGACAGATTCTTGGTTCATCTCCAGGGACATGCAGAGCCAAGGCTGGAGTAGGGAATGGGGAACCCTGGCATGGGGGGGAGTGAGAAATGGGGGTGCACACAACTCCTGGCATGGGAGAGGAATGGGACACACGGGCATGGAGGAATGGGGGCTACACAGAACCCTTGCATAGGGAGTAAGCAGACCCATGGGGGAGGAGGGGAATGGGGACACACAGAGCCCTTGGCATAGGGTATGTGGGAAGGGGGGGCACTCACATGCCAATGGGGGGAGGGGGAATTGGGACACACAAAGTCTCTGGCATGACGTCGCGGGTGGGGGAATAGCAGGGAATCTCTGCCATAGAGGGGAATGGGGTGGGCCTCCCAGGAGTTGGGGGTGGGGAATGGAAGGATGCAAGAAGCCCCTGGTGTGGGAAGAAACTCGTTCTGCAGCAGCAATCAACTGAGCAAGTTTATGAAACAAATACACACCGGGAGCTCTGCCCCATTCATCGCCATCGCCGTGTGCAATGGGTCAGGTGCAGCCCCAGGGCAGAGCCCTACCCTGGGGGAGGGACAGCAGAGACCAGGCACCCTGCACCCTTAGCCAGAGCTTTTTCACCTTATGTTCAGCTGATTATCCACCACAGTGCCCAAATCTTCTCCACAGTCACTGTCTCCCTGGACAATAAGTACAGCCGACATTCTGTGCTCCTAGATGTCTACATTGACATTTTGCAGTATTGTAACACATATTCCTTGTGCCCAGTTCACCAAGCGATACAGATTGCTCTGAATCAGTGACCTGCCCTATTACTTACCACTCCCCCAATCTTGTGTCCTCTGCAAACTTTATCAGTGATGATTTTATATTTCCTCCCAGCTCATTGATAAAAACGTTAAATAGTGAAGGGCCAAGAACCAGTCCCTGCGGGGACCTCTGGAAACAACCACTTAATGCTGAATCCCTGGTACAGTTACCTATCAACTTTCCAGCTGTTAATCCATTGAACCTGCGCCCTGTTGATTTCCTGGCCTTCTAGTTCTTTCATCAGAATGTGGATTTTAATGCAGATCGGTCATTCCTGGCGGGCGGGGGCAGGGTTCTGTTTGTGGCTGAGGGACAGGCGGCTGCTAACGCTGGCTCTGCTCAGGATCTCAGGGGTTGGGCTTCCTGGGTTAGGCAGATTTGCAGCTCGTGCTGCTAATGCTTCCTCCATGGTAACCCGGGAGTCCGGGCTGAGCTGCTGCTGCTGCTCCCCAGCGGGGTCTGTGCGGGGAGAGACCTGCACTAACCCCCCTCTGCCCCCAGTCCAGGAGAGACTTTCTGCGGAGGCTGGACCCAGCCCCTGGGGCAACCCCAGGCTCTGCCGACACCAGCCCCTGAGCCAGAGCCTGCATGGGGGAGAGACCCGGGGGAAGGGCTGGGGCCGGGCATAAAGCGCTGGGAGCAGGGCCGTCCTTAGGCATAGGCAACATAGGGAGCTGCGTAGGGCACCTGAAAATTTGGGGCACCACTGGGTCTTAGTGTCCACCCTTTTGTTTTCCTATCCCTGTTCTGACCCTTCCTGCAGGCTCCCACAGATGGCTGCTCTAGCCTGGTGAGTCTTCCTTGGGAGGGAATCTAGTAGTTAAAAGTGAAAAAACCTCCAGCCTGCCAGACCTATTAGCACAACATTGAAACTGTTAAAGAGACATTCAAGGGGTAATAAAGCCATTTAACAGGCATTTGCCAACCCAAAGGTATATACTGACAGGTTTCAGAGTGGTAGTCCTGTTAGTCTGTATCAGCAAAAACAAGGACGAGTCCTTGTGTCACCTCAAAGACTAACTAATTATTTGGGCATAAGCTTTTGTGGACTAGAACCCATTTCATCCGATGTCCATGAAAGCTTATGCCCAAATAAATTTTTATACTGTCAGTTTCTGACTTTACTGAGAAAAACAGTTGTGCATTAATGTAATATTTACACAGAACATGTCAGTCTACAGGACCTTAGTTTAAATTTGCTTTAAAAATATTTCATTAGTGAGCTGGTGAAGACTGTAAAATCACATTTCTAAAAAATGCTTGCATAGAATTTTAGATGCACAATCATCTTTAGCCTTAAATGCGTGGATCTTCAGACATAGTTTTTTTAATAAATCCTTCAAAAGACCTCCCTTACCTAAACTACACATTTTAATTACTATAGTTAAAAAAAAAAGTGCTTCCAAGTCTTCCTGTCCTTTCTGTCCATCCCTTCACCACCTCTCCCCCCACTCCCCACTGAAGAGAGCCCTTAAAGGGACAACAGTCCTTCCCTTCCAGATAGCTGGACAAAGAGTTTCCCTTTCTTTACTTCTGACTATCCGACGAACTAGTTTTAAAAGAACCCCCCAGCAAAATCAGTACCTTAGTAAGACAAAATCCTTGTTATACCTAAAATCTTTGGAAACATATTTTTTTAAAGTTGGTGAAATTTCATAACCATGTCTCTTGTTATGGAGATCACACAAAGTAAATTACTGTTCCCTTTTTCTAAAAGCAATGAACATTGTTATGAACACACTAAACCTCTCTGATTAATTTAAAAGAATGTCTTTGTTTCAGTGAGTTAAATATGTAATAATCTGGAATGCTGGCTTAAGATTTGAGTACATTTAAAATATAAATTCAACTTAGAAATACTGAATAAGAAAATGTAAAACAGAGAAGAGCTGCATCGTGTATTCCATTATATGTAATGTGTATTCAGCAGGACAGCTGACTCACCCTTACTATGAAGTTTTTGCAAATAAATCTCTGACAAACTTCAGGGCATATCAAAAAACCTGTGACTGACACTTTTTATTCCCAAATTTTAGTGCTTTTAATTAGGTACTTTCTTCATGTCCATTCTGCATGAGGGAGAGGGCATGGAAGTCTCTGTGGGGAACTGTGACTCTCCACCACCATGAGGCAGGCTGGGCATCTCATTATCCTTTGCTGTCAAGTCCCTCCCCCCCACCCCCACCATGCTGTGAGCTTGGGCTGCCATCCGGCACAGGGGCACCAGTTTAATAATACTGCGTAGGGCCCCATAAATCCTAAGGATGGCCCTGGCTGGGAGCTCTCTGGGTGACAGCTCCAGCTAAGGGCGCAGGGTGATAAGGCTCGGCTGTCTCCGCCCCTAGGGCAGGGCTCCGAGCCTGACCCACCGCACAGGGGCTGAGAGGTGAATGTGGGTGAAGCCCTTTGACAGTCCCAAAGAGGAAGAGGTAAAGAGAGGCAGGGGAGGGACGGTTGATATAGTGGCTTCCCATAGAAAACAGACACCCTCAAAAATTCAGGGACAACAGAGGCAAAATGTGCACCCCTACCCCCCCTCCCCACGTAGGAATCCCCTGCGAGGCTTTCATGTGCACACAGCTTCCATCTGCACATTCAGCTGGTGACAGGGCGGGGAGGGGGAGTGGAGGAGAGGAATGCATGGAAAATAATTGCGGGACTAAATTCAAAGGATGATTCCAGAACACAGGGCAATTTAAATGAATTTTCCCAGCAGGACAGAGGCCGGGAAACCTCTCCCCTGCACTTCGCACCTTGACAGACTGCAGAGTAACAAGGGGAATGGTAGCAGTGGACCTGGCTCAGGTAGGGGATTGTCAGGGGGTTGTGCGAGTGAAGGGGGGCTTTGCCTGAATGTGTGGTGGGAAGGGGAGGGAGCAGGACATGCAGGGGAGACCAGTAAATGAAATTCCTGCTTCAATGTCAGAAGTTGGGCCTGAGTAGCACCAGTTTTTAAGCTATAAAATATCTGACCACCCCCTGCTCAGTCTGGACCTGTCCCCTTCCCGGTGTGTCTCTGAACCCCACCTCCCCAGCACCCTCCTCAATCTGTTTCCCATCTCCCCCCACACACACAAATACATCCCCCTGTGCCCTCTTCGTTCTGCCTCCCATATCCCCGTCTCATGTCCTGGGAACCCTTCCAGCTACCTCCTGACAGTCTCCTCAACACGCAAATCCCTGTGCGCCTTCCTCCATCTGCCTCCCCATCTTCCATGCATCCAACCCTCATCTGCTCCCATCCCACAACAACCACATCCCTCTGTGCTCCCTTTGTCTCCTCCCCCACCCTGTGCAACCCCTGTCCAGTCTTCGGCCTACCTCCCATTTCCACCCCCATATCCTCCTCCACCCTCCTTGGTATGCATCCTAGCTGCTGTCGCAGATCCACAGGATCGGTGCTGCACCCCCAGCTTTTTAACAGTCTCAGGGGACCACTCTTGTGCAAGGGGAGGCCACATGGGCTCACTGCCTCCAAGACTGAGCATCTGGGCTCCAGCCCTGGTGCTTCACACGGTGAGCTCTGCCCAATGAATCCAACTGAGCCAGACTCCTGGTCAGAGACCTGCCTGCTCTGCAGGGCCCAGGATTTGCAGTGACACCCAGCAGCCTTTTCCAAACAGAGCAGAGTTTATTAGTCCGCTTTATTCCCAGCACAGGGAAGCCTGGAATTTAGCAGAGAGAAGGAAAGGTTAAGGTTAAGCCAGAGCCCATCATGGCCAAGCCAACCAGGTTCTTCTCCAGCAGGAATGTTCCTGCTCTTTGGCTGAGGGGGATGTGCCCAGATCTTTCTGTGACTGAGCATGGGGGGGGCTGTGGCTGGGGCAGCAGGTTCTGAGCAGGGGACTCTTGTTGATACAGATGCCCGTGACCTTCGAGGAGGTGGCTGTGTATTTCACCGAGGGGGAATGGATGCTGTTGGACCTGGGTCAGAGAGCCCTGTACAGAGACGTCATGCAGGAGAATTACAGGAATGTGACCCCTCGCTGGGTAAGGATTCCTGTGCCCTCAGTCTTAGAAACTGTGCATCTTTGAAGTGCCCAGGTTGGCTTTTGCTCAAGGTTCTTCCCTGATCCCTTAGATTTCAGGGGGATCAGCCCCATAGTTGCAGGCTCAGCAGAGTTAGGAAGATGTAAAAAGTTTGCACAGTGGCACTGTGCCAGAGTCATAAAATACCCCTATGCATGGAGATCCCTGAATCCCCATCTGCCGTCCCCAAAGGGTCTCCAGGAACACTTTCTCATCCCTTAGGTGTATACAAGGGCATCCACCCACCCAGCACATCTGGAAACAGCTGTCTCAGAACAACTGTAAAACTCTGATCTCATTTTGTTTCTTTTCCCAGAGCAGGTTTTCCAATTCCCAAGCCCAGCGTGATCTCCCAGCTGAACCGAGGAGAAGAGCCATGGGTCCCTGATCTCCAGGGGTCCCAGGCTAGAGAGTTCCAGAGAAATATCACCAGAGTTGAGAGATTGGTTAAACGGATGTGGAAACCATCCCTCATTGACTTAAAGTGCTGGGATTCCCTCACAGGCCCCTTGAGCTCCTCCAGTTCTAACTCATTGTCCTCAGGTCAGGATTGTACCCAGCAGGTATCATATCCTCTCTTTCTTCCAGAAAAGGATTGGGGCGGCAGGGGGTTTCAGTTCCTGATTTGTCAGTCTTCCCAGATATTATTTTGGTTTGTTTCTCCACTTTCCCATTCCCCTTTTCTCACCTTCCCTTTTGCCCCACCACAGGGAATGACTCCTGTCCAGATTCTCTCTCGGTCCCAGCAGGTGACGAAATCTTGAGTGAAAGCAACAAAAAGAATCCATGTCCGGAAGGTCCTGAGCGAATGGAAGCAAAGGGGACATTGCTGGGAAGGTGTGAAGGGGATGATTCCCAGTTTTCTGGGCAGGGAGGAGCCCAAGAAATTCAGTGCAGGCCAGAGAAGCAGCAGGGAAACCCACAAGGGAAGACACTGGGTAAATCCACTTGCAGCAGGGGAGGTTTGGAGGATTGTAATGAGGCCATGACCCAGCCGAGAACCTGCACTAAGGAGAAGTGGTTCGAATGTGCTGAGCACGGGAGAAGCTTCAAGTGCAGTTCAAACCTTATAAGACACCAGAGGGTCCACACAGGCGACAGACCCTACAACTGCCCTGAGTGCAGAAAAAGCTTCTATTGTAAATCCCACCTTATTAGACATCAGAGACCTCACACGGGAGAGCCCCCCTATAACTGCCCTGAGTGTGGAAAACAATTCAATGACCACTCCAACCTTGTTAGACATCGGCGAACCTACACAGGAGAGAAACCCTATAAGTACATTGACTGCGGGAAAAGCTTCAGGGACAGCTCAGGCCTTCTTGCACATCAGAGAGTCCACACAGGAGAGAAATGCCATAAATGCCCGGACTGTGAAGAAACCTTCACTCAGCGCTCTCATGTGACTAAACATTGAGGATTCACACGGGTGAGAGACTCTATGGATGCCCCGACTGTGGAGAAAGCTTCTCTTGCACCTCTGACCTTATTGTACATCATAGAGTCCACACGGGAGAGAGAGCCTATAGTTGCCCCGACTGTGGGAAGAGCTACAGCCAGAGCCCCAGCCTAATTGTCCACCGGAGAATCCACACGGGAGAAAGACCCTATAACTGCCCTGGCTGCAGGAAAAGCTTCAGTCGTAAATCTAACCTCATTAGACATCAGCGAATGCACACAGGCAAGTGCCCCATGAATGTTCTGTGTGTGAGAAAAGGTACAAGGCCAAGATCGCTCTGATATTTCACCTGAAACGCCACATAGACTAGTGCCAGCCACTTCCCCACTTCTTCCTGTGTCTGTTCCTCTTGTCTCTACAACTGGGATAACAACAGTCGCCCAGCTCCCAAGGGAGTCAAATGGCACCACTATTTACATGTGTGCTCAGTGGCTCAGGACAACACAGGCACCAGGAGAGTGACTTTATTAGTATTACTGTATTGTATTAATCTCTGACCCTCCCATCCCTTCCTGGCTCTCTGTCATGAGGAGGCTTTTACTGAGCCGAAAGGTTTAGCTGGATTTGCTGATCCCTGTTTTCAGGCAGGGGCTCCGTTCACACTGTTGCACACTGGGATTATTCCTTAGATTGTCACCGCAGGAAACATATTCTTTCTGTTTCTGCAAGATGGCGAAGGTGGGGTGTCTTAAGTTTAAGTTCAGGTGTCAGTGGAGTCTTTTACTCATTGAATTATTTTCTCAATAGTGCTGAGTTATTTGTTGGGGTCCCCCATCCCCAGTAAGAAGTTTTATTTACATTTCTGGCAAATCCCATTTTCTTGAGCAGCCTGGGGCTTTCATTGCTTCTTGAGTTCTGGGAGGGAGAGGGCCCAAGTGACCCAGACTGGGTGAGTTGTCTCCCTCTGCAGGAATCATATGTTTCCCCCATATTCAGCCCTTTCACTGATGTCTTGGCCCATCCAGCTTTGGAAGCTGGAATGCAGGTAGATCTGTGTCCTTGATCTGGCAGCTCTGATGGCCTCTAGGCTGGAACTCTGGGTCTTCCCTTCTCTTTTCCAGGGGGTTTCATTGGGGCAGGAGAGAAACATCCTCAGAGGCAGAATCCAGGAGCCCTGGCTGGGGCTGAGCTCCAGAGGACATCCACAGCTAGAGATGATGGCTAGATGGACATTTCAAGATGGGGAGCAGCCTGTCTTCTTCTCCCCTGCAGCATCTCCAGCATCTGTCCCATCTGCCCTGTCCCAGCTCAGTGAGGATCCAGTGACTTCAGGGCAGAACTATGACATTTCTCAGGGGCACAGAGCAGCTGCAGAGCCCCTGGCCAGGCTCCATCCCAGGTGATCGCTTTCCATCGGGTGCTGGATCCTACCCCCACTTCCTTGGCGGTGTCTGTGATTCTGTTGGTCCCTGTTGTGGCACCTGCATCTCGGTCTTGGGGAGAACTCCTGGTTCACCAGTACTCTGCTGTCCTGTTCTCTCTTCTTCCCCTTGGCTCTGTTGCACCATGGAGCCATCCAGACCCTGCCCTAGGGCTCTGAGCGCAACCCCAGCCCTGGACCTATTCTAGAGGGCAGTGAACAAATGCAGCCACCAGCCAGAACAGCCCAGGGGTTTGCTACTGTCTGAAACAGGCTTATCAAATCCGCATCATGTTCCCAGCCCTTGACACACCTGCCGAGATGAGGCTGGATGTGCGGCCAAGCCCTCAGCAGTGCTGGGCAGTTAGAATATGGTTTGGGACTGCAGACCAGGCAATTTTCCACCCTGCTGGGTTTAGCTCTCTTCCCTCCAAGGGGGCTCTTGGTTGCCTGTAAAACAACTCAAAGTACAACAGAACAAGGAGGGTGGACTTTCGTCCCAGTCACAGGTCACCTCTAATCACGCTGGGGACATGGCAACCCTGCCAAGAGAGAGCTAATCTCCTCTGTTGAGATAACAAGCCAGCGAAGCAGAACGCAGTCCAGGGCAGGCCTGGGGGCCAGGGCTTATGCCTCTGCATGTGGAGGCACCAGACTAGGAGCCAGGACTCCTGGGTTCTATCCCTGGCTCTGGGAAGGGAGTGGGATCTAGTAGGTTAGAGTGACGGCGGCTGGGAGCCAGGACTCCTGGGCTCTATTCCTGGCTCTAGGAAGGGAGTGGGATCTAGTTGGTTAGAGCAGGGGGTGGGGCAGGGCCTGGGAATCAAGGCTCCAGGGTTTTGGTCACACATGGAACTCTCAGTGCTTATCTGGCTCCCATTACTGTGGTATCTGAACATCTCACATGCCTTGATGAGTTCACCCTCACCGCCCCCTCTGAGGCAGGGAGCGATGATTACCCCACAGGTACAGAGGAAACGGAGACTTCAGGTGACATGTGCAGTTTTGGACAGAGAATCACTATGCTGGAATATAGCTATGCAGGCCCAGCGAAAGCTAGGCTGTATAAATGGAAGGGAAACAGCTCCAGTGGGGTTACTCCTGATTTATACAGGGGCGAATGAGTGGAGAATCAGGTCAGTATGTTTGTTACTGTATTACCTTGAACTATTCAGTCACTTTGTCCTTGGCAACAAATAATACATTTTTACAGAGCAGAAATTACTGGCCCTGATCATCAATTGGTGTAAACTGGCATTAATTCCAGTGGAGCAACACTGATTTACATCTGCTGAGGATCTGGCCTAATCGATAGAAATTAAGCTCTGGTAGACTTACACCAATTGGCGGGGTCTGGCACCATGACTCCAACGGAGCTACAGCCCATTGACTCCAATGCTGGGGTTATAGGCACTGACTCCATGGGCATCCACAGAAAAAAATTAGTGGGCCCTGAGCACCCACTGGCAGCCAACTCCCCTCTCGCCCCCAGCACCTCCCACCTGCCAGTGGCCCTGCTGATCAACTCCTCCCCCTGTGTCCCAGTGCCTCCCACCCACCACGATCAGCTGTTTCACGGCATGCAGGAGGCTCTGGGAGGAGTAGGGATGGGGTCTGCTCCGGGGAGGAGGAAGAACTGGGTGGGAAGAGGCAGGAAAGAGGCAGGGTGGGAAGAGTAGGATGAGAGTGAGGGTTTGAGGGAAGAGGATGGGTGGGGGTGGGACCTTGGGCAAAGTGGGGGGTTGAGCAACCCCCATGCCTGGAGGAAACCAGCATCTATGGCTGGGAATCTGGCCCATTGACTCCAATGGAGCTACAACCCATTGACACCAGCAGGGGATCTGGCCCATTGACTCCAGTGGAGCTACGGCTGATTCCCACCAGCTGGGGATCTTTCCCAATGACTGCAATCGCTGGCCATGCCTGGAAGAGCTAGGTGGGAAATGTCGAACTGGGCCTGTTGGAAAAGGCTCCGTGAAAGGAGACGCAAAGAATGTGTGCCGCAGAGGGCTCTGGGACAGTGACACCTGGCACCAGTGTGGTCAGGGTCTAACACAGCCCCAGTGCCAGATTCAGGGGCCAGCTGGAGTGAGGAGATCACTGGCCTGGTGGAAAGGGCACTTGGCTGGGACCCTGGAGATGTGGGTCCATTCCTGGCTCTGCCAGAGACTTCTGGGTGACGCACTGCATCACTCTTGCCTCCCCCACTCTTGCAAGAACATAAGAACGGCCATACTGGGTCAGACCAAAAGGTCCATCTAGCCCAGTATCCTGTCTTCCAACAGTGGCCAATGCCAGGTGCCCCAGAGGGAATGAACAGAACAGGTAATCATCCAGTGAGCCATCCCCTGTCACCCATTCCCAGCTTCTGGCAAACAGAGATCAGGGACACCATCCCTGCCCATCCTGGCTAATAGCCATTGATGGACCTGTCCTCCATGAACTTATCTAGTTCTTTTCTGAACCCTGTTATAATCTTGGCCTTCACAACATCCTCTGGCAGTGAGTTCCACAGGTTAACTTGTATTGTGTGAAGAAATACTTCCTTTTGTTTGTTTTAAACCAGTTGCCAATTAACCTCTGATGTAGGGTAACTACTTTTTCTTTCCACGCTCCTCTTCTCTCTGCTACTTGTTCAGCCCTGTGTGGCCTCACTCAGTGACTGGGCTCTCAGCTGCTGGCACAATGCAGATAATAGACAACAGCACCACGAGCCTTGCTGCTGGGAATGGTCCAACCAAACCCTTTTGCCACTGGAAAACGGGAGTTCATCGAAACCATCATTTGGGGAGGCCAGAAAGTGTTGTTTTCAGCTAGGTTCCTCAATGGGGAATTTCAATCTGATGCATTTTTCATTTTGTCTTGAACTGAAATTTTCATTTCTGTTTCTTGGCTATTTGGAAATTTCCGAGTTTGGGGTTTTTTTCCTTCCCTATTGTTCCCTCTCTTGCCACTGAATGCAAGGAACAAACGACATCCATGGAGCTTTCTTTGTTTCTATTTAGATCATTAGCAGGGACTGTCTTTTTGTTCTGTGTTTGGCCAGCACCTAGTACAGGGGGTCCAAGTCCATGACTGGGGTTCCCAGGCACGACCCCAATACAAAGACATAAATAATATCATAATATCTAGAAAATTGTTTTTTTCCTTTTTCCATTTGTAACTTTTCATAACTTCTCCAGCTTTGGGAAAATGACAGAAAAAAAAGAAAACGAGAGAAAAACTGGTAGTCTGACCAGTCCTGGGGATCTCACCCCCAGGAACCAGGCATCTGTACCTCTCGTAACTGGGTGTCTGACCCTTGCTGATGATCTGGATTGGGGGGATAGTACAGCTGCATGCAATAGAACTTGATTCCAACATTCTATTTCATTAAAAGCAGGTTTATTTCCATTCCCGCAGTGTGAAAACAGCCTTCCCATAAGGTTTTGTAGCTAAGTAAACACAGTCATCTGCCCATTTATGGCACGATGTGCATTGAAACAGGGCTATCCTGCAATCCGGATAGTTGCCTCTGACTATGATGCATCAGCAGGTTTGCATGTGCAGAGATCTGACTGGGAGAGGCTCAGAGACACAGCCTAAGCGAGGTCCCTGCAGACCAGACCCAGATGAACTGACAGCTCTTCCCTGTAAGGGAGGCAGTGAACACATGGATGGGAGCCATGAAGTCAGTGCTATAGAAGCACATGGTCCCCACTTCAGAGTCCAGATACACTCTGATCTTGTCAGTCTCTGGGGTGGGTCTAGCTGGCTCCACTACACATTGATTGCCCTGTCCTGGCCCTTGCTTGGAACTGAAACTGAACCAGTTCTTCCTGATGGCAGACTCCCTGGTAACGTCCAGAGCCCAGCCCCTCATGCCTGCCACCTCCACATCTCCCTGACAGGTAGCTGTCAAAGCCCAGTACGCAGGAGTAAATGTCCAATCTCCCTGAGCCGTTGGGCTGGGGTGAACTGTGTCTGGCTCCAAGATCACGTCCTCTAGAGACAGATGGACAGGGGGACAAATGAACAGAGATCACAGGCCTGAAGGAGGCAGTTTGTTAATTTCAAAGGCAGAAATTGTTCTGTCTGGAGAATTACTCAGTGAATCTCTCTTGATTTAAAGCAGGGTGCATACAGGGGGAGGGGAGAGGGGGGAATGTGATAACTGTGAATGCCAATAGCAGGTCTTGAGGCACCTGATGTGTTTGACAGATGCTTCTTAGTGCATGCCAAGGAGGTTGATTGTCAGACTGAGTTACAGAAATTTGAGGTGGGCGGCACTCCCCCCCTAAAAAAGAAACCATAGGAGAGAGAACAAGAGTCCTTGTGGCACCTTAGAGACTAACAAATTTATTTCAGCATGAGCTTTCGTGAGCTACAGCCCACTTCTTCAGGTGCACAGAATGGAACATACAGACAGGAGATATTTATACATACAGAGAACATGAAAAGGTGGAAGTATGCATACCAACAGGAAGAGTCTAATCAATTGAGATGAGCTATCAGCAGGGGGAAAAAAACTTTTGAAGTGATCATTAAGATGACCCATAGAAGGTGTGAGGAGAACTTAACATAGGGAAATAGATTCAATTAGAGTAATGACCCAGCCATTCCCAGTCTCTGTTAAGGCCTGAGTTAATTGTGTCTAATTTGCATATTAATTCGAGTTCACAGTCTCTCTTTGGAGTCTGTTTTTGAAGTTTTTTTGTTGCAAAATGCCACCTTCAAGTCTGTCGCTGAGTGGTTAGAGAGGTTGAAGTGTTCTCCCAGTGGTTTTTGAATATTACGATTCCTGATGTTGTGTCCATTTATTCTGAGCATTCAAAAAGAAGGTGAAACTAGAGAAGAGCTTGTGGCTGATCTGAGGCTGACCAGCCAATCTTGTAATTTTTGAGGGGGCTACATGAGCAGTGCGTGACCTACCCATCTGGGGAAGTTAGCCCCCCGGTCCCAGTCCTTGTGCCTGAGGCCCTGCCCCTCCTCCACTTCTTCCAACCCCAGCACTGAGTCCCAGGCTGCTGGCCGGCCTGTCCCAGCCCAAGCCCCCTGCCCTGCCCCCGCCCACTTTGGGGAAAAGGAGCTAGGGAAGCAGGAGGGGGCCTCGAGGCAGAGTGTGAGTGGTGCCACACCTGGCCATTTGGGGAGCTCAGCCTCCCCTGGCCTGCAATACCCACCGCCCATGGGGGGCTAACAGAGTCCCTGATAAGAGAACCAGATCATGACTCAGAGAGACAGTACCGGAACACCCAGCATGAATCCTTCGCAAGGCCATTACTATTTGTCAAGCAACAGAAAGGAGGCAGTGCAGAATGAAGCTTATGGAAGGTGGAGTGTGCTCTGACACTGTGGATGTGACAGAGAATCCAAAATACAACAGGAAAAGGGACCAGAAGCAGAGAGAGACACGTGGAGCTCAAAGTCAGGATCCAGAAGACCGGTGCGTGGAGCTGCATGCACTGTGACAACCAGAACAAGCCAAGACAATGCCCAGTCTATGGGAAATGCAGCAAGAACAGCAATAGATTACATCAGTTTACAAAAGTTTTCAAGCAGCAGTAGCATGTGCACAGTGTGGATAGAGAGGATGGCCTCTGTACCACTAGAGCAGAGGAATTCTTCACAGGAGCAGTGAACCGCATTGCAGCAGAAGATGACGGGACTGAAAGCAAACAGGACATTTGTTCATTTTAAGTTTGACACAAGTGCACAAGCCACTGTGATCCCAGAAACAGTGATACTAGCACTGACAGAAAAGCCCCCAGGCAGTAGAAGATAAATGGGTACAACTCAGGGTTTATTGAGCTGAGCTTATCCCCACTAAGACAGCATGCAAACTGGATGTTTGTATAAGTGCCAACTCGATGGAGCACCTACAGAAAAAAAACAGTGAGTGCTCAGCACCCATCAGCCACAGCTGATTGGAGATTATGGGAGGGCGGAGAGCAACGAGTGGCAGGCAGGCAGGGTCCTCAGGGGAGGAGGTGGAGTGGGGCTGGGAAGAGGTGGAATGGGGCTAGGGCTTTGGGGGAGGGGTGGAATGGGGGCAGGGCCTCAGGATGTAGCGAGGATGGAGCACCCCTGGGAAAAAGTAAAACTCAGCTACTATGGCTGTATGGGTAAAAAACAAACTGGAAAGGATCCAATTAGTGCCAGGGAAAAGAGCATGTGCTGTTGAGTTAGAACAGTGGTTCTCAACCTATTTATCATTGTGGACCCCATCCAGTACTATTCATATGGCCCTGAGGATATTACATGGACCGCAGCTCTGTGATGATTGGGCTGCAAGCGGCCCGCGGGTTGCCAGTTTAGAACCATTGGGTTAGGAGCATGGCAAGCCCTGAGGGTTCTCACTGTAGTGGCAGGGGACCAAAACAATTGAGGAAGAGTTTGAGGATGTCTTTCAGGGGTAGTGTACAATTCACATCCCTGGAAAAATTCCTGTCGCCCTAAGGCAAAGGCTAAGAGAGGAAATGGGCCACTCATTGCTCTGGGAAACATAGATCAAATAGAAGAACCAGGAGTGGGTACACATTGAATCATAGACTCATAGGACTGGAAGGGACCTCAAGAGGTCATCTAGTCCAGTCCCCAGCACTCATGGCAGGACTAATCACATACTGGTGACTGTAGGCAAGACAGAACCCTTGGCTTATGCAGGATTAAATCAATTAAAGAATTAAATCAATACATAAAAAGGGAACTTTTCCTACTACCTACAAAGGGGAGATGTCTTTGTGGAGGTGAATGATGCCAATTATTTGTATACACCGGACATGTCAGTAGGGTTCTGCCAGATGGAAAACAGACCCGATGCCTGTGCACATTCAGCGCTCTCTGGGAGACAGACTGAGCAAATTGGGCTGTGCTCAGCACCCACAACGTTTCACTGGAAAATGCAACACATTTTGAATGGTGTAGCAGGCACCAAGGTTTATATAGGTGACATTTTGAGCTGCAGAAGAACATGCCTAGAAGCTCCAACCCAATGATGGATTAATGGGGTCCATGCCCAGGGGCCCCTGCCAATTTGGGGGCCTCCACAGAAGCGCAGGAACCTGGGTAAAAGTGGTGGGCCCAGCCAAGCTGAAACTATGGCCTCACTCCCTGTTCCTCCTCTTCCCCTTGGCCAGAGAAGGAGGCTTTTCTCATAGTCTATAGGTATAAAAAGTTCCAGGTCCTTGTTTATGGTAGGTCTGTGATATCTGAAACTGACCATAACCCACTTACTGCCTACAATGGCACAGAGAGAGGCCCCAGACCAGCAGAGAAGGGGTTAAAGAGAGTCTTTGGGCTCAGCTAGCCCCTCCCTGCTGCACTGGCAGCCAATGCCAAGCCTGGAGAGAGAATAAAAGGTGAGAATGTGGCTCAGTTCAGGGCTGAGCTTTGTCAAGTCTATAGAGACGGGTCCAAAGATGACATCACGGGCAGAGTGGGACCAGCCTTCTGCGTTCCTAGCCTTGGAATCCAGAAATCAAAACCGGATCCTGCGACCGTTCTGACAGCTGATCTTATCAGGATACTGTTTGCACTCAGCTGGGTAAGGGATGTGCAACTGGCCAGCATGGGTGGCTGGTGAAGCTTCCCCTGGGAGAGACTAGTTCCCTGTCCTGCCTCTTCTGCTCGCAGCCCGGTTCACACTCCACCTACTCCCCATCCCCGCTCCACCCCAGGCGCTGCCCCTGCTTGGCCTCAGCCCCTCTCCACCGCCGCTCACCGTGTTCCTCCTCTCCTCACCCCTCCTCCGGGATCCCCCCCCCAGCTGCAGGGACACAACAAGCAGCAGGACAGGGGGTGTCTCATGGGTGCAGGGGACTGGAGGAGGGAGGGACTCGGCCAGAGGTGGGAGGTGGGGGCCTTGGGGAAGGGGAGGAGCAGGGAGGGGAAGAGGTAGAACACTGTTGGGGCCACCATGGCCCAGGTGTCCAGCAGCAGGTTGGTGGCAGCTGTGCCAGGGAAGGCTTAGTGTCCTCTGGCCTGTTATACCCACCACCTATGCGGGCCAGAGCTGTAATTTTATCTGATTCCTTGTCAGGCAAAACGACAATTGGAACAGGGACTTCAGAAAGCAGAAATAACATCATAAATGAAATAATGTTCCTCACTCCGGAAACAATGCAGGCAGCTGTCTGTATAACAAATAGCATGTATTCCAGCCCGTATTAGAATACCCGGCGATGAGATGACTGACAAAGCAACAAAACATGCTCTAAAAAATGAGGAGGTGGAGATTAAAATACCCTTAAATAGGCTGGAATCTGAAAGTCATGAAGGAGCTTGCAAAGAAGTGACAAGAAGTTTTCAAGAAACCTTCCAATAAGCCCTCGCCAGTTGTATCATGAACATTAAAAAAACCAACAAACGCTTCACAAATATTGACACCATCTTCACCGTTGCATTCAACAAAGCGTAACACCACAGACATCTGTTCTTCATGTGACACGTCGGGAGTACAGTCCAAAATAACTGAATAATATTTTGCTTTTTTAAGCTGTGCTATGTTGGCCTCTTGAATGTTACCGGCAACAAGTTGAATCAGCTCGTTTTGGATCTGTGGACTGAGGTACCGAACATGTGTCTCTGCCTTCTTAATCCTTTGTAAAAGTTCACTGAGGACAGTATCATACTTTGCAAGCAATTCAAACAGTCCCAAAAAGTTGCCATTCGAAGGATCGCCGAGCTTTTCATTACTTCCTCGAAATGCCAAGTTTCTTTCGGACAAGAAAATAACGACATCAACCATGCGTTTGACAACATTTCTCCAGAAATCTCTTTCTTTCAGAAAAGCCTGCAATTCAAGTTGGTCAATAGATGTACGGTTTACTATGCCTGACTGAAGGTCAAACCATTTCACCATACAGTCTTGATGACCTTTGCCTGTTTCATGCTGCTGAAGTCTTTTTGACAGTGCTTTCCAAGCAGATGTTCCACGACGTAGCGGTATGTCGCCAGTGCCAAATAATTAACAACAAAAACAAAAAATGGCATCTTTCTGAACTGAGTACATTAACCATGAGCGTCTTATTTTCTCGCCATTTGCCATGGTTCGATAGAAATGAGTACTTGTGAACCTTCATCTTTCCTCATTAGGTTCGATAGAAATGAGTACTTGTGAACCTTCGTCTTTCCTCATTAAATGGAAATTCGTAACTTTCATTCTGTTGCGGTGGGCCATGTGCAACAATGTCACACACTTGCCTGTCCGATATTATAGACGGCCAATCTCCTGGATCATCAGTCAGTGGTTCAGATTCAGATACTTCTTTCCCGGCAGCAGCTGGAATATCTGTCACAGTTTGTTTGGTAGAACAACTGGCTTCACCTTCGACCTCACTTGAAGCACTTCTGGATACTTCTGGATGCGATTTGTCGCTGCTAGCGCTGTCCGTTTCATGTGCCTGTACCTGTACGTTGGATTGCAGTGCAAAATACGTTGACAACTTTGGAATTTTCTCAAGTTCCTTCTCGGCATCTTTTGCTGCCTTTCGTTTACTAGCTCCGCTCTTATACATTCTCTTAGATATCACAAAGCACACTTCTGCGTTGGAAATGATAAAAAACTAAACAACTAAATTAATAACATTTATCCACCGACCGCCATTATGAATGCAAATACACATTCTTTGAATGGGTCCAACTAAAATTCGAAACTGACTGACAGACAACTGATGTAGCCAATAGCATTATGATGTATCATAATGACGTCACGGTTTTGTCAGTAAAACCGACATGGATTGTGCAATAGCGTCAATAAATGTCACTTACCTAGTTATACCTTACATTTTTTTTGCCACTTTTAGGGGCCCCCTTCCTTGCGGGGCCCCCTCCGGTCGAAGGGTACGGAGGGCGCTCGCTACACCTCTGACGGGAGAGTTTCTCCCGTTGACCCCCCAAGGTGTAGACCCCGCGGTAACTCCACCGAAGGTACGTTGACTCCAACTATGTTATTCACGTAGCTGGAGTTGCATAGCGTAGGTCGATTTACTGCGGTAGCGTAGACATAGCCTCAGTTCCCACATGTCTGTGCTAATTTCAATGGAAGAAATGGGGCCAGAGATTCCAAGGTGTTAGCGTGACCCTGTCACTGTCCAACATGAAACAGTTCAACACTGGCTGGGGCTCTGAGGGCAGAGACCTTGGCCTGCTTAGTCCTATGGCAATGACCACCCTTAAAAATCAGTGTAACCTTTTATTAAAGAGACAGAAAAAGAAGGGAAAATGGCCCAGCCTTTGAAATGTAAACTGTTAAGGGAGATTTTTGTGGTAACAACATCCCTTGCCCCCTTTCCCTTTCGCTGGAGAGAGTTCTGGCCATTTGACAGTCCTTCAGCTGGTATTACAGAGAGTATTAAACTGTCCATTTGTGGGAATAAACAAAAGTTGAGCTGAGATGGGCTGAAGCTGTTGTTGCTAGAATCTGCTCCTGCTTCCTTTAAGACAAAACAAGACAAATACACTTAAGACAGGAAAGGAAAGAACAGCCGGGAGAGAAAATGTAGCTTCTGTCTCAAGTGTTAACTCGCACTCACAAACTCACTATGGAGAAACACAGGTCCAGCACACGGTCCCATCAGCCACTCCGAGACCTTGTACCAGCGTTGGGCCAGTTTAGGGCATTGCTTTTAGCTGCCTCTCTGGTCACAGGCTCACGGCAGTATTGCAAAATATACAGTCTTGGGCAGCTAAGCCAAACTCTCATTAAACAGAAGGCAAAAAGAAAAGGAATAGGACAGAGAAATAATGAGGAGGGAAGGAAAAGGACACACAGGGGGCAGGTGGCCACAAAGACCCAAGTCTCATGTCCCAGATGCTGTTCAGGATTTAGCCAAAGCCAGTGGAGGTGGCAGTCTGGGTCAGTCTGGCTGGGACTGCACTCAGGATCAGGACAGTGCGGGCCCCACAGTGTAATGGTAGATCCTAAGCTCCCAAGAGACGGTGGCGGTGGCAGACATGTTGGTAGGCCTGACTCCTTCCAGTCCACTCAGCTTCCACCATTGTGACTCCCCACCAAAGACTCTTCCTCAGGACCCTTAAAGAGAATGATGGAGGGAACAGCCCCCCCCCTCATTATTTTGTCCACCAATTAAGCCAAATTTCCAACAGCCTGTTTTGCTCCATTCCTTTCTGGTTCCATTCTCCTCTTATTTACCAGTCACACTCTCAGCACACTCCTTGGTGGTATTGCTTGGCCATTGTGTTTGAACTAATTCAGTCTGCCTTTAATTTTCCCTGCCTTTCGTAAATAATTGTATGTAGTTGACTGAGATGGACACCTGTTACCTTGGACAACTTAACACTGTGTGTGCGCAGTGCCCTGCACAATGAGGTCCAAATCTCCATCACTATATATCTGCGCAGCGCCTGGTGCGACGGGGCCCTGATCTCTGTCACAGTGTGTCTGTGCAGTGCTCGGTGCAACGGGGCTCTGATCTCGGTCACTGTGTGTCTGTGCAGCGCCCCGTGCAACGGGGCTCTGAATCTTGGTCACTGTGTGTCTGTGCAGCGCCGGCACGACGGGGCCCTGATCTCAGTCACTGTGTGTCTGTGCAGCGCCGGTGCGACAGGGCCCTATTCTAGGTCACTGGGTGTCTGTGCAGTATCTGACATTACAGGGCCCTGATCTTGGTTGGGTCACATAAGTGTATTTGTAATACATATAATGAAAATAATGCTAGCTGGGGGAGCAGAGCAGGTGTGTTGCTTTAAAACAATTGACACCAATGTAGGGCTGTGATTTCCTTTCCCCTGTATCGAACAATCCATCAGGTCTTTGTGGTTAAATTGGAGGATTTCCTTTTAGCTCTTTGAACCCTCCATAAGTAGCAGGTAGGCAAGAAGAGGAGGCAAACACACACTGACAGGAACAAGAAGAGGCCAACCTTCCAAGAGGAGACTTGGGGGAAAAAGTCATCTGCAAAAGGAAGAAAGAAGAGACCTCATGTTAGTCTTTTGCAACGTGCACAGGCAAATAAACAAACAAAATAATTGGACATGGGCCCTGTTTTGGCTCCTTCATGATGCATGAAAAGGCCCTCACTGCTATTTTCTTAAAGCTGTTTATTTTCTCCCTTTTTGTTTTTAAAGCAGTCAAACCCCAGAAATATTGAATTCAGGTTTTCCACACTGGAGATCTCTTTGGAGAACCCAGGGATGTGGGCTGAGAGTTTTGGCAATTCTTGAATAATAAGGTGCTTTACAAAGAGGGGTTTTGCTTGGGCATTTGAGTCCTAGAACTAAATAATGACATTTTCAATATGGTCTAGTGAATGTAATTGTATTTCATTTTTTCATTTCAGTGGCGCCTAAAGGCCCCAAGTAAGATCAGGGCCCCGTCACGCTGGGCGCTGCACAGACACACAGTGACCGAGATCAGGGCCCCATCGTGCTGAGCGCTGCACAAACATACAGTGACTGTGATCAGGCCCCCTCATGCCGGGCACTGCACAGACACACGGTAACCAAAATCAGGGCCCCCTCGGGTCAAGCAATGCACAGACACACAGTGACCAAGATCATGGTGACCAAGATCAGGGCCCGTCACGCTGGGTGGTGCACAGACATACGGTGACTGTGATCAGGGCCTTCTTATGTCGGGTGCTTCACAGACACGCTGTAAGAGACAAGCACTACCCCAAAGTTCTCACAGTCTATCGGTGCCAATCTGGACCCAGGTCTGTGCGCTGGTTCCATTAGCAGCTCACCAGAGATGAGAATGACTGAGACTTTCTCTGGGCCGGGTGAGCCGGGTCTGATAGCGCAGATCAGTGTTGGGTCCGAGTGCTTGGTCACTACCACGGAGCTGGAGACATCAAAGAGGCCCCAGTTTCTGGAGATTTTTTCCTCCTTAGATAGGGTCAGTCTCTCCCCATGGCCATTTCTCCAGAGCATCTTCGGCTTCGGGTACCACCCCACAGAGAGACATGTCACGTTCATCTGCTTGCCATCGTATCCACCAATGTGGAGGAGGGGGTCCGAGCCAGAGCCTGAGGGAGTGAAATTCTCTCTTGATTTCATGCTATCCTCATTCCCAATCCCTTTATGGATTGCCCCAGAGAGTGGGGTTCTGAGATCTGGGGCTCTTTACTTCAGCAGACACAGGGAGAGGGAGAGCCGATGGCTGGGCACTGGAGCTGAGACATTGACACTGGAAATAGGAGGCACATATCTGCCATTGCAGGGCATCCTCTATGGAAGGAGGCTGTGTCGGGCTGTCACAACCCAATGGCCTCCTCCCCTTAGGGAGTCTCCTGGGAAGATAGATCAGCACTGTATATTGCTAACATTGTTGCAGATGTAAGCAGAGTCAGGATAAGCTCTACCCTGACATCTGGTGGAAAGAATGTCAGAGAGTGTATTTGCATAGGCACGCCTACCCTATCCCAGACTGCTGAGCGGTGGGACTGCTTGGTGACAAATGACTCACCCTCAGTTGGGTGGTACTTGCTAGACAAGGGACATGGGTTCCAAAACCCAGTGAACTGAGAGAGGCTGGGGATAGGTATTTGTGCCTGGTGGTGCAGGTGCCTTGTGGAGCCAGTTGCACCCCCTCCTCTCTCCACTGTGGAATGTCAGAGTTGATTTTTTTATTCCCTCAAGAATCTAAATACAGGTTACTGAGCTGAATGCACTTTGGGCTAATGGTGCACTAGCACTGGGGCTCCCCCACTAAGACCTGAGATCATTAAGAGTTGAAATCACGAAAGAGCTGAAATGACTGAGCTGAGAGTACTGTGCTAACTAGTGGGGGATCCTGAAGATATACTGTGGAACAGAGCAGCTGGCGGAGTGGAGCAGTTGCGGGGACGGCTGGTGCAGATCACGGGACAGCTGGTGGCGGCAGAGCGGATTAGCTGTGGGACGAGTGGAGCGGCCGACAGAGCGAGCGGAGCAGTTTCTGAGGACGGCTGGAGGAGCAGAGTGGAGCGGCTGGTAAAGCGGAGCAGTTCGTGGAGAAAGCGGAAGCAGAACCCACGGAGAGGCAGGGCAGTTGGCCCCGGACCACGTAAGGTGCCCCTTTCTACCCAGGCTGGGGGGAGGGACCTCTACAGATAACTCTTGAACTCTGGGGTGGCATTGACCAGAGACTTTTGGGTTGTTGGACTTTGGGGTGATTGGACTTAAAACCCTAAGGGGAAAAAGGACAGTGCCAAACGTACTTGGAGGTGGGTTTTTGTTTATGGTTTGTGTTATAACCCTGTTTGTGGTGTTTCTCCAATGGGATGCCGCATTGATTCCTTCCTTTATTAAAAAGATTTTGCTACACTCAGACTCCGTGCTTGCGAGAGGGGAAGTATTGCCTCCTAGAGGCGCCCAGGGGGTATGTGAGTGTCCCAGGTCACTGGGTGGGGGCTCGAGCCGGTTATGCATTGTGTTACTGAAACGGAACCCCTGGATACTGAACCCGGCCCTTGTTGCTGCCAACTCAGAGGGGCAGAAGGGTTACAAAAGCATTGCAAAGCATTTTGGGAGGAGTTAAAGGTGTTAAAGGTGTGTGAGTGGAGACTGGAAGTTTCCTTTGTAGGTTTGTCATAAACAGATGGTTAAGGGTTAATGTCTCTTTTACCTGTAAAGGGTTAAGAAGCTCAGTGAACCTAGCTGACACCTGACCAGAGAACCAGTGGGGGACAAGATACTTTCAAATCTTGGTGGTGGGAAGTCTTTGTTTGTGCTGTTTGTTTTGTTCGTTGTTCGCTCTTGGGGCTAAGGGGGACCAGACGTGCAACCAGGTTTTCTCCAATCTTTCTAAATCAGTCTGTCATGTTTCAAAATAGTAAGTAATAGCCAGAAAAGGCAGATTAGTCTTATGTTTGTTTTCTTAACTTGTAAATGTGTATTTTGCTGGAAGGGTTTTTACCTCTGTTTGCTCTAACTTTGAATCTCAGGCTGAGGTGGGGGGGGAAGTCCCTCTAGTCTGTATGAAACTGAATACCCTATAAGCATTTACCATCCTGATTTTACAGAGATAATTTTTACTTTTTCTTTCTTTTATTAAAAGCTTTCTTTTTTAAGAACCTGAGTAATTTTTTTCCTTGTTTTAAGACCCAAGGGGATTGGGTCTGAACTCACCAGGGATTGGTGAGGGGAAAAGGAGGAAGAGAATGGTTAATTCCTCTTTGTTTTAAGATCCAAGGAGTTTGGATCTGTATTGCTTCCCAAGGCAACCCAGGAAGGGGAAAGTCTGGTGGGGGGGAGGAAGGGGGATGGTTTATTTCTCCTTGTTTTAAGACCCAAGGGGTTTGGGTCTTGGGTTTCCCAGGGAAGGTTTTTGGGGAAACAGGAGGTGTGCCAAACACTATATTTTTGGCTGGTGGCAGCATTATCAGATCTAAGCTAGGAATTAAGCTTAGAAGGGTCCATGCAGGTCCCCACCTTTTGGACACTAAAGTTCAAAGTGGGGAAAAGACCTTGACATGGTGGCATTACAAGAGGCTGAGAAGGGGGGAAGAAGAAGAAAAGGCCAGAGAACAAGTTAACTCAACACTGCAGCTGGCAAGCTCAGTCTGAAGATAAGACACTGGTCCCAAAGTCATGGGCTAGATGAGAACTCTACAGCTGCCCAGCCATGAGAAGAGGAGAACTAAGTTAAGCAGAGCTGCAGAAATAGCAGCGAGAACAGTGAGAGCGAATGAGATGCAGAGCTGTAGAGATAGCAGTAAGAACAGTGAGAGCAAATGAGGTGGCAACGGTGAAGGCCAACAGGAGGGAAAACAAAGTCTCCAGAGCCAGTGTGTTTTGGAGAGCCAAGAAGGCCACAGAAAGCTGGTTTGGACTGGCACAAAGAGCCCCAGGAACAGAGGTTGCATAATGGAACACCCCTGAGGAGCCAGGACTTAAAACCCTCCTGAGAGCTGGAACAATTTGGAGAGCACAGCAGATCCTTGGACAGCCTGGGCCCAGGACAGCACTCCCATCCCCACCCCACCCCCACACACACACTTCTGATGTTACACCCAGACTTGACCAGTCTGAGTTGTGCTTGTGTGAGTGTGACAGTGGGTTAGGGCTTGGGGCATTAACGATTTCTTTCTTCCCCTGAATGATGTGGGAGCTTTCCCAGCACTTTCTGCTGTTATTTTATTATTTTATTAATAAAATCTAGACACTTGGTGTGTGCCTCGTCATCTCCTTCCCAAAAAGATCGTGTGGCCCCAGCCTGATCAACTGTGGCCCCAGGCAGATTGGTAATGAAAATCTGTCACAGGGCTGCTGGGAACCCCACACCCCTCGGGGTTCTGACATGTAGCCTGGGCTCTGCTTTGGCTCTGCTTTGGCTCAGCCAGCTGGGCTAGACAAAGTAGTCACTGTGGGAGATTTTCTGGCCTATGACTGCAGCAGGCTTTATGGGGTGGTCCCCCCGAGGCCATCCTCCTGCCCCAGAGCCACGCAGGCTGAATCTGGCCTCTCCCCACCTCAAGATCACTCACTTGTCACACGGAGCTCCAGTGTGGCATTGCCAACGGTGCTGTTGGACTGGAAGTCACAGAGGTAGCACCCTTCATCCTGCAGGGTGAGATTCCGGATCCGCAGGGCCAGGCTGCCGCTCTGGATCCCGTCCCGCAGGAGCTCCGTCCTGCCCCGGTACTTCTCACCCTGCACCTCGCTCCCATCCGGAAGGTACACGTGGACGTCCTGGCCTAGCTGGGGCCGGCTCCATTTCACCTGCATGGCCTGGGAGCTGAGCGCGGGGGAGAGGTGGCAGGGCAGCAGCACAGTGCCCCCCAGTGGGGCGGAGAGGGGGACGGCAGGAACCAGCACCGGGAAACTCACTGGGGAAAGGGGCAGAGAGACAAGCCTGGGGTCAGAGGGGAGTGGCAGGAAGCAGCTTCACCTCTCACACAACCCAGCCCCCAGCCCCACCACCCAGCCAGAGAACCCAGTGGATCCTGGAGAAAGGGGCTCAGGGAGAGCTGTGAGTGGGGGAGGGGAAGGGAAGGATGGAGATGTGTATAGGGATGGATGAATGGGGGAGATGGATGGAAGAGGTGTATATTGATGGATTGGGGAGAGGACAGATGTATGGAGGAGGAATGTATATGGAGAAGGGTGGAGGGGTCTGGGGATAGATGACGGATGGATGGATGGATGGAGGGGCGGGTGTATGGGGTGGCCTGGATGTAATGAATGGATGGAGGGGTGTGTATCAGGATGGAGGGAAAGATGTGGGGGGTTGGATGGAACAAAGGATGGGACAGATGAAGGAGTGGATATGGGAATGGACAGATGGATGTGGGGGATGGATGGATGAAGGAGTGTGTTTATGGGGATGGATGGATGGATGGATGTGTGGGGGAGAATGTATGTATTTGGGGTGGATGAGGCATGGATGGATGGAGGGGTGTGTATGGAGATGGATGTGGGGGGATGGATGGGAGGGGATAGATGTGGGGGGATGGACAGTGACTCCATTTGTCACACATTACTGTGTGTGTAAGTGAGCACTAGATCCTGCACTCTCACCCCCGAGCCCAGTGCATTACTAGGGCAGTCATCCCAGATTGTCCCCACCATATGTGAGAGCTGGCTGGGGGCCCATGACTACCCAATACCGTTAAGGACAGAGCCTCCTTACCAGCCGCTGCAGCCTGAACATGCAGGAGGACGAGGGCGGAGAGCAGGGCAGCGCTGGAGTGTGAGTGACGGGCTCCCAGCATCTGGCAGGGCGGCTCTTCTTGGCCTCAGGGCTGGACAGGAGCTGATGAACTATGGGGAAGCCAAGGAGAAAGGGATGAGAAGGGGAAAAGCTGATCACCCAGTAACTCCCTCCCTTCACCCATGGGTGGAGTAGGGGCACCTGGGGACTGAGCCTTTGTGGGGAAAGACCCAGGAGTTGCAGATGCTGGATTTGTAAGTCTTCTGGTAGGGTGGGTGGGTGAAGCCCCCCAGGTTGCATAAAATATTGAAAATAGTCTTCTTAAAAGCATAGTTTTTAACTGCCAACATGTAATGTCAGTAAACCCACTATCCGGAGTGGACAGCTCATGCCAAGATGTTTATAATTTTCTACCAATATGGAAATTCCATCTGAGACTTTTTTAACCAAAAAATTTTCTTCAAAATATTTTTTTCCTCCTGCAAAAACATGCGTTTCGGAAATCAGATCTGGTCTGATCCTTCTCTAGACACCACCCCATTAAGAACAAAGCAACACATCAATGTTTGGAAAAGACACGCGCTTCTTGGAAGATTTCTCTTAGCAGATAAGAGATCAGCAAGTTTTACTGGAGAAAGTGCAGGACTCTTGATTCCCTTATGTTGACACAGTGCCCATGATTTCAGTTGGGAATGCCAGCTCCCCAAGCACCCTATAGCAGTGCAGAAATGCTGAAATTCTGGAAGAGAGCCAAGAAAAAAAATTGCTTCTGATGTTTCTCCATGCTTAGACACTGAAATAATTTTCCCTTTGTAGTTGGGAGTTTGGGTTGTTTGTTTAGTTTTTTTTTTAAGTTATTTCTATTAACTCCCTTGCTATCTACTGTTTACGGTGTTGCTGGAGTTGTGTCAGTCCCAGGATATCAGAAAGACAAGGTGAGTGAGTTAATATCTTTTATCGAACCAACTTTTGCTGATGAAAGAGACAACAGAGACAAGTTTTGCTTGTCTCTTTCACCAACAGAAGTTGCTCCAATAAAATATATTATCTCAGCCACCTTGCGTGTCTGCTATCTACTGACAGTCTGGTAACATTTCCTCCAAAGAAACAGACTTTTTTCCTCCCTGCTTGCATTGAAAAAGTGACAGAGCATGAAGTGAAATGGCATGCCAGTTCAGAAACATTTGAGAGTCGGCATTTGGTCTGCTAGCAGCAGGTGTTACAACTGGTGGCTGGCTGCACTAAGGGAATGCCTCACAGATGTTTCTAAGCAATCAAATTCTCAAGGCAAGCCATGAAACAGGATCCTGGACTCCAAGGTTGCTCATTCCCCTAAGCAAAGAGGGTGCACTGGAAATTATTTTCTCTTTTAGCAAGTGAAAATGAAACCATCTGGGCTCGGATGAACATCGTGTTATTTCCATTTGTGCAATCACAGCTTTCCCCTTTCAAAAACATGCTAAGCAGTGGTATTGTATTTAAAGCCGACAGACGCCAACACCAATGGCTGTAGATAGGGTCAGACTTAGGGGAAATGGCACCCTGGGCAAACGTGCATTTTGGTGCTCCTGGCCTTCATGGGCATGGTGCCCCCCATTGTCCCTGGTCCCCTATGGGCTCCTTAGGCTCCCCACCCTCCCTTCCCCCCAACCCCTCTACTGTGCCACCTTCACCCAAATCCCTGCACTTTCCTCCTGTGCCCCTAATCCCTGCACTGTGCATGCTCCCCTCACCCAACCCCTGCATTCCCCACCTGTGCCCATAACCCCTGCACTGTGCTCCCTTCACCCCAACCCCTGAACCTCTATCTTGTGTCCTAACCCCTTCACTGTGCCCCCTTCACTCCTACCTCCTGCGCCCCTAACCCCTGCATCCCCCTCCTGCACCCAAGTGGGGAAACTGACCCACCTGGATGCACAAAGGAGCTGGCATTGCTGCTCACTCCCCCACTGGATGGCTGCTCCTCTGCCTCGTGCACCCCCTGGGCTGCACAAGGAGAAGGCAGCAGAGCAGCAGCTGCTGATGTAGTAGTAGGATTTTATGTCATTTAGAATGAAGGATAAAGAATAATAATGTAGCAGGTATTAAATGCACTAGTGTATGATTTGATCATATTCTGCCAGCCCTCGTTTTTGCACAGCAGAAAGGAATGGCCTAATGGGCCATCTGCCAGAATCTGTGTCTGGACTGATTTCAAGGCAATAACAGATCCTCTGAGAGTCACCAATTTGTTGTACATTAACTTTGTTTTGTGTGTGAATGAGGAGTGTGTGGGTTAAGAGATAAGTGTGAAGGCCATTGCTGAACCGGATGGTCTAAGGAGGTGCCGAAGACAGACGCAAGGGCGCCAGGAGCTTGCAACACGCCTCTATTGAAGCATGGCCAGGCAGACTGATGACTCTAACAATGAGACAGGCACTTATCAATGGGGACAAGATAGCGGTGATCAAAACCAGCCTGGGATAACTCCCTGAGGAACGAAAAAGATCCCGTGTGCTTCTTATAAGCATCACGTTTTTGGTGGAGAATTGTGAAAGGGGGAAGACATGCACTGTGATTGTTGAAAATACTGCCAAATATTGCAAAAGGTTTTACCATACGTATAAAGTGATCTATCATTCAGGTGTGCACATCCCCGATCATAGACATGCCAGGCAATAGGAGGAGGATTAGAGTTCTCGCTCTAACCCGTCTGTCAAGGAAAACTATACAGATAAGATATATACAAACTGTCCAGGTACACCTCTACTCCGATATAACGCTGTCCTCGGGAGCCAAAAAATCTTACCACATTATAAGTGAAATCGCGTTATATGGAACTTGCTTTGATCCTCTGGAAAGCACAGCCCCGCTGTGCCAGAGCACTGCTTTACCGCGTTATATCCAAATTTCCTGTTATATCGGGTCACATTACATCAGAGTAGAGGTATATGAAACCCTTCTGCCCCTCTGAGTTGGCAGCAACAAGGGCCAGGTTCAGTATCAGGGGTTCCATTTCAATAACGCAATGCAAAACCGGCTCAATTCCCCATCCAGTGACCTGGGACAATTATATACCACCCCCCTGGGCGCCTCTAGGAGACAATACTTCCCCACTCGCAAGCACGGAGTTGGAGTGTAGCAAAATCTTTTTAATAAAGGAGGGAAACAATGCGGCATCACATTGGAGAAACACCACAAACCGGATTATAACACAAACCATAAGCAAAAAAAACCCCAACCCACCTCCAAGTACGTTTGGCAATGTCCTTTCCCCTTAGGGTCTTAAGTCCAATCACCCCAAAGTCCAACAACCCCAAAAGTCTCTGACTCTGGTCAGTGCCACCCCCGAGTTCAAAAGTTTATCTGCAGAGTTTTACACCCCCTAGCCTGAGTGGAAATGGGGGGGGGGCACACACAAGGTGTTAAGGGGCACCTTACATGGGCCAGGGCCAGCTGCCCCGCCTCTCTGAGGAGCTCTGCTGCAGCCTTCACAATGACAGGTTCCACTCCACCAGCTGTGCCACTCCTCCAGCCAACCCATGAACCACTTCAGCCATCCCCACAAACCATTCCACTCCGCTCCGCTCACTGTTCCATGGGCTGCTCCAACACGCTGGAAACTGCTCCACTCTGCCAGCTGCTTAGCAATAGATCTTCAGGCTCCCCCACTAGTTAACACAGCACTCAGTGATCTCAGCTCAGTAAGCTTAGCTCTTTTAGTGATTTCAGCTTGTAGTAGGGGAGCGCCAGTGCTGGTGCACCATTGGTACAATGTGAATTCAGGTCAGCAGCCTCTAGGTGGACTCCTAAAGGATTCAAAATTAGCTCTGCTCTTCAATAGTGGAGAGAGGATGATGTACAATTGGTGTTCCAGCCCCTCAAAAGGGAGCCCATACCATCAGGTATACACACACCAGTCCCCAGCCTCTCTCAATTAACTGGGTTTTGGCACCTATGTTCCTTCTCTAGCAAGTGCTACTTAATGGATAGCGAGACATCTCTATCATAGAGCAGTCTCATAGTTCCTCATTCACATAATCAGGGTGACAACACTTTATTCCTCCTGCCCCAATAATCAAAGAAATTGGGGATCCCAGAGCTGTCAAAATAACCATCCCAGGCTGTCGTGGGCTATGCTAGGTGAGGTGGGTGTGCCAATGCAAATACCTGTAATTCCTTTCCACATTCCCCATAATTCACCACCAGATGTCAGGGTAGAGCTCATCCTGACTCTGCTTACATGCATATACATCCCCAGTTGTAAAGGTGCTGGGCTATAAGGGCAGAGATCAGAGTCCTCACTCCTACCCGTCTAGCGGGGAAAAATTGCATAGGTGAATATACCCTCAGCCATAGCAGGATCAAGCCCAAAAGGTAGGGGGCTTAGCATTTCCCCCTCCTGCTCTGTCAGGCAGTTTTTAGTGGGTATAGACTTTTGTGTTGTGTAAGTCCCAGCACAAGCATGGGCACAGAAGTGTTATAAAGGTAAAAGAGACTTATAAAGAAATATGTTTAGGTGAAAGAAGTCCCCTCAGGACAAAGCTCAAGAAGAGCAGAAAAATTACCATTCATACACGAAATGACTCCTTTTAAGACAATTTTGCAAAAGTTTGGGCAGAGTACATGGACTGAACAAGCATGGACTGAACATGCTGCAAGGGGGACGCCTCAGGGTGGAGGGGGAAGCTGCTGCGGGGGGGGGGGGTGGTCACCTCAGGGCGGTGGTGCGGCGTGGTGGAAGGGCGCAAGGTGGAAGTTTTGCCTAGGGCGTGAAACATGCTAGCACCATCCCTGCACGTGGCACCAACCAGACTCTGATGGGACTACTCCTGGTGGAGGCATCCGCTGGGGGTTAATCCTTTCTTTCCTGTCCCATTTCCACCATGGCCTCAGTTTCCCATGAGTGCTGCCCAAACGGCTGGCACCAAGAAATTGCAGTGAGTGGGTGGGGGTGTCATCACACTACGCCTTTCCTGGGGGCAGCTCACCCAGCACTGCGGGGCCCTTACATTGCAGGCAAGGCCAGCCACAGGGCTGGATGGAGCAAGTCTGGTTTGCTCTGGGGATCCACCTATGCCTTGGGCTAGTGAGGAAGGACTGGCATGGATATTGGCCCCTGTCCGAGTGCTCTAATCTGCACACAGACAGCGGGGACACATGGGAGTTGCCGTCACTCCTACCCCAAATGCACACACATGTGGAAATAAACATGCCCCAGATGACTAGATGACTGATGGTGGCTAGAGAATGAAATGGGGATGGATAGATAGATAGATTAGATTTGGTGTATATGAAGATGGATATATAGATGGATGGGAACAGAGAGACAGGCAGGTGAGTATGTTTGGAGATGGACAGATGAGGCTGAAATGAGTTTCCTTATTTCCAGTTACTTATTCAAGCACCTAAACAGACGAAATGGTTGGGCCGGGGTGGGGGGGCATGACCTATGGCAGCGCATTGTGCAGGAAAAAAAGCTTTGGATCAGCGAGTGGCATGTGCCAGCTGCTTTTGGACAGCCTGACAGCCATGGAGATACATCACCTGGGGGTCCCCAAAACACAGTGTGTCGTGTCCAGCCGGGCAAACCCAGCTGCTCATTTGAATGGTTCAATACATGCTGAACAACTGACACAAACTGTCCTCGCGTTCAGCCGCACAGTGGTGGGGAAAGCTCAGAAAGTCTAATCTACCGGTGTGGAATGAAAAACAGCAACAATTCTCAGAATGAGAAACTAGGGGAAAGGAGCCAATTTTAGCCTCACGACAGAGAAACAGCCAAGCATGGATGGGTTGCACAGACAGACAGACAGGCAGGATCTGCACTGATCCAGGAATCCCTTGTGTACCTGAAGCCCTGGATCCTGCAGTGAAGCTGTTCCGTGAGTGGCAGGGAGCAGGGCAGGCCCAGCCCCTCACCACTGCGTCCCAGCCAGGATGGAAGCACTGGGGAGCAAGTCCTCTCTGCAGCCGCCCTGTCCAGTTCTCAGATCTCTGCTGTCCCGGCCTGCCCAGCTGCAGGAAAAGGCCCCTCAGGAGAAGCCCCGCACAGTCAGGGTGCAACAGCTAAGTGAGAAAGTTCCCCTCCACCCGAGGGCCAAGGGAGCCAAGCATCATTTCCTGTCAGCTGCCTGGGCAGGCCGAGTTCCTGGCTTGGAGCTTGTCAGCACTTGAAAATGAAAGGGGAGTGCGGGAGGGTGACTGTTCCCGAGCCACCCCACATGGGACTAGCCCAGAGCAGGAGGCCACTTCCTGTTTTGCTGATCCTACGGCTGTGCACACACACCCCAAAGTCCCCCAAACAGCCAGGAGGGATCTCATCCCCCTCCCCTGCCCCTCCTGGAACTGGGGCCAGGCTGACAGAGGACAACACATGGGGAGCTCAGCGCCCAGATGAGGCCTGCAGGGGGGGGGCAGAGACCCCCACATGCCCCAGAGGGGCCTGGCTCAGCCAGACCACAGACCACAGCCAGGGCTGCCCAGGGTGGAGCAACAGTCTTGGCCAAGGAGAAGGCTCTGCTACACCACAGCGGCAGCGTAATCCCCAGTGTCGCTCCACTGGAGTCAATGTGGCTAGATCCCCAGCTGGGTAAAATCAAAAGTGCCCAAGGGCCTAAATTACACTAAAGAGGAGTTAGGCCAGTAGGTGCCTTGCACAGTCCCCAGGGTGCTTCTCTGCAAAATTAGCACCTAAATAACTTTAAAAATCTAACACTTCATTGCTCTTTCCCACTATTCTTCATTTGCAAATGGAGAGAAAACTGTTCTCTGTTGAGATTTGGGGAAGGGATTGCCTCTCACTGAGTCTCTGCAGTGCCTAGCATGATGGGGCCCTAATCTCGGTCATCGTGTGTCTGTGCAGCACCGGGCATGATGGGGCCCTGATCTCGGTCACTGTGTGTCTGGGCAGCGTGCAGTGCGACGGGGTCCTGATCACGGTCACTGTGTGTCTGTGCAATGCCCGGCACGATGAGGCCCTGATCTCGGTCACTGTGTGTCTGTGCAGCACCGGGCGTGATGGGGCCCTGATCTCGGTCACTGTGTGTCTGGGCAGCGTGCGGTGCGATGGGGTCCTGATCACGGTCACTGTGTGTCTGGGCAGCGTGCAGTGCGACTGGGCCCTGATCATGGTCACTGTGTGTCTGTGCAGTGCCCGATATGACGGGGCATCAGTCTGGTTTGGGACTTTATGGATTTCTTTAATACATGCACTGATATTTGTCATGGCTTTAGCAAACCTAGTTGAGCAAAATGCAGCACTTCACTTGAGGGCAGCTTGTTCCTCTCCATGTGGGGGCACACGACTGGGAGTCAGGACTCCTGGGTTCTATTCCTGACTCCGGGAGGGGCAGTGGGGTCCCATAAGGGGAGTGGAGGTGTCACGGCTCCTGGTTTTAGTCATGGATGGAGCTCCAGTGCTTATTTGCTTCTTTCACTGTAGTATCTGAACACCTCCCACCAAAGGGTGTGTTCACCCACCACACCCCCTGTGGGCAGGAGCGAGCACTGTCTGTACAGAGCATTCAGGGACCTTGCCCAAGGTGACCCAGGCAGTCTGTGGCAGAGACTCACAATTCTGGGAAATAGCCACACGGGGGCAGCAGAGGATACGGAAAGAGAAAGCGAAAGTTACATTTGTAACCAGAGGGGAGCCCGCCGCAGGGACTTCAGGGGGGTTACTCCTGATCTCTGCGAGGTGAGGGGAAACCAGCCCCAGAGACTCCAGTGGGTTACTCCTGATTTACACCTGGTGAGCGAGAGGAGAGCCAGCCCCAGGGACTCCAGCGGGGTTACTCCTGATTTACACCGGGTGAGCGAGAGGAGATCCAGCCCCAGGGACTCCAGCGGGGTTACTCCTTATTTACACCGGGTGAGCGAGAGGAGATCCAGCCCCAGGGACTCCAGTGGGTTACTCCTGATTTACACCGGGTGAGCAAGAGGAGAGCCAGCCCCAGGGACTCCAGCGGGGTTACTCCTTATTTAAACTGGATGAGCAAGAGGAGAGCCAGCCCCAGGGACTCCAGTGGGTTACTGCTGATTTACACCGGGTGAGCGAGAGGAGATCCAGCCCCAGGGACTCCAGTGGGTTCCTCCTGATTTACACCGGGTGAGCGAGAGGAGAGCCAGCCCCAGGGACTCCAGTGGGTTACTCTGGGGGGAGCGAGAGTGGAGGGCAGGACTGCCACGCCCAGTTGGGTTTCACCCCTGGGGGCGTTTGCTTAGGCTGGAACTCGCTTTCAGGACGGGCTCAGCAAGTGCATATGACAGGAAATGCTCCACCCAACTTGCAGGGATGGAGGACAACTGGCTGAACTGGGGGTCTGGGCCATCAGAGTGGCTGGAGACAAGAATCGTCCCAGAGCTAGGCCTGGCCAGAAGAGGCAGTGAGGGATTGGGCGCGTCCCCCCACGCACTAGGGAATCAGCTCCAATGCGCTGCCAGGGACTGCAGATACCAAGAGGGGCTCAGGGATCATTCCTGATACTGTCTGTGCACACAATAGACCCTCAGTCTGTGCATCCCATCCACCCCCTGTCTGTTTGCGCATCCCGTCCACCCCTCAGTCTGTGCATCACATACACCCTCTACCTGTCTCTGCATCCCATGCAGCCCTCAGTCCATCTGTACATCCCATACACCCCTCTGTCCCTCTCATACACTCCTCTGTCTGTCTGTGCATCAAGTACAGCCCTCTGTCTGTGCATAGCAAACATCCTCTATCTGTCTGTCTGTATATCGCATCCAACCCTCTCTCTGTCTGTACATCCCATTCACCCTCTGCTTATCTGTGCATCCCATACACCCCTCTGTCTGTGCATCCCAAACACCCCTCTCTGTCTGCACATCCCAAACATCCCTGTGACTCTGCATCCCAAACATCCCTCTGACTGTGCATCATATACACCCCTCTGTTCATCTGTGCATGCCATATACCCCTCTGTCCGTCTGTTCATCCCAGACACCTTCTGTCTGTCTGTACATCCTATGCACCCCTCTCTCTGTCTGTTCATCCCATGAACCGCTTTTTCTTTCTGTGCATCCCTAACACCGCTCTGTTTGTCTGTGCATCCAATACTCCCCTTTGTCTGTGCATCCCATACAACCCTCTGTCCGTCTTTAAATCCCTACAACCTGTCCCTGTCTGTGCATCAAATACACCCCTCTGTCTGTGTATACCAAACACCCTCTTGCTGGCTGTGCATCCATACACCCTCCATTTGTCTTTACATTCCAAACATGCCGTGTGCCTGTCTGTGCATCCCGTACACCCTCTGTTTATTAATGTATCCTGAACACCCCTCTGTCTTTCTGTGTATGCCATATGCACCATCTGTGTCTGTCTGTGCATCCCATACACACCCTCTGTCTGTCTGTGCAGCACAACCACCACTCTGTCTGTCTGTACATCACGTCCACAGTTCTGTCCATCTGTGCATCCCATACACCCCTCTGTCTTTTGTCTGTGCATCCCGTACACTCCTCTGTCTTTCTGTGCATCCCATACACCTCTCTGTATGTCTTTGCTTCCCATACACACTCTCTCTCTGTCTGTGAATGCAATACACCCTCTGTCTGTCTGTGCATCCCCAACACCCCTCTGTGTGTGCATCCCATATACCCTCATCTGTCTTTGCATCCCATGCTCCCTTCTGTCTGTCTGTGCATCCCAAACACCCCTCTGTCTGTCTGCACATCCCATATACACCTCTGCCTGTCTGTGCATCCCATACACCCTGTGTGTGTTTTTGCATCCCAAACACCCCTCTGTCTGTTCATCCCTTACACCTCTGTGTTTGTCTGTGCATCTGAAACATCCCTCTGTCTGTCTGTGATCCCATATACCCTTTGTCTATCCGTGCATCCCAAATACCCCTGTCTGTCTGTACACCCCATACAACCTCTCTCTGTCTGACTGTGTATCCTATATATGCCCTGTGTCTGTACATCCCATGCAACCCCCCATTTGTCTGTACATCACATGCAATGCTCTGTCTGTCTGTACGTCCCTTATGCCTTCTTTCTGTCTGTCTGTGCATCCCTTGTACACCTCTGTCTTTCCTTCTATGCATCCCATACACCCTCTGCCTGTCTGTGCGTCCCATACACTCTTGTCTGTGTGTTCATCCCAAACACCCCGCTGTTTATGCATCCCATACACTCCTCTTTCTGTCTGTGCATCCGAAACATGCCTCTGTCTGTCTATGCACCCCAAACACCCTCTGCTTGTCTGTGTATCCCATGCACCCTCTGTCTGTCTATGTATCCCAAACACCTTTCTGTCTGTCCGTGCATCTGATATACCCTCTTTCCACTTGTGCATCCAAACACCCTCTGCCTATCTGTGCAACCTATATTCACCCCTGTGTCTGTCTGTCCATCCCACAGATCCTCAGCCTGCTCTGATAGCATGATCTGCCCATGCAAGGTTTGAGAATCATGGCCCCAAACACAGGCCTGCACAGCAGATTTGTTCCATCCATAGCCCCTGCGCCCCATGCGCCTTCAGAACTCTGCAGCCACTCCAGTACAAAGGATCTTCTAGCGTCAAGCCTTGCTGAGGCCCTTCCTGAAATCTGGGCACTTTGACTTTGCCAACAGGCCATGTGGTGAGGCTGAGTGGGAACCAGAATTTCCCTTCCGTGGAGAATTCTGACAGGCTGAATAATGTTTCTGATCTAATTTGGCGTAACACCCCCTGTTTCTGCCCCACCCCCCAAATTCCCATGAAATGAAAATTCTGCGAAATCTCGATCTTTGTTTCACTCATCATTTCTTTTCTATACAAATGCCTGCAGTTGGGGAGGTAAACTGGTTCATTTCAACCTTATTGTTTCAGTTCATTTTGTTTAGCGTGTCCTATTGTATATTAAACTGATTATTATATAATATTGTTAAGTGTATTGTGATATGTATACTATGGTCTATATTATATTATATTGACTAATATATAGTGCATATTACATTTGTTATTATATTAAATGCTAAGTAGGCTCAGAAGGATTCGATTTGTATCTGAAAATGTCAGTAAACATCGATTTTACCAAACTGATAAAAAAAATATTTCCCTTGATGATACTGGAAATTTGCAGATAGGCAAATAAGAATTCTGCTGCCTGGGAACTTCTTAGAGTTATTTAAACATGCTACTTTGTGTGTTTTGCCATGTGATGTGAACAGTTCGTGTTTTACTAGCTATAAAGTGTTCACTTGTGGTATCTCAGCACTTACTATCGTTAAATAGTTATCTGACCCTGTCCCCAATAATTTCCCACCGCTGTGAAAATTCAGATAAATAAAAATGGGGGGAAATGTTTAAACCCATGATCTGGAGCAACTGTGGAAAGTTAAATCGATAAAAACTGGGGAAAAAATGCTTAAAATTAACTTTGATTTCATCCATCAAAATTATTTAAAAAAATGAATTCTCCCAAGCCTATATAATTATTATTTTATAATATATTGTAGTCATTAATCGGTATATGATATATATTATTAAATACTGTGCATTATATGGAATATTAAATAATATATATTTTATTTCAGACTTTAATGGGATAAAAGTCACAGTGAAATTAATTGTAAGGACACATTTCCAAGGTAGTATTTTGCCCTTATTGAACTGAAATGAGTCCCTTTGACTTTTCCCCTGTAAAATGTTCTCAGAAGTGGACATGTTCCTGCAAAATATTTCAGTTATGATTAAACTGCTCTTTTCTATGGAAAAGGCTCCCAACCCCCAAAAACTTCCCACCCACTCTTCCGCTCAGACCCTTGATTCCTTTCCGCTCCTTTGAAATGTGCAGCCTATAGTCCCAGACGTGCTGCCTGCCCAGCAAGCTGTCCAGCATCACCCGGCATGTAAGTGGACTGTGGAGTTTGACCCCCAGGCCTTCATCGCTCGTAGCAGGAGCCTCAATTGCTGGAGCTGAAGGAGTAGCTCCTCCAGGTGGTGGCAATAGCAGGCTATTATCCTATTCCATGAAATGCTTGTGTAGGATCACCGTGCAGCAGCTTTCCCTCGTGGGATGAACCACCTTCCTGGTTCCCACTGACACAAGAAGGGGATCTTCAGGTGAGCAGCTATTCCCCTTCTCATCCCTTGTCTCCTTGGTTTCCCTGTAGTTCATTGGCTGCTGTCCAGCCCTGAGGCCAGGAAGAGTCGCTCTGCCAGATGCTGGGAGCCCGTCGTCCACACTCCAGCGCCGCCCTGCTCTCCACCGTCCTTCTCCTGCACGTTCAGGCTGCAGTGGCTGGTAAGGAGGCTCTGTCCTTAATGGTGCTGGGTGGTCACAGGGCCCCAGCCAGCTCTCATGTACGGCGAGGACAGTCTGGGGTGACTGCCCTGGTAATGCACTGGGCTCGGGAGTGAGAGCGCAGGATCTAGCACTCACTCACATGCACAATAATGTGTGACAAATGGAGTCACTGTCCATCCCTCCATCCATCCCCCCACATCCATCCCCATACACACCCCTCCATCCATCCCCCGCATCCGTCCCCATACACACCCCTCTATCCACCCACATCCATCCACCCATTCATCTCCCCACATCCATCCCCGTACACACCCCTCCATACATCCCCCCACATCCATCCTCATACACACCACTCCATCCATCCCCATACATACCCCTCACTCCACCCCCCTCCATCCATCCCCATATACACCCTTCTATTCACCCACATCCATCCATCCACCCATTCATCTCCCCACATCCATCCCCGTACACACCTCTCCATCCATCCACCCACATCCATACACAGTCCTCCATCCATCCCCATATTGACCCTGCTATCCTTCCACCCATCCCCCCCATAACCATCCCCATACATACCCCTCCGTCATCTATCCATCCATCCTCCTTCCTTTCCCATACACACATCCCTCCATCCTGGCCTCCACATACACACCATTCCTCCCTCCCTGCCTCCTTCCCCCCACTCTACCCCTCCCTCTCCTGCTCACAGTTCTCCCTGAGCCCCTCTCTCCAGGATCCACTGGGTGGTGGGGCTGGGGGCTGGGTTGTGTGAGAGGTGAAGCTGCTTCCTGCCACTCCCCTCTGACCCCAGGCTTGTCTCTCTGCCCCTTTCCCCAGTGAGTTTCCAGGTGCTGGTTCCTGCCGGCCCCCTCTCCGCCCCACTGGGGGGCACTGTGCTGCTGCCCTGCCACCTCTCCCCAGCGCTCAGCGCCCAGGCCATGCAGGTGAAATGGAGCCGGCCCCAGCTAGGCCAGGACGTCCACGTGTACCTTCCGGATGGGAGCGAGGTGCAGGGTGAGAGGTACCGGGGCAGGACGGAGCTCCTGCGGGACAGGATCCAGAGTGGCAGCCTGGCCCTGCGGATCTGGAACCTCACCCTGTGGGATGAAGGACACTACCTCTGTGACTTCCAGTCCGACACCTACTTCAGCGATGCCACGTTGGAGCTCCACCTGACGAGTGAGTGATCCTGGGGTGGGGAGATGCTGGATTCAGCCTGTGCAGCTCTGGGGTGGGGGGAGATGGCAGGGGGACCTCCCCATGCAGCCTGCTGCAGTCGCAGGCCAGAAAACCTCCCCCAGTGACTCCTCCATCCAGCCCAGCTCTGGTGAGCCAGAGCAGAGCCTGTGGGGCAGAGACGCCCAGGCTGCATGGAAGGACCCCGAGGGATGTGGGCTCCCCAGCAGCCCGACAGAGCCTCCTTCCATAGACGATGCCCTGCAATGGCAGATATGTGCCCCTTATTTCCAGTGTGGATATCTGAGCTCCAGTGCCCAGCCATCGGCTCTCCCTTTCCCTGTGTTTGAGAAGCCTTCTACCCTCAGAGACTCTTCCCTGGGTAGAGCCGAGCAAGAGAAGTGTTGTAAGCCATGGGAGGTAACAGTCCTGTTCTCTGTGGTGCTGGTGAGGCATCATCTGGAGGCCTGTGTCCAGTTCAGGGGGCCACAAAACCATGAACAAGGTGGGCGGGGGGGTGTCTGGACAAGAGCAACAAAACAATCAAAGATTTAGAAAACCGGCCCTAGGAGGAAAGGTTGAAAGAACGAGGCATGTCTAGGCTTCAGAAGAGAAGACTGAGGAGGCACCTGATAACAGCCTTCAGATACATGAAGGGCTGTTACAAAGGAGACGAAGATCATGTGTTCGTCGTGGCCACTGAAGGTAGGACAAGAACTAACGGGCTTAATCTGCAGCAAGGGCGATTGAAGTGAGATCTTAGGGAAAACTTTTTGTAACTCTAAGGGGAGTTAAGCTCTGGACCAGGCTCCAAGGGAGATTGTGGAAACCCTGTCACTGGAGAGTTGTAAGAACCGGTTGCATAAACACCTCTCAGGGATGGTCTCGGTTTGCTTGATCCTGCCTCAGCGCAGGGGGCTGGACATGATGATACCAACCAGCCCGATGTTTCTGTGGCTCTGAGTCTTCTCTTGGGTAAACTGACTTACACGGGGGTGGGCGAGAGGGGAACCAGGCCCTGCTGTGACCAGCAGCAATGAGGAGAGCGTGAAATCAAGGGAGAATTCCTGTTGATCTGTTTCCCCAGGCTCTGGTTCGGATCCTCTCCTCGACGTCAGTTTGTACAAGGACCAGGGGGTCTCGGTCACATGTCTCTCTGCAGGGTGGTACCCGGAGCCCAATGTGCTCTGGAGAAACAGCCATCAAAAAATCCTGACTCCAGAGTCCGAACAGAAACTGCAAAGTGACGACGGCATATTCAACGTCTCCAGCACCGTGGTGATGACCGAGAGCTCGGATCCAGCACTGACCTGCACCCTCAGCCCTGGCTCGTCCGGCCCAGAGAAAGTATCGGCCATTGTCATCTCTGGTGAGCTGCTGATGAAACAAAGAAACACAGAGCTGGAGCCAGATCTCCAGTGGTGGAGAATGGCATTTATAGATAGTGAGAACTTTATGAGAGGGACAATACCTTACTGTGTGTCAGTACAGTGCCCAGCGCAGCAGGCCTTGATCTCTATCACTGTGTGTCTGTGCAGTGCCAGGCGTGACAGGGCCCTGACCTCGGTCACTGTGTGTCTGTGCACCGTTCGGCACAATGGGGCCCTGATCTCGGTCACTGTGTGTCAGCACGACAGAACCCTGATCTCGGTCACTGTGTGTCAGCACGACGAGACCTGATCTCGGTCACTGTGTGTCTGTGCAGTGTTCAGCATGACGGGACCCTGATCTCGGTCACTGTGTGTCTGTGCAGTGTTCAGCACGACAGGGCCCTGATCTCGGTCACTGTGTGTCAGCACGATGGGACCCTGATCTCGGTCACTGTGTGTCTGTGCAGTGTTCAGCACGACAGGGCCCTGATCTCGGTCACTGTGTGTCAGCACGATGGGACCCTGATCTCGGTCACTGTGTGTCTGTGCAGTGTTCAGCACGACAGGGCCCTGATCTCGGTCACTGTGTGTCAGCACGATGGGACCCTGATCTCGGTCACTGTGTGTCTGTGCAGTGTTCAGCACGACAGGGCCCTGATCTCGGTCACTGTGTGTCAGCACAACGGGACCCTGATCTCGGTCACTGTGTGTCTGTGCACCGTTCGGTACGACGGGGCCCTGATCTCGGTCACTGTGTGTCAGCACGATGGGACCCTGATCTCGGTCACTGTGTGTCAGCACGACGGGGCCGTGATCTCGGTCACTGTGTGTCAGCACGATGGGACCCTGATCTCGGTCACTGTGTGTCAGCACGACGGGGCCCTGATCTCGGTCACTGTGTGTCTGTGCACCGTTCGGTACGACGGGGCCCTGATCTCGGTCACTGTGTGTCAGCACGACGGGACCCTGATCTCGGTCACTGTGTGTCAGCACGACGGGACCCTGATCTCGGTCACTGTGTGTCTGTGCAGTGTTCAGCGTGATGGGACCCTGATCTCGGTCACTGTGTGTCTGTGCAGTGTTCAGCGTGACGGGACCCTGATCTCGGTCACTGTGTGTTAGCACGACGGGACCCTGATCTCGGTCACTGTGTGTCTGTGCAGTGTTCAGCGCGACGGGACCCTGTCTTTTGGTTCTGTGTTTGTCTAGCCCCTAGCACAGTAGGTTCCAGGTCTATGGCTAGGGACTCAAGGTCATACGAATAATAAATAATAATAGTGGAATATCCTGATGAGAACTGGTTTGAAAATGTTCAAAGCAGGTGCATTTTTGTTGGAAGCAAACCTCTACTGGGAACGTGTCTATTTCAACTAGATATTTGACTGTAATTAGTCAAATCGAATCATTTTGACTTTCTCATTTTGTTCCAAAAATGTCATCCTTTGGATTCAGTTTGTTTGGACTTTGATGTTTTATTGGCGTATTCATACTCTACTAGATTATAGTATATTTATATATTTATATATTTTATATTGTGACAAAGCTCCTCCTCTGTCTTGATGGGTCCTGCGCTTATTGGCGTATTTTGCTAGCCTCAAAGATCTTCCTGTGTTGGATCAGGAGTTGGGAGGTTTTGGGGAAACCCAGGCCTCCCTCTACTCTGGGTTCCAGCCCAGGGCCCTGTGGATTGCAGCTGTCTATAGTGCCTCCTGTAACAGCTGTGTGACAGCTACAACTCCCTGGGCTACTTCCCCATTGCCTGCTCCAAACACCTTCTTTATCCTCACCACAGGACCTTCCTCCTGGTGTCTGATAACACTTGTGCTCCTCAGTCCTCCAGCAGCCCTAGGGTGACCAGATGTCCCGATTTTATAGGGACAGTCTTGATTTTGGGGGCTTTTTCTTATGTAAGCACCTATTACCCCCCACCCCCGTCCCGATTTTTTACACTTGCTATCTGGTCACCCTATCTTGCTCCCAGCTCCTCACACGCGCACCACAAACTGAAGTGAGCTCCTTTTTAAACCCAGGTGCCCTGATTAGCCTGCCTTAATTAATTCTAGCAGCTTCTTGATTGGCTGCAGGTGTTCTAATCAGCCTGTCTGCCTTAATTGTTTCCAGAAAGATCCTGATTGTTCTGGAACCTTCCCTGTTACCTTACCCTGGGAAAGGGGACCTACTTAACCTGGGGCTAATATATCTGCCTTGTGTCACTCTCCTGTAGCCATCTGGCCTGACCCTGTCACAATATTAAACCCATAAGATATATTTTTATTTAATATTTTGTATTGTATTGTAACCTTTTGACATTACCAAAACCAAAACAGGTTGACGTCATTGAAATGAAACATTCTGAGGGCTCAGAACTGGATTTTTTAAAATTTTCTTTCTGACATTTCACCCGTACATTCCAACCAGGAACACAAACAAATTTTGATATATCGAAATTTCCTGTGGAATGGAAAGCCCATTTTCCAACCAGTTTGCCCGCTATTTCTAATGTTAAAAAGCAATCTCAGGAAATAAATATTAACAAAAGAACTGATTCCAGCCTTTTCTGTCTAGCACAAGGAGATAAAAGGGTCCCACAACCTGTTACTAGGTTTGTTAATTATTTTGTGTCACATTTGCATGGGGCAGAATGGGTCACATGAGTTAACCTGTGTTGTTCTCTTCCCCTGCAGACACTTTCTTCCCCAGAGTTTCTTCATGGCGGGTCCCTCTCTTTGTAATCCTTGTAATCCTGATGATCTGCATTTGCTTCCTCATCCTGGCTGCCCTCTGCCTATGGAGGATTCACAAAGAGAAAGGTAAAGCTCCTGATTAACCCTTTTGCCACTGGAAAGAAAGAAACAAAATGTCCTTCGACTGATCTGCAGGTCCTTGGCGCTGTAGGCCGCATAGATCCTCGGATGCTCACATGACTTGACCCTCCCTCTTTCTACTTGGGCATATTTTCCCCATTGCTGGTAATTCATGTTAAGAGAGGAAAGGAAATTAATCTTCACTTGGTTGTCAGATGTTATAAATTTCCCAGCCCTTCCGTTATAAGTATTTTCCTTGTGTGTAGCCATGGTGCTGACGTTTGTTTTTGCTGGTAGGTGCTCCACCACCTCTCCACCCTGAGGCCCTGCCCGTACTCTGTCCCCACCACCAAAACTCCGCACCCACCCTCTGCTTGTTCCTCTTCATCCTCTCCCCGAGCATCTCCTGCACACTCCTCTCCGTCCCCTCCCCCGAGCATCTCCTGAACACTCCTCTCCGTCCCCTCCTCCGGGCACCTCCTGCACACTCCTCTCCGTCCCCTGCCCCGGGCACCTCCTGCACACTCCTCTCCGTCCCCTGCCCCGGGCACCTCCTGCACACTCCTCTCCGTCCCCTCTCCCGAGCACCTCCTGCACACTCCTCTCCGCCCCCTCCCCCGAGCACCTCCTGCACACTCCTCTCCGCCCCCTCCCCCGAGCACCTCCTGCACACTCCTCCCTGCCCCCTCCCCCGAGCACCTCCTGCACACTCCTCTCCGTCCCCTCCCCCGAGCACCTCCTGCACACTCCTCTCCGTCCCCTCCCCCGAGCACCTCCTGCACACTCCTCTCCGTCCCCTCCCCCGAGCACCTCCTGCACACTCCTCTCCGTCCCCTCCCCCGAGCATCTCCTGAACACTCCTCTCCGTCCCCTCCCCCGAGCACCTCCCGCGCACTCCCCCCTGCCCCCTCCCCCGAGCACCTCCCACGCACTCCTCCCCGTCCCCTCCCCCGAGCACCTCCTGCACACTCCTCTCCGTCCCCTCCCCCGAGCACCTCCTGCACACTCCTCTCCGTCCCCTCCCCCGAGCACCTCCCGCACACTCCTCTCCGTCCCCTCCCCCGAGCATCTCCTGCACACTCCTGTCCGTCCCCTCCCCCGAGCACCTCCTGCACACTCCTCTCTGCCCCCTCCCCCGAGCACCTCCCATGCACTCCTCTCCGTCCCCTCCCCCGAGCACCTCCTGCACACTCCTGTCCGTCCCCTCCCCCGAGCATCTCCTGAACACTCCTCTCCGTCCCCTCCCCCGAGCACCTCCTGCACACTCCTCTCTGCCCCCTCCCGCGAGCACCTCCCGCGCACTCCTCCCCGTCCCCTCCCCCGAGCACCTCCCGCACACTCCTCTTCATCCCCTCCCCCGAGCACCTCCTGCACACTCCTCTCCGCCCCCTCCCCCGAGCATCTCCTGAACACTCCTCTCCGTCCCCTCCGTCGAGCACCTCCTGCACACTCCTCTCTGCCCCCTCCCCCGAGCACCTCCTGCACACTCCTCTCCGCCCCCTCCCCCGAGCACCTCCCACGCACTCCTCTCCACCCCCTCCCCCAAGCGCCTCCCACACGCTCCTCTCCACCCCCTCCCCAAGTGTCCACCCATTGCTGCTCCCTCCTCTCCACCCGCAAGTGCCTCCTGCCCACACTCACTCCTCTCCATCTCTGAGTGCCTCCCACCTGCTCTTCTCCACCCCTCCCTCAAGTTTCCCTCCATTCATCCACCCACCACTCGCTCCTCTCCATCCCTGAGCACCTCCTGCCTGATCCTCTCCGCCTGCTCCCCCACGTGTCGCCCTGCCCGCCCACCCACCGCTCGCTTCTCTCCACCCCCCAAGTGTCGCCCTGCCCGCCCACCCACCGCTCGCTTCTCTCCACCCCTGAGCACCTCCTGCCTGATCCTCTCCGCCTGCTCCCCCAAGTGTCGCCCTGCCCGCCCACCCACCTCTCGCTTCTCTCCACCCCTGAGCACCTCCTGCCTGATCCTCTCCACCTGCTCCCCCAAGTGTCGCCCTGCCCGCCCACCCACCGCTCGCTTCTCTCCACCCCCCAAGTGTATCCTGCCTGCGCTCGCTCCTCTCCACCCCTCCCCTTCGTGTCCGCCCACCAGCTGCTCCCTCCTCCCACTCACTCCTCTCCACCTCCTCCCCCGAGCGTCCTGCTGCCCACCCACCCTGCTTGCTCCTCTCCACCTGCAAGTGCCTCCTGCCCACGCTTGCTCCTGTCCACCCCCTCCCCCGAGCGTCCCAGCTGCCCACCCGTCACTCGCTCCCCTTCACCTCCCAGGTGCCTCCCGCCTGCGCTCACTCCTCTCTACTCCCTCTCCCAAGTGTCCTCCAGCCACCACCTGCTGCTTGCTCCTCTCTGCCCCCGAGTGCCTCCCTCCTGCTCCTCTCTGCCCCCTCCCTGAGTGCTTCCCCCTGCCCGCCTGCCCACCCATCACTCGCTCCCCTTCAACCCCAAGTGCCTCCCACCCATGCTCACTCCTCTCTGCTCCCTCCCTTGAGTGTCCCCTGCCCACCCACCCTCTGCTTGCTCCTGTCTACCCCCAAGTGCCTCCTACCCGCTCCTCTCTGCCCCCGCCCTGAGTGCTTCCCCCTGCCCACCCGCCACTCACTCCCCTTCACTCCCAAGTGCCTCCCGCCCACGCTCACTCCTCTCTGCTCCCTCCCTTGAGTGTCCCCCACCCACCCATCCGATGCTTGCTTCTCTCTGCCCCTAAGTGCCTCCCACCCGCTACTCTCTGCCTCCTCCCTGAGTGCTTCCCCCCACCCGCCCACACTGTACTCACTCCTCTCCATCCCCAAATGCCTCCTGCCCACTCCACCCCTCCCCCAAATGTTTCCCCTGCCCACCCACAATGTGCTTCCTCCTCTCCATCCCTGAGTACCTCCCACCCGCACTCGCTCCTTTCTGCCTCCTCCCGAGTGTCACCTCATCCACCCACCACCGCTCGCTCCTCGTAACCTCCAAGTGCCTCCCACCCACTCCTCTCCACCCCTTCCCCCGAGTGTCCGCCTGCAACCGCAAGTGCCTCCTGCTCAGGCTCGCTTCCCTCCCCCGAGCACCTCCCGCCCACTCCTCTCTGTCTCCTCCCCTGAGTATCCCTCCATCCATCCACCCACCCATCACTCACTCCTCTCCACCTCTGGGTGCCTCCCGGCTGCTCCTCTCCGCCCCCTCCCCTAAGTGTCCCCCGACCCACCTGCCTGCCCACCGCTCGCTCCTCTCCATCTCGGAGTGCCTCCTGCTGCTCTTGCTCTTCTCCACTCCTTCCCCCAGTATCCTCCCACCCGCTGCTCCCTCCTCTCCACCCCAGAGCACCTCCCACCCACTTCTCTCCGCGTCCTCCCCCGAGTGTCCCGCTGCCCACCCACCCGCTGCTCCCTACTCTCCACCCCAGAGCACCTCCCACCCACTTCTCTCTGCGTCCTCCCCCAAGTGTCCCGCTGCCCACCCACCCTGCTTGCTCCTCTCCACCTCCAAGTGCCTTCCGCCTGCGCTCGCTCCTCTCAGCCCCTCCCGTGAGTGTCCCCCCACCCACCACTTGCCCCTCTCCACCCTCATCCCGAGCGCCTCCCACCCACTCCTCTTCACCCCTTTCTCTGAGTGTCCCCCCCACCCACCCACCGCTTCTCACTCCTCTCCGCCCCCAAGCACCTCCTGCTTGCTCCTTTCCACCCCCACCCTTGAGTGTCCCCTCACCTGCGCTCACTCTTTTCTGTCCCTTCCCCGAAGTGTCCCCGCCATCCACCCACCCGCTGCTCGCTCCTCTCCACCCTGAGTGCCCCCCACCCGTGCTCACTCCTCTCCGCCCCTGAATGCCTCCTGCCCACTCCTGCCTGCTCTCTCCCTGAGACCACCCACCCACCTACCACTTGCTCCTTTCTACCCTCTCCTGCCTTGAGGGCAAGTGACAGGGGGAGAGTGCAGAAAGGAGCAAGCGGGGAGGCAGGAAGAGGTGCAGCACGGGTGGGGCCATGGGGGAAGAGGCCAAGTGGGGGCGGGGCCTTGGGGTGGAGTGGGAGTGGGGTCTGTGGGTATATTTTTTTTCTGCGTACCACAGTAGCCTCTAGATACCCCACGTGAGATCCATGCCCCCTTGTGTCGGGTGCTGCACAGACACCCAGGAAGAGATGATCCCTGCTGTCCTGAGAGTTAACAACACCCTCTGGTGGCTGGTGCCCTTTCGGTGAATGTGTTTCTCCGTTTGTTTTACAGGTGCCATCTACACAGAGCTAAGTACGTTTCTTCTTCACCTTCAGCCATTCGTGGGGGTTGGGCCATGTTAACTCAAACTGCGTAATGACTCCTTTAAATCAGGCTCCACCGGGCAAGGTTTCTGGTAGCACCGGTGCAAGCGGCTGGGGGAAAGCAAATGCCCTAGCAAATCCGGGGCTGCAGTGTTATGCCCAGAAAGGCAGTGAGTGGTTCCTTTAGGGGATCCATCAGCCCTTCCCACCCCAGCGTGTTGTCTAGATTGTGGGTGCAGTTTTTGGACTGAAACTTTGTTTTCAGTGAAAAATGCAGATTCGATGACACCGAAATGTGTTGTGAATTCATGTCCATTTCCACCAGTTGTTTGAGTTGGGAAAAAAATTATATCAACTGAAATGCTGAAGAAAATCAAAATGTTTGGCTTCGATCTTCCCAATGTGATCCATGTGGATTTTTCCTCTCAGAATTGCCTTGAATTTCAGGTATACAAAAAAAAGTTCAAAAAGGCTCAAATCTGGAACTGAAGGTTTTGTTTGGGCCGAGGAGGTTCTTCTGCTGGGAGAAGGGAGGTGGGCAGACTTAGGCTACCCAGGGTGTCTCTGAGCATCGGTTCTCCCGGTGGAGTGGGTTAATGCTGGGCCCAGAGCGAGAAATGGACGGGTTTGGAACCCAGGCCCCAGCTAACGTGCTGTCTCTTTGTGTCCACAGAGGAAAGCCACGGCAGACCGAGTGAGTGTGAATTTGATCTCTAGACTATATGTAAATTAGCTAGGCAGCTGACTGCCCTGGACTAAGCCCTGGCCTCTTGTTCTCTTCTCATTTCAGGTTGGAAAGAAGCATTTCGCAAAGCCAGTAAATCCAAAACGGGGAGTTAGGTCTTGCAGGATATGAGTGGGCAACTGGGAGTCAGGACTTCTGGGTTCTAAGATTGGCTGTGAGAGGGGAGAGGAGTCTAGTAGTTAACGAAAAGTGGGGGCTGGGAGTCAGGACTCCTGGGCTTTATCCCCAGCTCTGGGAGGGAAGTGGGATCTGGTGAGTTATCAGTGGGCAACTGGGAGTCAGGACACCTGGGTTCTAACATTGGCTGTGGGAGGGGAGAGGGAACTAGTGGGTTATCGGTGGGCAGCTGGGAGTCAGGACTCCTGGGTTCTAACAGTGGCTGTGGGAGGGGAGAGGGTCTAGTGGGTTATGGGGAAGTGGAGTCTGGGAGTCAGGACTCCTGGGTTCTGTCCCAGTCTGGGAGGGGCATGGAGAGTTGTGGTTTAAGCAGAGTGCACCGTGCTCCTAGGCAGATGTTTCTCCCTGACTCCCAGCTTTTGCTGGAGTTTTGCTTTAAAACGTCTCATTCTCCAGCTGGACCAATTTAAGTCTTTGAAATGAGCAAACTGCCTTCCCTGAAACTGTCCTCACCCTCCGCCCCCCATCTGTCTGTCTCTAGCGGACGTGACCCTGGACCCGAGAACAGCTCACCCCAGTCTGGAGCTGTCTGCAGAGAGGAAGAGCCTAAGGAACACAAGTCTGAGACAATCACTGCCTGATGGCCTGGGGAGATTCGACGTTTACTCCTGCGTGTTGGGCTCCGATGGCTATGAGTCGGGGACGCATTACTGGGACGTAGAGGTGGCCAGCACAGGGGGCTGGGCTCTGGGCGTCACCAGGGAATCTGTCAGCAGGAAGGGATGGTTCAATTTCAGCCCCAGGCAAGGCACATGGGCCATCCAGCTCTCCAGGGGCCAGTACCGAGAAGTCACTGCAGAATGGAGCCTGCTGGACCAGTCGCAGAGCCCTGGCAAGATCAGAGTGTATCTGGACTATGAAGGAGGGGTTGTGTGCTTCTACGATGCTGACACCATGGCCCTCCTCCACACCTTCACTGCCTTCTTTACTGGGAAAATCTACCCGTTCTTCTGGGTCTGGTCCGTAGGGACCTCCCTTAGACTGTGTCCCTGAGCCTTTTCCAGCCAGATTGCTGCACATGCAAACCTGCCGACGCAACACACCAGCCACCACAATGGAGGGAAGGGTGGAAGAGACGCATGTGGTGTTGGTATGGGCTGTAGCCGTGTTTTATTAGTGATGACCCCTTGCTGTTTTCACACTACGTGAATGGGAATAAACCTGTTCTTCAAAAAAGAAAAGTAAATTCCATCACACGCAAAGGTAACAGCCACCTCTGACAAAGTGGAAATGGTCTGTGATATTTTTATGACATTTATATGTGCCTCAGTTTCCCCTACATGCTGCTTTGTTACTCAGTGGGGGAAAAGGGCTGTTTGCTCTCAGAGCAGGTTAAGAGACATAGGTGTGGGTGTTGCCCGGCTGTCTGGGCCTCAATCCCCATATCAGTGGAGCAACTGGGAATACCATGGCAAATCTAGTCACCAGGACCTTGGCACCTACCATCCAAGGACCTAGAGGGAGATGGATTCCGTCTCCAAAGGGAGCAGAGCAACTGCTAGCTGGAGAACAGAGGACTGGAGAGTCAGGAGGAGCGGGTATAAGATTTGGCTGCTCACCTGAAGTCTGACCAAAGAGGTCAGAGGGGGAGACAGATGGAGCTTGTCCAGGGGGGTGCACTACAGCTTGGCTGGGCTCTGGACTGACCAGAAAGGTCTGTACTTTAATGTTCAGTTCTCTGTGCTAACCTAAGGACTTCCTAGGCTGTGTCCAGCTGACTAATAAACCTGACTGTTTGGACAATGCTATTTGAGTGTCACTGCAAATCCTGGCTGAGGTGCGTGAATCCCTGAAGCGTGGACAAGTCTCTACGAGAGGGGTGGGCAAACTACAGGCTGCAGGCCAGATCCAGTCCACCAGCCATTTTAATCCAGCCCTCGATCTCCCACTGGTGCAGGGTATGGGGTTTGCCCCACTCCGGTGCTCCAGCTGGGGAGCAGGGTTGGGGGCCGCTCCGCGTGGCTCCCAGAAGCAGCGGCATGGCTCCTCTCTAGCTCCTAGGCATAGAGGCAGCCAAATGCCATCCCCGACAGCTCCCATTGGCTGGGAACCACAGCCAGTGGGAGCTGCAGGGGCAGTGCCTGCAGACAGGGCAGCGTGCAGAGCTACCTAGCTATGCCTCTGTGTCGGAGCCAGAGAAGGGACATGCTGGTGCTTCCAGGAGCCACTTGAGGTAAGTGCCGCCTGGACTGTACCCCTGAGCCTCTCCTTGTGCCACAACCCCCTGCCCCAGCCCTGATCCCCCTCCTGTGCTCCAAACCCCTTGATCCCAGCCCAGAGCACCCTCCTGCACCCCAAACCTCTGATTCCCAGCCTCACCCCAGAGCCCACACTCGCTGTACCCAACTCTCTGTCCCAGTCCTGATCCCCCTCCCACCCTCCAAACCCCTCGATCCCAGCCTAGTGCACCCTCCTGCACCCCAAACCCCTCATCCCCAGCCCCACCCCAGAGTCTGCACCTCTAGCCAGAGCCTGCACCTCCTCCTGCCCTCCGAACCCCTCAGTCCCAGCCCAGAGCACCCTCCTGCACCCCAAACCCCTCATCCCCAGAGCTTGCACCCCCAGCCAGAGCCTGCACCCCCTCCTGCCTTCCAAACCCCTCAGTCCCAGCCTACAACACCCTCCTGCACCCCAAACCCCTCATCCCCAGCCCCACTCCAGAGCCCGCACCCCCAGCCAGAGCCTGCATCCCCTCCTGCCTTCCGAACCCCTCAGTCCCAGCCCGGAGCACCCTCCTGCACCCCAAACCCCTCAACCCCACCCCAGAGCCCGCACCCTCAGCCAGAGCCCACATCCCCTGTACCCAACTCTGTCCCAACCCTAAGTCCCCTACCACACTCCCAACCCCTTGGCCCTATCCCCGCCACATTAATTTTGTTACGTACACCAATATGAAGGTGATGTGTGACACATCACCTCCATATTGGTGCACATAACAAAATTCATTCTGCACATGGCTGGGAAAAATTAGAGAGAACACTGGCCAGGTGCCCAGGTAACGGGATCCGGTAACCAGACTGCAGCGGGTCAGCACCCAATTTCTCTCTTCTTTTTGCTGCTCTGTCTCTTTTCCAAAGCTGGAGAAGTGTGGTAATGAATGGACAAAGATAAAGAACACCCCTGCCCCCTAGCTGTTACGTGATTATTATTTATGGTTGTGTTTGTAGCATGGCAGCGCTTGGGAGCCCCTGACACAGGCCAGACCCAGTGACACCAGGACCGGGTTTACAATGGCACCAGTGGTGCGGCTAGTGGTGCCAAAGAGCCGGGCCCATGCTCAGAAGGGGCCCCAGCCTGCTCTGCTCACACTGTGCCCTGAGACCCCACCAAGCCGCTGGCTCCCGCCCTGCCCACCACTTGCTCCTCTTGGCCTGCCAGCCAAGGGCTCCTCTCCACTCCCAGGCCCTACCTGCCGGCTTCTGTCTGCCACCTGGCCAGACCCCAGGGCACCTCCGGTTCCGGGCAGTCTCTGCTTCCCACCACCTGAGGGTTCTGCCTGTCTCCCTGGAGCTGAGTCGCCTGGGATTGGTGCAGAAGCCAGGCCAGTTTTGGCCAGTTGTGGGGGGACAGTGTGGGGGCTTGGCTCGGCCCATCCAGGCACGTGGGTCCTGCAGGAGCCCGCCCGGGGCAGGCCCTGGCCTGGCTGATTGCACCACTCCCAAGGGGCTAGAGCGATTCCCTGCCCCAGGACCAGCTCTGGTTGCATGGGCAGCTCAGTCTGGCAGACACGGTCACCTCCCAGAGGCCTGGTGAGTGCAGCCGGGAGGTAGGGTGTGGAGGAGTGGGTCTCTGGAGGGCCTGGAGGGAGGGGGTGCTGGGCTGTGAGGGGGCGGGGAAGATCTCTGTGTATTGGGGCACAAGGGAGTGGGGGTTCTGTGTGGGGTGCTGGGGATGTGGGCAGGGAGGTGCTGGGCAGAGGTGGTGGTGTGCAGGGTGCTGTGGATTTGTGGCAGGGTCTGGGGGGGTTGCTGGGTATAGTGGGTCCGGGGGGTTATGGCCATAGGGAATCGGAGATGTTTTGATGTTGGTCAAGGGGGCTGTGTGACATGGCATGGGCCCACCCTGAGGGGAAGGGGCACACTGGCAGCACAGGGCTGGGCAGACCAGTGTGGGCTGTGTGGCACAGCATGGGCCCACCCCTGAGGCGAAGGGGCATGCTGGCAGCACAGGGCTGGGTGCGCCATTGTGCGTCTGGGAACTGCTGGTTTGTAAATAGTGTGCTTGCACTGGGCTGGGCAGAGCGGGGCCGTCCCTCCCATGTCATGGCCCTGACCTGCCCCTTGCTCCAGGAACCGACCAACACCTGTGATGAAGTGGGGCTGTTCTTAATGTTCCCTCTGAATACTGTGGGGGGGCGTCAGTTCCTGGCTGACCCTCTGTCACCTAGCAACTAATGGCCAAGCCCTCCCCCCCCCCGCCAAGGGGATGCTAAAGGTGTGGGAGAACAAAGAGTTCAGGTGGCCTCCTGGCCCGGGAAAAAGACAAAGTCCAGAGAGGAGGGGCTGGAGGGGATTGTCAGTCTGGAGCTGGCTGGGGATGAGGAGTCAAATGCAGATGTGGGGGTCTGGCTCACTGACCCCCAGAATGGACCCGGCCAAGGGGTCCAGCTCACGGTACCTACAAGCTCTGTTTTAGACTGTGTTCCTGTCATCAGATAAACCTCTGTTTTACTGGCTGGCTGAGAGTCACGTCTGACTGAAAAGTGGAGGGCCGGACCCTGTGGCTTCCCCAGGACCCCGCTGGGGCGGGCTCGCTGGGGGAAGCGCATGGAGGGGCAGAGGATGCTGAATGCTCCAAGGAGAGACCCAGGAGGTGAAGACGTGTGAGCTTCTTGCCCTGAAAAAGTCTCCAAGGGAGAGGAGGCTCCCCAAAGTCCTGACTGGCTTTGTGGGGAGCAGTTCTAGAGCATCACCCAGGGACTCCGTGACAACACCCCCACACACACATACACCACGCTCCATTGCATCCATGGGGGGCCATAAGAACATAAAAACGGCCGTTCCAGGTCAGACCAAAGGTCCATCTAGCCCAGTATCTGTCTGCCGACAGTGGCCAATGCCAGGTGCCCCAGAGAGAGTGAAGCTAACAGGCAATGATCAAGTGATCTCTCTCCTGCCATCCATCTCCATCCTCTGATGAACAGAGGCTAGGGACACCATTTTTACCCTTCCTGGCTAATAGCCATTTATGGACTTAGCCACCATGAATTTATCCAGTTCCCTTTTAAACCCTGTTATAGTCCTAGCCTTCACAACCTCCTCAGGCAAGGAGTTCCACAAGTTGACTGTGCGCTGTGTGAAGAAGAACTTCCTTTTATTTGTTTTAAACCTGCTACCTATTAATTTCATTTGGTGACCCCTAGTTCTTGAATTATGGGAATAAGTAAATAACTTTTTCCTTATCCACTTTCTCAACATCACTCATGATTTTATATATCTCTGTCATATCCCCCCTTAGTCTCCTCTTTTCCAAGCTGAAGAGGCCTAGCCTCTTTAATCTTTCCTCGTATGGGACCCTCTCCAAACCCCTAATCATTTTAGTTGCCCTTTTCTGAACCTCCTCTAGTGCTAGAACATCTTTTTTGAGGTGAGGAGACCACATCTGTACACAGTATTTGAGATGTGGGCGTACCATGGATTTATATAAGGGCAATAATATATTCTCAGTCTTATTCTCTATCCCCTTTTTAATGATTCCTAACATCTTGTTTGCTTTTTTGACCGCCTCTGCACATTGCGTGGACATCTTCAGAGAACTATCCACGATGACGCCAAGATCTTTTTCCTGACTCATTGTAGCTAAATTAGCCCCCATCATATTGTATGTATAGTTGGGGTTATTTTTTCCAATGTGTATTACTTTACATTTATCCACATTAAATTTCATATGCCATTTTGTTGCCCAATCACTTAGTTTTGTGAGATCTTTTTGAAGTTCTTCACAATCTGCTTTGGTCTTAACTATCTTGAGTAGTTTAGTATCATCTGCAAACTTTGCCACCTCACTGTTTACCCCTTTCTCCAGATCATTTATGAATAAATTAAATAGGATTGGTCCTAGGACTGACCCTTGGGGAACACCACTAGTTACCCCTCTCCATTCTGAGAATTTACCATTAATTCCTACCCTTTGTTCCCTATCTTTTAGCCAGTCTCAGTCCATGAAAGGACCTTCCCTTTTATCCCATGACAGCTTAATTTATGTAACAGCCTTTGGTAAAGGACCTTGTCAAAGGCTTTCTGGAAATCTAAGTACACTATGTCCACTGGATCCCCCTTGTCCACATGTTTGTTGACCCCTTCAAAGAACTCTAATAGATTAGTAAGACACGATTTCCCTTTACAGAAACCATGTTTGGTGCCAGGCACACAAAAGCTTAATCCAGCCCTGTGTGACACTTGGGTCTGGTCTACACTGGTGGGAGGATCAATCTAAGATACGCAACTTCAGCTACGAGAAAAGGATAGCTGAAGTCAACGTATCTTAGATTGACTTACTTCGCATCCTCGCTGCGCGGGATCGACGGCTGCCACTCCCCCATCGACTCTGCTTCCGCCTCTCACCCTGGTGGAGTTCCAGAGTTGACGGGGAGTGCATTCGGGGATGGATCGATCGCTACCCAACGGTCTGGCGGGTAGTGTAGCCATACCCTAGAGGTGCTGTCCGCAAAAAGACAGAGGAAAAATAATCAAAGAAAGCTGTAAGTGAGTCATTTGGGTTCTTCCATTCAGTGGCAAGAGAAGGGGGAAAACCTGGGGAGAAACACCACCAAAGTCTAAAATATTTTACAAACCCAAATGAAAACCAGCATTCAGCACAACAGGAAAAGTGCCTCGTTCCAAAATTCCCCATGGAAAACATCAACGATGACACCTTCTTGGGTGGGGGAAGGATTGGGTTGAAACATTCCCAGTCATGGTTCAGTGTTTATTATCTGGGTTGTACTAGCCCCGTCACCGAGAGACATCTAAGCTGGAATAAAAGACCCATGGCTGGCCCGGAGCAGCTGCCTCACGCTTGTGGGGCTCAGGCTGTGGAGCTAAAAATTGCTGTGTAGACGTTCAGGCTAGGGCTGGAACCTGGCCCCTGGGACTGTGCAAGGGGGGAGGATCCCAGAGCCAGGACTCTGATCCAAGCATGAATGTCTACACAGCAACTTTTAACCTCTGAAGCCAAGTCCCGTGAGCCCGACTCAGCTGACCCAGGCCAGCTTCAGCCATGCAGTGGGGCTTGTATTCCAATGTAGCTGTAGTCAATGGGGCTACAGCCCATGTCAATGGTCTATAGCCCCATTGGAGTTATGGGGCCAGATCTCCAGCTGGGTTCATAAAATCATAGAATCATAGAACTGGAAAGGACCTAGAGAGGTCATCCTCTGCATTCATTGCAGGACTAAGTATTATCTAGACCATTCCTGACAGGTGTTTGTCCAACCTGCTCTTAAAAATCCCCAGTGATGGAGATTCCACAACCTCCCTAGACAATTTATTCCAGTGCTTAACAACCACTCTGACAGTTAGGAAGTTTTTCCTAATGTCCAACCTAAACCGCCTTTGCTGCAATTTAAGCCCATTGGTTCTTGTCCTGTCCTCAGTGGTTAAGAAAATTTTTTCTCCCTCCTTGTAACAATCTTATATGTACCAGAAAACTGTTGTGTCCCCACTCAGTCTTCTCTTTTCCAGATTAAACAAACCCAATTTCTCCAATTTGTCCACATCTTTCCTGAAATGTGGTGCCCAGAACTGGACACAATACTCTAGTCAAGCCCTAATCAGCACGGAGTAGAGTGGAAGAATTACTTCTTGTGTCTTGCTTACAATACTCCTGATAATGATGTTTGCTTTTTTTGCGATAGCATTACATTGTTGGCTCATATTTAGCTTGTGATCCACTATGACCCAGATCCCTTTCTGCAGTACTCCTTCCTGCCACAGACAATTCCCATTTTGTATGTGAGCAACTGATTGTTCCTTCCTAAGTGGAGTACTTTGCATTTGTCCTTATTGAATTTCATCCTTTTTACTTCAGACCATTTCTCCAGTTTGTCCAGATCACTTTGAATTTTAATCCTACCCTCCAAAGCACTTGCAACCCCTCCCAGCTTGGTATCATCTCCAAACTTTACACACGTACTCTCTATGTCATTATCTAAATCATTGATGAAGATATTGAACAGAACCAGACCTAGAACTGATCCCTGCAGGACCCCACTCATTATGCCCTTCCAACATGACTGTGAACCATAGATAACTACTTTCTGAGAACAATTTTCCAACCAGTTATGCACCCACCTTGTAGTAGCTCCATCTAGGTTGTATTTCCCTAGTTTGTTTATGAGAAGATCATGAGAGATAGTATCAAAAGCCTTACTAAAGTCAAGATATACCACATCTACCACTTCACACTATCCACGAGGCTTGTTACCCTGTCAAAGAAAGCTATCAGGTTTGTTTGACACATTTGTTCTTGACAAATCCATGATGACTGTTATTTATCACCTTCTAATCTTCTATGCGTGTTTGCAAATTGATTGCTTAATTATTTGCTCCATTATCTTTCCGGGTACAGAAGTTAAGCTGACTGGTCTGTAATTCCCCGAGTTGTCCTTATTTCCCTTTTTAGATGGGCACTATATTTGCCCTTTTCCAGTCTTCTGGAATGTCTCCCATCTTCTATGACTTTTCAAAGATAATCACTAATGGCTCAGATATCTCCTCAGTCAGCTCTTTGAGTATTGTAGGATGCATTTCATCAGGCCCTCATGATTTGAAGACATCTAACTTGTCTAAGTCATTTTTAACTTGTTCTTTTCCTATTTTAGACTCTCAACAATGGGCCGTAGCTCTACTGGAGTCAATGGATCCAGATCCCCAGCTGGGGTCAACGGGCCATAGCTCCATTGGAGTCAATGGGGCTAGATCTGCAGCCAGGGACAATCAGCATCACTCCACTGGAGTCAGCGTCCCTCTGATCAGAGCTCCCAAGCTTGCTCTGTAAGTGAGTGGGAGCTTGCTGGCTAGCAGCTATCTCCTTCCCACACCCCTCCATCATCCCAGCCCTGGCACAAAATCCATAGCCCTAGTGATTGCCACCAAAAGAGCGAGATACCACCCCCTTTGCTGCAGCAACGGCTCAAAATTCTACCGGGTCATTTGAGATCCAATACTGAGGGGGCAGCGCTGCCTGTGCCCAGCTCCACTGGCGGCCCGGAGGGAATGGGGCTGAGAGCGAGGTGGTGGTTTGCAGGACAGCGGGAGAGGCAGGTGCACCTGCCTTGAGGATATTGACCGGGGCCCTGGTGAAGGGAGGAATTGCCCCAGGGCTAAGACCTGGTACAAGATCTAGTTGCCATTTATGCACCCCAGGGGTGTGAGAATTCACCACCCTGATACCTCCAATCCGCCCATCTGATTTGGGAGTGCTCAGAAATCCCCTTTCCCTGGACCCGCCAGAGGACCCCAAGATAATGAGTGACACCCAAGACTGGCTGCTCCCAGACAGGAGACAGGTTGGTGGAAATGGAAGGGGGAGACATTCAAAATGCTGCCTGAGGAAATGGGGTGGCTGGCTCTCACTTTTCCCTGTGTCATGCACGGTTAGCCTGTGGGAGTCCCTGCCACTATGTGTCACTGTGAGATTAGCAGGACTGGGGTCCAAGAGAGGAGTGGATGTTTGCATGTGTGTGGTTTATCTTGCTAGGGCCCCATCACCAGGGCCGGTGCAACCATTTAGGTGACCTAGGCGGTTGCCTAGGGTGCTAGGATTTGGGGGGTGGCATTTTCTTTGGAAGCGACCATGGCGGCCGGATCTTTGGCTGCCCTGGTCACCGCCGGCATTCAGGTGGAGGGAGCTGAGGCAGGGGAGTGCGGGGAGGGCTGTTTGCAGCAAGTAAGGGGAGGCAGCACGCAGGGGAACTCCCTGCCCCAGCTCACCCCTGCCCCGCCTCCTCCCCGAGCATGCCGTGGTTGCTTCACTTCTCCCGCCTCCCGGGCTTGCGGCACCTAAGCTGATTGGTGCTGGAAGCCTGGGAGGCAGGAGAAGTGAAGCAGCTTTCCCCTGCTCCACCTCCTCCCCGAGCACGCCGTCGCTGCTTCACTTCTTCCGCCTTCCAGGCTTGCGGCACCAACCAGCTTAGGCGCTGCAAGCCTGGGAGGCGGGAGAAGTGAAGAATCCACGGTGTGCTCAGGGAAGAGGCAGGGCAGGGGTGAGTTGGGGCGGGGGGTGCCTTAGGGTGGAGGGTGGGGAGCTGCCACAGGGGGGAGGTGCCTCAGGGCAGGGGCTTGGAGACAGGGGAGGGCGCAAGATGGAAGTTTTGCCTAGGGCATGAAACATCCTTGCACTGGCCCTGCCCATCACCGGGCTGTTACACCTGCCACTGCACAGCTGGTGCTGTTGGAAATCGGACACTGGGCAGGCTAGGCCCACTGATCTGTTCTGAGGCAGATGGGTGTGAGATACCGGCTGGCTGGACCCACTGATCTGTTCTGGGGTGGCAGGGGGTGAGATACCGGCTGGCTGGACCCACTGATCTGTTCTGGGGTGGCAGGGGGTGAGATACCGGCTGGCTGGACCCACCGATGTGTTCTGAGGTGGCGGGGGGTGAGATACCGGCTGGCTGGACCCACCGATCTGTTCTGGGGTGACGAGGGGGTGAGATACCGGCTGGCTGGACCCACCAATGTGTTCTGAGGTGGCGGGGGGTGAGATACCGGCTGGCTGGACCCACTGATCTGTTCTGGGGTGGCAGGGGGTGAGATACCGGCTGGCTGGACCCACCAATCTGTTCTGGGGTGGCGAGGGGGTGAGATACCGGCTGGCTGGACCCACCGATGTGTTCTGAGGTGGCGGGGGGTGAGATACCGGCTGGCTGGACCCACCGATCTGTTCTGGCGTGGTAGGGGGTGAGATACCGGCTGGCTGGACCCACTGATCTAATGTGGGGTGGCAAGGGGGGCGGTACCAGACTGGCTGAGCCTGTGGGTTTGACCTAGGGTTGCCAACAGTCCCTTATTACAAGGGACGTCCCTTATTTCTTCATCTCTGTACAACAAGACGGCGACTTGCCAAATGCTGCGGAAAGCAGCAAGAAATGCCCAGGTGAAGGTAGAAGTGCTGCATGATACACGGGGTTCACAGCTTGGGTCAGTGGCTCTCAGCACACCCCCCCATACACTTTGTCCCAGCTGCTCGGTGTTCTTATTAATGATCATAATAAGAGGGGGAGGGGGGTTAGAAAACAGCCCCTTGGTTTTGAACCGCAGTTTTGGCACTGCTGGGGGGGCAGAGAATCAGAATCATAGAATAACAGGGTTGGAAGGGACCTCAGGAGGTCATCTAGTCCAACCCCCTGCTCAAAGCAGGACCAATTCCCAACTAAATCATCCCAGCCAGGGCTTTGTCAAGCCTGATCTTAAAAACCTCTAAGGATGGAGATTCCACCACCTCCCTAGGTAACCCATTCCAGTGCTTCACCACTCTCTGAGTGAAAAAGTTTTTCCTAATATCCAACCTAAACCTCCCCCACTGCAACTTGAAACCATTACTCCTTGTTCTGTCATCTGCTACCACTGAGAACAGTCTAGATCCATCCACTTTGGAACCCCCTTTCAGGTAGTTGAAAGCAGCTATCAAATCCCACCTCATTCTTCTCTTCTGCAGACGAAACAATCCCATTTCCCCCAGCCTCTCCTCATAAGTCAAGTGCTCCAGCCCCCTAATCATTTTTGTTGCCCTCTGCTGGACTCATTCCAATTTTTCCACATCCTTCTTGTAGTGTGGGGCCCAAAACTGGACATAGTGCTCCAGATGAGGCCTCACCAATGTCGAATAGAGGGGAATGATCACATCCCTCTATCTGCTGGCAATACCCCTACTTATACAGTCTAAAATGCTGTTAGCCTTCCTGGCAACAAGGGCGTACTGTTGACTCATATCCAGCTTCTTGTCCACTGTAACCCCTAGGTCCTTTTCTGCAGAACTGATGCCTAGCCATTCAGTCCCAAGTCTGTAGCAGTGCATGGGATTCTTCCATCGTAAGTGCAGGACTTTGCACTTGTCCTTGTTGAACCTCATCAGGTTTCTTTTGCCCCAGTCCTCTAATTTGTCTAGGTTTTTTTTTTTTTTTTTAAGAAAGAGACCTTCTAGAAAATTAAAATGTATTACCAGCACACAAAACCTTAAATTAGAGTGAATAAATGAAGACTCGGTACAGCACTTCTGAAAGGCAGGGCTGCCCAGAGGGGGCGCAAGAGGGGCAATTTGCCCCAGGCCCCGGGCTCCGCAGGGGCCCCCAAGAGAGTTTTTCGGGGCTCCTGGAGCGGGGTCCTTCACTCGTTCCGGGGGGCCCGGAAAACTCTTGTGGGGCCAGGCCCCAGAGCTTGTTCTGTTCCCGGTCTTTGCCGGCAGGGGGGTCCTTCCGCTCCGGGGTGGAAGGACCCCCCGCCGGCAAATTACCGCTGAAGAGGGACCCGCCACCAAAGTGCAGCCCAGTCTTCGGCAGTAATTCAGCAGTGGGAGGCCCCCGCCATGGGTCTTCGGGGCACTTCAGCGGCGGGTCCCGGAACGGAAAGGCCCCCCGCCGCCGAACAGGGCTGGCTCTAGACATTTTGCCGCGCGGGGGGCCACTCTGCCGCTCGCCAGTCCCATGGCTCTGGTGGACCTCAGGCAGATGTGCCTGCGGATGCTCCATCGGAGCCGCAGGACCAGCGGACCCTCCGCAGGCATGCCTGTGGGACGTCCACTGGAGCCGCCTGCCGCCGAAGGCCCCAGGCCCCCGGAATCCTCTGGGCGGCCCTGCTGAAAGGTTGCCGACCCCTGCTCTACACAATGAACACGAGCTTTTTTTTTAATCCAAAAAGGGGATTTAAGGGAGGGAGCGGGAAGGTCAGAGTCCGCCCCTGCTGTGCAGAGCAGCCCAGCCCCAGCCACGCGATGTCTGGCTGTTCCGGGGCGGGACGCAGTGGCCAGGCTGGTCACGCCTCCGAAATGCTCCGCCTGGTTCCAGTGTTTACAAACCCCCGGGACATCCCGCCTGCCCTTGAAACCGCCCCTCGGAGTGAGCTCCCGGACACACTTCCTGGGCCAGCTGCCTCCAGGAAAGGGAGATTGTGAGCCAACCCGCACAGCTGGCACGCCGCCTCCCAGCCCCCTTCCGCCGGTAGGACTGGGGGAGCCCTTCCCCCGGCAAAGAAAGGGGCGTCCTGCCCAGAAATCCGGGGGGCTCCGGGGCACAACGCCAGGAAAGGATCAGTTGCAGCGGCGCTGGAACAATGTGCACGGGCGGGGGAGGGCTCTGGAATGTAAATCCCGGGAAACCATTTCCCCCAGGGGGTGCGGCAGCCCCCGGGGCTTATTCACCAGCCAGGGGAGGGAAGGGCGGTTTCTCCATTTCCCCACTTTGTAATGAGTTAATTAACTAGTTTCTCTGCCGCTGAATTACTTTTACCGCCATGTTACTGGCTGTCACTTCCTCCAGCTCAGAGGAGCAGCTCAGTTAAGGGGTGGGGCGCGGGGCGGGGTGACTTTCACTTTGACATTTCTTCCTCCTTTCTGTACTGGGGAGGAGGAAAGTATGAAAAGCAGCCAAAAGTTGGGCTTTTGCTGCCATTTCAAAGCAAAACGCAGGGTGGAAAAGCCAGATAAACGCGCGGGGCGGGGCGGGGGGGGCTTCCCTGGCAGGTTTTGGTGCTGACGGTTTCTGTGGAAAGTGAAAATAATTTCTTAGGAGAAGATGCTGATTTTGCAGGAGGCCCAGTTGTTTCAAGGGGTAAGTTTTTGGTTGACGAACTGACCCGCTGGGGACTCACGGGTGTTGTGCTTTCCCAGTTCCTACGCGGCTGAGAAGCCTGATGCCCCCTCTGTGTGGTGACTAGTGCTCTGTGGCAGTGCCAGGAGATGTCTGCCAGAGGCCCGCAGGATGGAGAACACCCTATCCCGCTTTCAGGCCGTACCAGTTGCCCTCTGCCTCCTCCTGGGCATTGGGACAGCAGCCCCAGGTGAGACTGCCATGTGTGCCAAGGGGACACTGTCAGGATGTGATCCAGTCTGTTCCAAACCAGCGCTTCCCCACCTCCAGTGCAATTTCACAACTGCTGCATCTCAGTTCCACATCCCAAGGGTAGCACAGGGCCCAAACCACCTCGGGTGGCCAGTGCCCAGCGAGCCATAGGCGGATCGAACCATCACAAGGTGCTGGGTGCTAGAGAAGATGCCTTGTTGGTTAGCGGGGCAGTGCTCCGAGATACACCTGTCACCCTCTACTGGGGCTCGTCTACACCCCACAATTCACCAGCGCAAATGGGTTAAAAGCTCTCTAGTTAAACTGGCCCTACCACTAGTGTGGGCACCTCTCTGGTGGCTTCCCACTAGTTCTCCCAGTTGGCCTCAGGCGTGGAAATTGATGAGTGTGAGCTATGTGGCTAAAAGCCAAGTTTAAACTGGTTTAAGAGCATGCACACGTGCATACATGCACCCACAGCTCCAGTTAAGTCTATTTCACATCATGGCTGTAGCTAGACCTCCTCATTCTGGGCTTGGTCTGTAATAACACACTCACATGCTGGTTTTACACTTCTTCAGCGCATCATAGAAGCCCATAAGGGGAGCAGAGTTGAGGTTGTTCAAGCCTCTGGAAATCTGACAGCTCCTGACTTTGAATACTTGATTGGCTACCTAGTATTTTTTTGATGTAGTGTCATTGGAGGTAATTACTGTTACAGTAGCACCTAGAGATACCATAGTGTCTGGCGCTGCGCAGACACGCGGTGGCTGAGATCAGAGCCCCGTCGGCCCGGGCGCTGCGCAGACACGCGGTGGCTGAGATCAGAGCCCCGTCGGCCCGGGCGCTGCGCAGACACGCGGTGGCTGAGATCAGAGCCCCGTCGGCCCGGGCGCTGCGCAGACACGCGGTGGCTGAGATCAGAGCCCCGTCGCCCCGGGCGCTGCGCAGACACGCGGTGGCTGAGATCAGAGCCCTGTCACGCCTCTGCTCCTGGGGCTAGATCCCCAGCTGGGGTCAATGGGTCACAGCTCCATTGATGTCAGTGGGGCATATCCACGGCTTTGTAAAGTGCTTTGAGATCACTGCTATCACAGATGTGTTAGTCATTCTTACTATGTTAACTTTTTGCTACTGATTGTCCATCCCCCAGGCTCTGGCTCAGATCCCATCCTGCACGTGGCTGGGCACAAGGACTCAGGGGTGTGGATTTTGTGTCTCTCTGCGGGCTGGTACCCAGAGCCTCGTGTACTCTGGAGGAATGGCCGTGGGGAGACCCTGAGCCCCGAGTCTGAACAGAAACCGCGCAGTGACGACGGCCTATTCAACGTCTCCAGCTCCTTGGTGGTGCTAGAGAGCTCAGACCCAGCACTGACCTGCACCATCAGAGCTGGCTTCTCTGGCCCAGAGAGAGAGACGACAATTCGTATCACAGGTGGGCTGCCCGCAAACCTCAGGTTCCTCCCTGATGCTTACCCATGTGGCGTGGCCTCATTGCAGGCAGGGGTGACTCCGGATCGACCCTGGTGGAGCTGAGATCGGAATCCAGCCCTGTCCCCACTGCAGGCAGGGGTGACTCTGGATCAACCCTGGTGCAGCTAAGATCAGAATCCAGCCCTGTCCCCATTGCCGTTGGGGAGTGACTCCAGACTAGCCCAGGGCAGCTGAGATCAGAATCTGTCTCTCAGCCCTCAGTACTTCCATTGACTTCACCTTTCCCAGCAAAGTACTGAGGAGCGCTCTCACTGCTCCTCTGAGAAGCTGCAATGTGTGTTCTCCCTTAGGGCTCTTCCCCAGGCACGCCCCGGAAATGATGGCCTTTCTCATCCTTCTACCAGTATCTCTCTTCCTCGTGCCCTTGGCGGTTTATCTCTTCCGAAAGCTCCAGGTTCTCAAAGGTAACAACCTCATTCCAGGCAGTGCAGTAGGGAACATGTTTCATTGACAGGCCCATACTTCTTCCTAGGGGACCGTGTGGGTTACAAACAGAAAATTCCATAAAAACCACTTCTTTCCTGGAAGGTGGAAGTTAGTCACTCCTGTGCAAACAAAGCCAGGCCCCCATTGTACTAGGCGTGGCACAGACACACACACTGACTGAGATCAGGGCCCTGTCGCGTTGGGCGCTGCACAGACACACAGTGACTGAGATCAGGGCCCCATTGTACCAGGCGCTGCACAGACACACAGTGACCAAGATCAGGGCCCCATTGCGCCAGGCACTGCACAGACACATGGTGACAGCCTCCCTCCCCTAAAGAGCAAAATAGAGAGTCAAAATAACCAAAGAGTGGGAGGAGAAACTGAGGCAGAAAGAGCGGCAGTGTCTTTCCCAAGCTCTCCAAGCAGTTCAGCAGCAAATCCAGAAACCAAAGTCAGCACTTCTAAAGGCCTTTTCAGTGGTCTAACCATTGGCCCATGCTGCCTCTTTGGCTTAAATTAGGGGAAAAGCTGAGAGGAAGGAGAGAGATAAGCCCAAATGATTGTGCCTAAGCCCTGCCCAGCACCACGGATCCCAGGGAGACTGGCTATTGGGCGAGCTAGTCCCTGCATTGTGCCTGGCCAGCCGCATCTCTCTCTCTCAGGCTTGATCGACTGTATGGCCTCCGGCAATGAGGCACTTTCTGGAGGGTTTCCGGGAGCACAAACCTGGCTAAGAATTTCTAGAGGGTGAAAATGGACACCCACTGAGGGGCTGGGCCAATGGATTCTCCCTGGCTGCCCCCTCTAGGACGCACATGCATTTCCCTAGAGCCACGCGCACCCCTTGGTCTGTCCCAGGAGGCGGGAACGGGATGGGAATGGCGTGTCTGCTCAGTGGGGAGGTGAGAGAGAAACAGCCGTAGCGGGACAGTAGAAATGAGCCACACGGAGCACAGGAAATCCCCTTTCAGTGTTGCTCCTGCTCACAGCCTCACCTCTTCCTTTCTCTTCCAGAGGAGACGTCCAAAGAGCGCGGTGAGTATTCCCGGCACACGATCACTCGTGTCTCTATAACATCGCCTCAGCGCCCATCGCATAATAGTTTATCAGGGCAGAACCGAGAGATCCCACCCGAGATCAGGGCCCCGTCGCACTGGGCGCTGCACAGGCACACAGTGACCAAGATCAGGGCCCCGTCGCGCTGGGTGCTGCACAGACACACAGTGACCAAGATCAGGGCCCCGTTGTTCTGAGCACTGCACAGACACACAGTGGCCGAGATCAGGGCCCTGTCACGCTGGGTGCTGCACAGACACACAGTGACCGAGATCAGGGCCCCGTTGTTCTGGGCACTGCACAGACACACAGTGGCCGAGATCAGGGCCCTGTCACGCTGGGTGCTGCACAGACACACAGTGACCGAGATCAGGGCCCCATCGTGCCGGGCACTGCACAGACACACAGTGACCGAGATCAGGGCCCCATCGTGCCGGGCACTGCACAGACACACAGTGACTGAGATCAGAGCGCCGTCGCTCCTGGCGCTGCACAGACACCTGCATAGCCAGGAACGAGGCTGAGGGACATGGAAGAGGGTGAAGGACCAGAGATGCTTCAGAGGCTGGAGTGGGGAAAGCAGAAGATGCTGTCTGGGGCCAGAGTCAGCTGAGGTGGAGAGAGATCTGCAGGGGATGACTCCCAGTGTGGGATGAGTCCAGACCCACAGCTGCTGCCAGTTGCTGTGATCATGTTCACCCAAATGGAGCAATGGTTGGTTGACACCAGCTGGGGTTCTGGCCTGCTTGCTCCATTTTCTCCGGTTGCTGGAATCAGACTCCAGCCCAATGAGTGTGCGAGCTGGGGTTCAGTATAGGGCTGCTGAGCAAATGGGAAGGAATTTCCTTCAGTAAAGTTTCAAAAGATTTTTTTTTTTAAATTTTCATAGAAAATTTCAGAGAGTTTTTTTTAGCAAATAACTGAAAATATTTGCAAACTAAAACTGTTCCTTTACTTTAAAAAATTGTGGTTTTGTATTTAAAAAAAAAAAGAATTTTGAACAAAATGAAAACTTTCATTGGGGAGAAAATGGCTGGGATTTGTTTAAAAAACCCAACAACTTAGATGGGATTTGTTTCATCTGCTCTCTCTGCTTCCCCAGCTAATTGTGACCTCCTTTTTTATCATTGCAGAATGGAGACAATTTCTTGATAAAGGTAAAAAAAAAAAAATGTTTTCTACTTCTCGCCGGTACTTGCATGATTTTGACTCCTGCTGTCTCTGAGCTCCCTCCCTGTCTTCCATGTATTGACTAGTTCAGACCAGAGGTAGGGCTCGAAGGAACAGTGCCCAACTCCCTTTGGTGCCTAAGTACCTTTGAGGAGCTGGGCCTAAAAGGCTTGACCACAGTCATCACACTGAAAGCCTGGATCTGAGATTCCTGTCTGAGCTTAGACAGTGGATCTTTCCCAGGCTGGGACCATGAGGACGGGTGTTATGAACTGGGGCATGGGCAGCCAGGCCTTGTGGTTGGAGCTGGAGTCAGTGGCTAGAAACAGTGCTGACAGAGCCGCGTCAGGGCCAAGGGTCAAGAATGGAGCCGACTGGGCAGGACAGGGGGCAATGCTGGGAGCAGGGCTGACCCAGGAGAGATCGCAGCTGGGGGCACATGGGTTGAGCAGCCTAAAATCTGTTGTTGCTGGTGGGCGAACATTCATGCGTGATCAGGCAGCCCTGCGGTGACTCGGCTGTGCTCCCAGGCTGCCTGGAGACTGGGGGACAAGTGCCGCTTCCAGCCCTCCCTCTTGACCCCGGGAGCTCTGCTGGGTAATACAAAGCACAGGACACCACTGCAATATCTGTCAGCTTTCCCTAGCAAGAGCATGGAGATGCAATGACCTCTGTAGATGGCCCCAGTGAGATCCTTCCTGGGCACAGGGCTTGGTGGAAAAGAGGGGTCTGTTCCCATGAAAAAATCCAAGTAAGATTTTTTTTTTCTTTTTTTCATTTTTGTTCCTGTTTTCTATGGATAATTCTGACTCTTCATCAAAATGTCAAAACCTGAAACATTCCAGCCAAAAATCTTCCTAGTTTGGTGTTTGGATGCAAATTATTCGGCTTCTGACCAAAGTATTCTGCATTTTAGATTAAAATGATCTGGTTTGGGGCCAAAATATTTTGGGCAAACTCTGGTTTTGGGACCAAAGCGTTCTGGATTCGGATGAAGCTTGTCTGGCTTTTTGGCCAAAATATTTTGGTTTTAGAGCATTTGGTTTTTCAACAAAGCATCCACTCTGTCCCCAGAAAGCAGGCGCAGAATTTTAGAACATAAGAATGGCCAGACTGGGTCAGACCAAAGGTCCATCTAGCCCAGTATCCTGTCTTCAGACAGGGGCCAATGCCAGGTGCCCCAGCGGGAATGAACAAACAGATAATCATCACGTGATCCATCCTGTTGTCCAGTTTTTCCAGCCAAAAACTGTTCCCATGGAAAAAGCCCACTAGTGTCCCATTCAGAGGTCCTCCCAAAAGAGGTTGACTACTTGGGTCAGAGAAGATCCAGATCATGCTTAGCTCCATTTTGCAGATGGGGAAAGCGAGGGGGAGGGAAGGGAAGTGACTGACCCAGGTCAAGCAGCAGGCCTGAGCTGGGAATAGAACCCAGGTGTCCTAGTGCTTTATCCACTAGGCCCCGTAGCGAGAGACTTGAAGAGCTGAGCAGAGAGGAGGTACTGCTGTGACCTGTCCTAGAGCCTGTATCCATCTGCCTGTAGTGTCCCTGTCAGCAGCAGAGGTGACGCTGGACCAGAGCACCGCCAACCCCTTCCTGATGCTCTCAGTGGATGGCAGAAGTGTGACATGCGGCATCCTCTGGCAAGACGTCCCCAAGAGCGACCGGAGATTCGACCCCCTCCCCTGTGTCCTGGCCTCCCAGTGCTTTGCAGATGGACAACACTACTGGGACGTGGAGGTTGGCTGGTGGGGAGACTGGGCCACCGGGGCAGCCCGGGGCTCCATGGAGCACATAGGGGCATTCCAGCTGTCCCCAGATGTGGGGGTCTGGGCCCTGCAGTGCCAGGAGGGGGAGTGGAGCGCTCTCACCTGCCCTGAGACCCCGCTGCAGCTGGAGTCAGCACCCAGGATAGTCCGGGTGCATCTGGACTGCAAGCGGGGCAGCCTGGCCTTCTACAATGCTGAGAGCATGTCACATATCTTCACCTTCACTGGCTGTTCCCGGGAACCTCTCTTCCCCTTCTTCTTGCTCTGGACCTCTGGGACGCAGCTCGCCATACTACCTCCGGGGCAGAGAAAGGCCATGGAGAGGGACAGGACAACGTGCACAGTAACACCCAAACTGGGAAAAAGGCAGGGCAGTCTTATAGAACTTCTGATCACGCCAGGGCAGAGTTAAGGGTGTTTGGCTGGGAATTCCCTTGCATTCAAAGGGGCAAAATTAAGAGTGTTATATTCCTTTGTCTTCCAAGGGGCAGAGTTAAGGGTTTTTAAACAGGAATTTCCGTGCAAAGGGACAGCATCTGTCTTTGCTTCAGCATCTTTGGTTTCTTTATTTCAGTTCCTTTCTGGTTCACTTTTGGGAATGAAATGAACAGCAGCTATTCCTGACCCCTGGGAATGGCCAGGGGCCCTTAACCCCTATCTGACCAGGAAAGACAGGGGCTAATTGTCATGGTTTGATCCTTGACAAGTCCCCCGTGGCCTTGGAAGAAAGCAGAGTCTGGGGCCAGGCAGGACCAGAGCAGACCTGCTCTGCTGGGTTTGGGAAGGAGGCAGTTCAGAGGCTAGAAGCTACCAATCAAACTTTTATTCCAGTGAAAGAGGATGTGGGAGTCAAGACGCCCCACTCGGGGTGGCCCTGTGACAGCAGCCAGGCCTGCTTGTGTGTGTGCATTTACCATGATTGTGGACACAGCACGGTCTGTGCAAAATCCGAGCCCAACCGGACACGTGTTCCCTGTGTGCAACCCCCCCCCCCCCACATGACCGTTACTACGGCAGTGCGGAACACAGAACTATCCATTCAAACCCACTGCACTTATAGATGGAGTTGGGTGGGAATGGGGAGGCATTGCCCCCCCCCAACGTTGTATATATTGATAGTGGGGGTGGGGACACAATTTAAAGGTTTGTACACCCCTGAACAGCTTGAGTCATGGCCCCTTGGGCGGCAGCCCCCCCCCGCCCCATTACCCTCAGTCTCCCCTCCCAGAAAGCAGTGGCCCCTCCCTGCAGCACCCAGCTGCTGCTCCTGCCTCTCCCTGCGGGGTGTGGCTAGCAGTTCACCCAGCCTCCAAAGGGGGGGCTACTCTGAGTCAACAGGAAACCCACACGCAGGAGTGAGGCAGCCCTGCACCCACGCATGGCCCTGGTTGTGACGATATTAATATGAACTGGGATCATACAGATCATTGTTGCAACCAAGGTCCTGTTGTGGCACCAAATCTTGTATAAATGGGGTAAAATAAGGTGTCTAAGACAAGGTTCTGGTTGCTGGTTATGATTATGCTGTCTGTGTGCAGGTATCATTTTTGTATTTAAAGTTACAAGTATTGGCTCGATACTGTCTGTATTTCAAACTTGTGCTATGCTTTCGGGTGACACCCCAGACAATTTGATGTCTGCTCCGCCTAGCCTGCTTGATGGCCCATTAAGGACCATCAGCTGTACAACTGACCGACTGAGAGAAAGCAAATACACCTTGTGACTCAGCAAGGCATGCAGGCACATGCCTATGGACAGAACTCTACGGTTTTTTCATGCCATGTGCTAGAATGCTTGTCTTTGGGGCAAAGAAAGCAGAGACCACATGGCAAGAGACTATAAAAGGCTGCTGCAGCTCCTCCATCTTGTCTTCAGTCCTGCTTCTTACCTCTGGAGGGACTTTGCTACAAACTGAAGTTCTGAACAAAGGACTGTTGATCCATCCCATCTGGGGATGTTCTCCAGAGACTTGATTTGAACCTGCAGTTTATTCTATCACTGCTACAAGCCTGAATCAGGAACTTTGCCATTACTGTATGTAATTGATTCCATTTAACCAATTCTAGCTCTCATCTATATTTTTCTTTTTATGAATAAACTTTTAGATTTTAAAGCATGATTTGTGGGTAAGCTCTGATCTGTATATTGACTTGGGCCTGGGGCTTGGTCCTTTGGGATCGGGACAACCTTTTTCCTTTTACTGGGGTATTGGTTTTCATAACCATTTGTCCCCATAATGAGTGGCACTGGTGGTGATACCAGGAAACTGGAGTGTCTAAGGGAATTGCTTGTGTGACTTATGGTTAGCCAGTGGGGTAAAATCGAAGTCTTCTCTGTTTGGCTGGTTTGGTTTGCCTTGGTGTGCAAAGGAACCCCAGCCTTGGTCTGTAACTGCCCTGCTTTAAGCAATTTGTCCTGAATTGATACTCTGTTGAGTCCCACCAAAGCCAGCATCGTTACTCTGGTTAAATTCTCCTCACCCTCCAGTTCCCTGTGTGAGATCTGAACAAACACCAGTACAGGCGCCAGGCCCCACAGCACAGCAGTGACCCCCAGCCCTACAGCCTCAGGCAAGCTGGCAATTTGCACCCCCATGCACGGTCCTGGTGGCCTGGCTGGAGCTGCCCCCATACAGAAGTCAATCTAGGCCTATGTGTGTGCTCCCCGCCCAGGAACAAGGGGCGGCTGTGCGTGCAGAAAGCCAGATTGCTCAACACAGCCCAGGCCCGCCTGCCCCTGTCCATGAGCCACAATGTGGCAGCAGCTGCTAAGGAATGCAGGATGAGCTGAGTTATTGTCTGGCCACTTGGGGAAGGCAGAGGGAAGTGTGGGGCGGGGCTGGTCTCCCATCTCTGCTGAGCTGGGGCCAGTCGGGCTCCACTCTCAGACCCCGCTCTCCATATGTCATGCTAGCAGTAAAGGGCTGTCAACACAGGGCAACCAGGAGTCCTGTTCCCAGCTTCCCCCACTCTATCCACTAGACCCCACTGCCCTCCCAGCACCGGCGATAGAACACAGAAGTTCTACCCCTCCACACTATAACCACTAGACCCCATTGCCCTCCCAGCACTGGCGATAGAACCCAGGAGTCCTGCTCCCCCCCATGCTATAACCACTAGACCCCACTGCCCTCCCAGAGCCAGGGGTAGAATCCAGGAGTCCTCACTTTACTTCAGCAGCCCCTGGTCCTACACCCAGGCTTACATTTCTCCTGGACTCTGCTCCCAGCCCTGGAGGGAACGCCCAACCCAGTAGCCTCCTGCAGCAAACAGGCGGAGAAGGGGGAACACGCACACACACACACACATGCATGCGCGCACACACACACACACAGAGCAGGGCACTGTGGTGGGGGGAATGGCTGGGGATTGTGTGACAGGGAGACCTGGAGCCAGGGGAAGGGATGGTGAGAAACGGGAAGCATATGTATGGGGAGAGTGGGTGATTGGCTGGGTCGCTGGCCAGATCCTCCCCCCATAAATACAGCCCCCCAACAACTGAAGCAAACCCTCCCCTTCTAGAGTCCATCCTCAGCCCTGCCCCAGACACCCTGCCTGTCCCTCGTCCAGGCCCCTCTGCACTCCTGGTCTCTTCTCACCTCACTTCCCACGGTGAGCTAAGAGCTCTGTACAATGGAGGCCAGCAGAGTTATGGGGAAACTGAGGCACAGGCCAGGGAAGTGACTGGCCAAAGGTCACCTAGCAGCCAAATGGGGAACAGACCCCCAGCGTCCCAGGTCCATGCTGTAGTCCAGCCTGCCACCCCCTTCTATGATCTGTCCAGCTCCACTGAGTCTGGGGGCCTCATCCCAGTGGTGGAGGGGATCTGTGGCCATGTCTTCTTGTGGGGCAGGTGAGGGGGCCAAATCCCTGGAGACTGGGCATCCCCGATGTCCCTGGCACTGTGGGGAGATGAGCTGGGCTTCCCTGGCAGGGGCACTAGGCCCTCCCTGGCATGGCTCTGTGTGTCCCCCCCCCATCCCATCCCCCTCTGGCCCACCTGACCTCTTCAAGGAGCCCATCTCCCAGGCGGATGGGGGATGGGGGAGCTGCCTTGGGGCCTGTAGCCCATCAGCGCAGCCTGTGCAGTGTGATGTGGCAGGTGAGAGCATCTCTGGCCTGGGGCTCTCTGCATCCCTGGGAACACAGCAGGGAGCGTATGTGTGTATGCATGTGCATGTGTGTGAGTCAATGGGTGTGCACATGTCCCCACTCGCACTGTGGTTAGAGCCAGTGTTCACAAGTGTGCAAGTGTCAGTGTGGCTGGTGCTGAATTTGTGGCTATGCATGTGTATGCATGTGCAAAATTAATATGTCAGTGTGTTTGTGAATGGTTGTATGTGTGTATGCACGTATGTGTGTGTGTGTGCATGAATGGTTTGGGGGGGGCATGTGCGAGGGATTGTAGTTTCCTGAGCACATGCAGTGTGTGTGGTTTGTGTAGTGTGTGCAGAGGAAGATGTGGTGTAATGTGTGTGTGTGCATGGTGTGCAGAGGGTGAGTACAGTACGATGTGTGTGTGTGTGCAGAGAGTAAGTGTGATGAGTACGTGTGCACGCATGGTGTGCAGAGGGTGAGTACAATGCGATGTGTGCGCTGCAGTGTGTGTACACAGTGTGCACGCACAGTTCAAGAGGTCTCTGAGGCCAGGCTGCGTGGACTGGGTGTCACCCCGTGCCCAGCACATCCAGGGTCACTCACCCACTAGAGAGCGAGGCACAGACTCTGGGGACTGGCTGGACCTAGTGAGTCAGGGAGGGAGAGATCACAGCTAACCCTGCAAACCCATCACACCCCACCCCTAGGCTTCCCCCAACACTCACCCAGGGGCAGGACTGGGGCTGGGGTTGCAGGAGGCTGTGGTTTGGGGTTGAGGGGCGCTGGCAGAGCTGAGGGGAGCCCATGGCTGGGCTAGCAGGGGCTGCAGGTTGGGGGTGAGGAGGGGCACTGGTAGGGCAGAGGGCTGGGCTAGCAGGGGCTGCAGGTTGGGGGTGAGGAGGGGCACTGGTAGGGCAGAGGGCTGGGAAAGCAGGGGGCTGCGGGTGAAGGTTGAGGGGCACCAGCAGAGCTGGGGGGGGTGTCAGGGCTGGGCTAGCAGGGGCTGCAGGTCAGGAGTGAGGGGCACCAGCAGGGCAGGGGAATCCCAGGGCTGGGCTAGTAGGTGCTGTGGGTTGGGAGTGAGGGGCACTGGTAGGGCAGAGGGCTGGGATAGCAGGGGCTGCGGGTGAGGGTTGAGGGATAGCCGCAGAGCTGTGGAGGTCAGGTCTGGGGTAGTAGGGTCTGTGGATGAGGGTTGAGAGGCACTGGCAGAGCTGGGGTGGGGATCAGGGCTGGAGTAGCAGGGGCTGTGGATAAGGGCTGAGAGGCACCGGCAGAGGTGGGGTAGGGATCAGGGCTGGAGTAACAGGGGCTGTGGGTCAGGGTTGAGGGGCACCAGCAGAGCTGGGGGTGGTCAGGGCTGGGGTAACAGGGGCTGTGGATGAGGGTTGAGAGGCACCGGCAGAGCTGGGGTGGGGATCAGGGCTGGAGTAGCAGGGGCTGTGGATAAGGGCTGAGAGGCACCGGCAGAGGTGGGGTAGGGATCAGGGCTGGTGTAACAGGGGCTGTGGGTCAGGGTTGAGGGGCACTAGCAGAGCTGGGAGGGGGTCAGGGCTGGGCTGGCAGAGGCTATGGGTTAGGAGCGAGGGGCACCAGTAGGGGGCTTCCATGGCTGGGCTAGCAGGGACTGTGGGTTGGGAGTGACGGGCACCAGTAGGGCAGGGCAGGGGGCTTCCACGGCTGGGCTAGCAGGGGCTGTGGGTAGGGAGTGAGGAGCATGGGCAGAGCCAGTCTCTGCACACACAGAGACACCCCCGGCTGAGCTCAGCTGGCGCTGGAAGGCAGATCACAGCCACTGCCTGTTCCCAGATCAAAGCGCCCCTGGGCTCCTGCAGCTGAACAGGGCACAGTGGGGAGCGGGGCTGGCAGCTGAGACTCGGATTAACCCTGCGCTGCCCAGGGCCTGTGCCACTCCGCCCTGGCATGCAGGGGAGGGGGAGTTAACCCTTGCATGGCTGAGAGGTAGTGAGGGGAAGAAGGAGCCCAGCGCTGGGCACTGCAGCGGCCTGGCCAGTGTTGGGTTGGGTGTGTGTGGTGGGGTGTCCCATGGGGGTCTTTCTGGGGCAGAGTCACAGAGCGGAGGGGTGGGATGTACTTGGTGGGTGGGAGGGTGTCAGGGTTTCTGAGTCTCTGTATGTCCCTCAGGCCCATCACAGCAACATCTGGGCCCCCCGCACTGGCCCCTCACTGAACACTCTGGGGCAGGCCCCCACCAAGATACAAAGGGGAAATCGAGGCATGGGGAATGGGGCAATGTCTGGCCCAAGGTCACATTGGACGTCTGGGACACCACTGGGGATAGAACCCAGGAGTCTGGCTCCCCAGCCTCTCTGGGCTCAGGTTGGGGGCATGGGGCTGTAGTCATGGGGCTTTGGTGCTGGGTGGGCAGGGGTTGGGGAAGAGATTGAGGGAAAGGCATTGAGTCCAGGGGTGGGAGGAGAGTAGGGGTGGGGGAAGGGCAGGGGAATGCCAGTGGGCAGGACTGGGGAGCATCCCTGATAAGAGGGAGGGGGGAACAAGGGCTGGGGGCGATAGCAAGTGCCCCTAGAACCTCTGCAGAGCTCCAGTGGTGGGAGGGGAAGGAGGGGGGCAAACATGAGGCTGGTGTGGGGCCATATGTGGGGAAGGGTGTGGAGCTGGTGTGGACGGAGAGCGGCTGGGAGTGGAGATGGGGCAGGCTGGGAGCGGGGTTGGTGTGGAGGGGGGGCTGACTAGGAGTGGGGGAGGGGCTGGCTGCAGGGGAGGGACGGGGCCATCCATGTATCTCTTCTCTCTTTTCTGGGTGAGCAGTGCCAGGAGCGGATAATCCACCGATCCCACTAATCCCCACCGTGGGCCGGGGGGAGGGGCAGAAAGGCCAGAAGCACAGACACAGACAGACACACAGACACAGGTGGACACACACACACACAGACACAGACGGACAGACAGACGCAGATGCACATACACAAATAGACACACAGACACAGGGGGACGCACAAATACAGAGACAGACAGACACACAGTCGGACGCACAGACACAGATGCACAGACACAGATGGATACACAGACACAGGTGGACGCACAGACACAGGTGGACACACACAGATGGACACACAGACACAGATGCACATACACAGATGGACACACAGACACAGGGGGACGCACAGACACAGAGACAGACACACAGTGACAGTTGGACACAGACACAGATGGACACATAAACACAGGTGGACATACAGACACAGGCGGATACACACACAGACACAGGCGGACACACAGACACAGGCAGACACCCAGGGGCACAACCAGATCCCAGGGAGTTTCAGATGCCATTGGGGGACGGAAAGTGGAGACACACAGGCCCTGTGTCCCCCCATCTATTCCCTATACCATGGGCTGCCTGGGCCACCTGGAAAGGCTCTCTCTCTCTCTCTCTCTGTGTGCGTGTGTGTGTGTGTCCCTGCTGCCCCTTGGAAAATACATTGGAAAACTCAGGCTATTGGTAGATTTAAAAAGAGCAAATACAAGAATTAAGCATCTAGAATAGCTTTCTTGAGGTGCAGGTTAAAGGTTACAAGCAAAACAAAAGCACCTGGGGTTAGCAAAGAGGAATCCACAAGCCATAAATAAAAAAAGATAAACCTAATTGCGTCTTCCTAGACATTTCCTGATCTAGTTTCTGGAGAAGAATGATTTAGTTGATATTGGTCCTGCTTTGAGCAAGGGGCTGGACTAGATGACCTCCTGAGGTCTCTTCCAACCCTAATCTTCTATGATTCTAAGATGTAATCCCCTCCCATTGCTGCTTCACCAACTGTAATGGCCCCTTAATTGTGGCCATAAACAAGTTCAAAGGGTGAAAATCCCAAATTGGGATGTGGTCCAGCCCTGTAGGCAAAGTGCAACTGCTGCAACACTAGGTCTCTATCATTGGTGTGCTTATTCACAAATTTATGTATCATGGCCCCCAAAGTCCCATTAAACTTCTGCACTAGGCCATTTGTTTGATGGTGGTAAGGCGTGGCAACCAAGTGGTTCACCCCATGAGCTTCCCAAAGACATTTCATGATCCCTGCCAGGAAGTTAGTTCCCAAATCCATAAGGATGTCTGATGGCCAATCTATCCTGGCAAAAACGTCTGCCAATGCCTGGCTCATGCTTTTAGCACCGGTGGCAAAATTCATGAAGGTCAGTATGTACAGCTTTCCTCTGGGTGTTTTCTTAGGGAAAGGACCCAGAATATTCACAGCTACACGCTGAAATGGAACCTCAATTATGGGGAGTGGCTGGAGAGGGGCCGTGACCTGGTCTTGGTTTTTCCACCCTCTGGCACACCCTACAAGACCAGACATAGGTAGAAACATCCTTGCCCATTCCCTCCCAGTGGAATGACTTCCACAAACGGTCTTTGGTCCTGTTCACCCCAGCATGGCCACTAGGGTGATCGTGGGCTAAGCGCAAGAGCTTTTCCCTATACTTGGAACTACCAACTGTCTCTGAGGATGCCAGTCCTCCTTGTACCCACCAGAAAGGGTTACTTTCTATAAGAGTCCTACTTCTACAACAAATCTGGACCTATCGGAAGAGCTGAGAGGCAGTGGGTTGCTCCGTGCCACCGTCCAAGCTCCACTGAGGCTTTCATTGGCTTCCTGCTCTGTCTGGAACTGCTCCCTTGATGCTGGAGACATTAGTTCTTCGCTGGGTTGTGGACTTGGACCCACTGGAAGTGATGCAGGTGATGGGGGGTGTTTCCATCGATTGTGAACCGCTTTCTGCTGGTGCACTAGGTTGTATTACAGGCTCTGGTTGAGCTTCTTGTGCCGGTTTAGCTGCTGTTGCTGCAGGTGCAGGCTCTGTGGCGCCCTTTCGTGCTGGCTTCCCTTACTCTGGTGGGGTTGCAATCACGGGCTCTGGTGCTGACCACTCCACCAGTTCTGATCCTTGGCTAGTTCTGGCTGGGTCCCAGGAACTGGATCTTCAACTGCTGCCATAGACTTTGGTCTGCGGTCTGGTTCCACCACCTCTGGCTAGGTCCCCAAGCCTTGCAGGAGGCTCAGGAATGAGGTTATGTAGGGTCTCTTTAGCCTGGCTGCGGGAAACCATCCCCACCCTTTTTGTTAGCATGGTTGGCCATGTGTATGTTCTGGGAGGAGAGGATTGTGTGTACAGGATGAGAGATTGTGTGTGTGTGTGATGGGTGTGTGTGTGACAAGTTGTGTGTGTGTGTGAGAAAGTTTGTGTGCATGTGTGATGGTGTGTGTGAGCAGTGCATCACGTGTTTCTGCATGTGGAGGCTCTATATTTGTGTGGGTGTATGATGGTGTGAATGTGTGTGTGCATGTGACAGTGTCTGATGTGCACACATGCATTTGAGTGTGATGGTGTGTGTGTGACAGTGTGTGATGGTGTGTGTGTGTGTGTGTGTGTGAGCATATGGTGGGGTGTGTATGTGTCTGCGTATGTGACAGTGTATGACAGGGAGGTGATTCTGTGTGTGTAGGTTCTATGTGTGCATGTATGACAGTGTATGATGTGTGTAGGCTCTCAGTGTGTGTGAGAGACAGTATGTGATAATTGTGTATTTCTGTGTGTGTGTGTGTGTCACCCTGGCTGACATCGGCTGTGTGTGTGTGTAGGGGGGTTGTGTGGGGCTGGGGCTGGGGGGCTGATGGAGACAGGACTGAGTTGGGAGTGGATGGGTGCATGGGCAGGACGGGTGGGGGATGGGGCAGAGGTTTGGTGCCTGTTGTCATGCGGCAGGAGGAGGTGTTGTAGAGGTGTGGGGTGGGAACTGTGTGTTGGAGGGGGGGTCATCAGCAGCTCCTGGCCCACCAGTCCCCTCCCACAAACACCCCTCCCCCACCAACACCACAACAGCCTACAGCTCCACAACACAGCCCTCCCCCGCTAACCCCCTCCCCTCACCTCCGCCCCATTTCCTCCCCCCTGCCCCATTGCCTCCCCCTTCCCTCATCCCTCATCCCCTGCCACACTTTCTCCTCTTCCCCTCACCCCCTGCCCCATTGCCTCCTCCTCCCCTCACCCCCTGCCCATTACATCCCCCTCCCCTCACCCCCCTGCCCCATTTCCTCCCCCCTGCCCCATTGCCTCCCCCCTGCCCCATTGCCTCCCCCTTCCCTCATCCCCTGCCCCGTTTCCTCCCCACTCCTCCCTCCCTGCCCCATTACATCCTCTTCTTCTCTGCTCCATCACCTCCTCCTCCCCTGCCCTCCTTCCCCGCCCCCCACCAGGGCGCTCAGCACCATGGCCAGCTCTCGGCCGCAGCGCCCGGCTGCCTGGGGGCGGCCGCTCGGTGGCTCCCCGGCGCGGCGGGCGCAGTGAGCTGCTGGGAGCGTCCCCACCCCCGGCCCGGGTGTCTGGGCAGGGAGGGAGGGAGGCTCCCCCGCCCCCCACTCCCCTCCCCTCCTGCCGTCTCCGCCGCCTCCCCCGCCGGAGAGAGCAGGCGCCCGGCGCGGGCTGGGGAGGGACCGAGCTACCCACCGAGCGGGCCCCGCCTCTGCCCTCCCGGCCCGGCCCCTGCCCCTGCCCCGGCCGAGCGCCGCGCCCAGCAGCCCCCGTGCGTCCCGGAGCGCTTGGCGCTGCGCCCCCGTCCGCCGGGTCCCTGCGCCCCGGGAGCGCTGCAGCGCCGGGCTCCCCCCCGGCCCAGATCTCCCCGCTCCCCGCATCCCCAGAGCCCCCCCCCCCAGGACCGCGCCGCCTCCCCCGGGCACCATCGGCGCCTTCCGTCGCTCCAGGTAGGGACACGCCGGCCCCGCGCCCCCGATCCTGCGGCCGGGAGGGACAGAGGGGCAGGCGGGGGCAGGAGCTTCGGGTGCCCCCCCCAGGGAAGAGGGGGGAGCGGAAGGCTCCTACCGGGGCTCGCTGGCTCCGCTGGGGAGGAATGGGGCGCGGGGGGGGGCTGGTGGCGGAGCTTGGGGTGGGAGAGGAGAAGGGACGAGGAGGTGGGGAGAGCAGGGGCCAGGCCCTGGTGGGGGAAGGAGGGGGGAGGCCAACCAGGCCTGTGGGGGAGGGCGACCGCAGGAGGGGACACCCCAGGGAGGGGAGCTGGGACGGGGGAGAGCCGAGGTGGGGGGACAGGGGGATGAGGGAGGGCCAGGGTGGGCGTAGGGGGGAGCCAGACAAGTGGGTATGGCCAGTGGTGACGAGGTAGGATGGTGCCAGGACTGCAGGGGTTGTGCCCACGGCCGGGCCAGGATGCCAGGCAGGGGTTAGATCCGCTCGCTCCAGTGACAGCCCAGATACTGCCAGCTCGATGGGCGCCTCCTCCCCACTGCCAGCGCCCAATGGGCAGGGCTGGGGTGCAGGGCAGAGAGTTGGAGCAGCGGATGGGGTGAGAACAGGCCATGGGATGCTGGATAATGGACAGGCCGCACCTGTCACCCCCACTGCCAGGTTCTGTCCCTGATCCACTGCCCCCAGCATGAGCTCCACCCCCAGGCTGCCAACTGTGCTGGGATCATGCCCTCCCCCCACCCCCCAGCCTGCAATCCCTAAACTGACTGCCTCCCCCACTGCTGGGATCCCTTCTTGCCCCCCCAGACCTGTGCTCCCCCATGTTGCCCCCCACCCTAATTGCCGGGATCCCTCCCCGACCCTCCTGGCATGCACTTCTCATGCCACCCACCTCCCCCTCTGCTGGGATCCCTCCTGCAATCCCCCCTCAACCTGCACTCCCCCACACTGCCCACCTGCCCTTCTGCTAGGATCCTTCCCGCAACCCCCCCAACCTGCACTCCCCCCCACTGCCCGCCTGCCCCTCTGCTGGGATCCCTCCTGCAAGCCCCTCCAACCTGCACCCCCCACACCACTTGCCTTCCCCCTCTGCTGGGATCCCACCCCCTGATCCCCACCGACCTGCGCTCCCCACACTGTCCACCTTCCCCTCCGCTGGGATCCCACACCCACTCCCCCCGGCCTGCGTTCCCCCTTGGGGCCCACCTCCCCCACTGCCAGGATCCATCGTCCGACCCCCCAGGTCTGCGCTCTCCACCCCATCCACCTTCCCCCCTTCTGGGATCCTGCACTCAATCACCCCCGGCCTGCACTCACCACACCGCACACCTCCCTCATTGCCAGGATCCCTTCTCCCCATCCCCCACCCAGCTTGTGCTGCCCACACCACCCATCTCCCCCTCTGCTGGGATCCCTCCCCTGATCCCCCATCCCTGCCTGGGCTCCCCAGGCCGCCTCCCTCCCCCACTGTTGGGATCCCTCCCCCGTTCTCCCCTGGCCTGTGCTCACCATGCCTCCCACCTCCCTCATTGCTGGGATCCCTTCCCCCAATTCCTCACCCCACCTGCGCTCCCCATGCTGCATGCCTTCCCCCCTTCCAGGATCCCTCCCCCGACCCCTGCCTGGACGATCCCTCCTCCGACACCACCCATCTCCTCCACTGCCAGGATCCCTCTCCTGTCACCCCTGGCCTGCGCTCCCCACCCCGCCGCCTCCCCCACTGCTGGAATCCCTCCTCCGATCCCCCCACTCAACCTGTGTTCCCCATGCTGCCTGCCTCCCCCTCTGCTGGGATCCACCCCTCCATCCCCACCAGCCTGCACTCCCCATGCCATCCACCTCCCCCTTGGCTGGGATCGTGTACTCGATCCCCATCCTGCCTGTGGTCCCCACACCACATGCCTCTCCCACTGCTGGGATCCCACCCCAATCTCCCCTGGCCTACGCTCACCACGCCACTCACCTCCCCCATTGCTGGGATCCCTCCCCTGATCTCCCGCCAGCCCCAGCCTGCGCTCCCCATGCTACCTGCCTCCCCTTATGCCAGAATCCCTCCCCTGATCTCCCCTGGCCTGGCTCCCCACTCCACTCACCTCCCGCTCTGCTGGGATCCCACCCACGATCCCCACTGGCCTGTGCTCCCCACGCCGTCCACCTCCTCCTCTGCTGGGATCCCTCCCATGATCTCCCCAGGCCTGTGCTCCCCCACACTGCTCATCTCCTCCACTGCTGGAATCCTTCCCCCGATCCCTCCCCCCCGACCTGTGCTCCCCACGCCACCCACCTCCCCCACTGCTGGGACCCTCCTCTGACACCCCTCCGGCCTGCGCTCTCCACGCCACCTGCCTCCCCCACTGCTGGATCCCTCTCCCAATCCCCCCCCCCCGCAGCCTTTGCTCCCCACGATGCCCACTTCCTCCTCTGCTGGGATCCCTCCCTGATCTCCTCCCCCATGGCCTGCATTCCCCACACTGCCCGCCTCCCCCAGTGCCAGAATTCCTCCCCCAATCCCCCCAGCTTGCGCTCCCCATGTCCCCCACCTCTCCCTCTGCCGAGATTCCTCCCCCGACCCTCCCCCACAGCCCACTCTCCCCATGATGCTCCCCATGCCACCCAGCTCCCCCACTGCTGGGATCCCTCCCTGTATCCTCCCGGCCTGTGCTCCCCTGGCCACCTACAGGTGCTGCGGGTACCAGGAGGACAATGTGCAAACAGCGCAGGGCTGGGCTATCTGGGGGCTGCAGATCAGGCCTGAGGGGCACCAGCAAAATAGGGGTGGGTGTGTAGATCTGGTTTTTGGGTGGGGGAGGGAGGCGCTTGGCTAATGAAGACACTGAGTCCAGGCGAGTTCTTTATTCCTTTCCAAAGTGCTGAGTCCCACATCTCTATAAATATCCCATAGTGGATCTGTCTGCTCCCACAGGGCCCTCAAGGGCAGGAGTCAGCATGGAGAGAGCAGTGCCCTGTGGGGGCGCCATGCTGCAAGCTTCCTTGCAGCAGTGCCCAGATGGGGCCCAGTGCTGTAAGTTTCCCTACAGCAGCACCTTGCCTGTGCCTAGCTGGGACTCCAGGCACAGGGTTTGCAGGGGGGTGTGGGGAACCCCTGCAGGTGTGGCGGGAGGGGCTAGAGGTGGGGGAGGAGCCTGTGTCCTGTGCAGGCCTGGGGCTGGCTGAGCAGGTAACTAGGCAACCGGCTTAGAGATTGTTGTCAACTGTGATTAGTGCCTGGAATAATTACCCCACTGGGGCTGAGAGGAAGCAAACAGTGTGGGGGGAGGGGCATCACCCCCCAGCTCTGCCAGTGCCCCTCACTCCCAATCCGCAGCCCCCTGCTAGCCCAGCCATGGGCAACCCCAGCTCTGCCAGTGCCCCTCACTCCCAATCCGCAGCCCCCTGCTAGCCAAGCCATGGGCACCCCCAACTCTGCCAGTGCCCCTCACTCCCAATCCGCAGCCCCCTGCTAGCCCAGCCATGGGCACCCCCAGCTCTGCCAGTGCCCCTCACTCCCAACCCACAGCCCCCTGCTAGCCCAGCCATGGGCACCCCCAGCTCTGCCAGTGCCCCTCACTCCCAACCCACAGCCCCCTGCTAGCCCAGGCCCCCCCAGCTCTGCCAGTGCCCCTCACTCCCAACCCACAGCCCCCTGCTAGCCCAGCCATGGGCACCCCCAGCTCTGCCAGTGCCCCTCATTCCCAACCCACAGCCCCCTGCTAGCCCAGCCCCCCCATCTCTGCCAGTGCCCCTCACTCCCAACCCAGAGCCCCCTGCTAGCCCAGCCCCCCCAGCTCTGCCAGTGCCCCTCACTCCCAACCCACAGCCCCCTGCTAGCCCAGCCATGGGCACCTCCAGCTCTGCCAGTGCCCCTTACTCCCAACCCACAGCCCCCTGCTAGCCCAGGCCCCCCCAGCTCTGCCAGTGCCCCTCACTCCCAACCCACAGCCCCCCTGCTAGCCCAGCCATGGGCACCCTCAGCTCTGCCAGTGCCCCTCACTCCCAATCCGCAGCCCCCTGCTAGCCCAGCCATGGGCACCCTCATCTCTGCCAGTGCCCCTCACTCCCAATCCGCAGCCCCCTGCTAGCCCAGCCCCCCCAGCTCTGCCAGTGCCCCTCACTCCCAACCCACAGCCCCCTGCTAGCCCAGCCATGGGCACCCCCAGCTCTGCCAGTGCCCCTCACTCCCAATCCGCAGCCCCCTGCTAGCCCAGTCCCCCCAGCTCTGCCAGTGCCCCTCACTCCCAACCCACAGCCCCCTGCTAGCCCAGCCATGCGCACCCCCAGCTCTGCCAGTGCCCCTCACTCCCAACCCACAGCCCCCTGCTAGCCCAGCCCCCCCATCTCTGCCAGTGCCCCTCACTCCCAACCCACAGCCCCCTGCTAGCCCAGCCCCCCCAGCTCTGCCAGTGCCCCTCACTCCCAACCCACAGCCCCCTGCTAGCCCAGCCCCCCAGCTCTGCCAGTGCCCCTCACTCCCAACCCACAGCCCCCTGCTAGCCCAGCCATGGGCACCCCCATCTCTGCCAGTGCCCCTCACTCCCAACCCACAGCCCCCTGCTAGCCCAGCCATGGGCACCCCCAGCTCTGCCAGTGCCCCTCACTCCCAACCCACAGCCCCCTGCTAGCCCAGGCCCCCCCAGCTCTGACAGTGCTCCTCACTCCCAACTCGCAGCCCCCTGCTAGCCCAGCCATGGACTCGCCCCAGCTCTGCTGGTGCCCCTCACTCCTGACCCGCAGCCCTATCATTTTGTACCAGCCCAAAGCCGAAACCCTCGTTCTCAGGATTTATTCAGTGGAATAAAAGATTCAGGAGCCACAATTGCTTCTGTCCCAGTTTATCAGGGACTCCACCCAGCCCCTGCTCCCCTCACCCAGTTCCCTCAGCTCCCCCACTCCCCTTGGCCCCCCTGCCCTCAGCCCCCCCTGCCCAATGCCCTCAGTTCCCCCCACCCCCCACTCTCCTCATCACTCCCCGCCCAGTGCCCTCAGCTCCCTCCAGCCCCCCACTCCCCTCCCTCAGCTGTGGGAGTGTGTGTGCTGTGTACAGTGTGTGTTTGTGTGACTCCGGATTAACCTCTGGGAGCTGAGCTCAGAGCCCGGCCCTGCCCTCCTGGCAGTCAGGGGTGACTCTGGATTGACCCCTGGAGCTGAGCTCAGAGCCCAGGCCTACACCCATTGCAGTCAGGGATAACTCCGGATTGACTCCTGGAGGGGCCAGCTGAGCTCAAAGCCTGGCCAAGGTGCCCTGTGTTCCAGGCTGGGCCCCACCCAGCTGTGCTGTGGTATCAATAATAAATGCTGGGGGCCAACCAGCTGCAGGCCACGCCCATCTGGGTTCTGGGATTTCCTGTGCAGTGCAATGGTGGCCTTTCTTCTCTGGCCCTGGACTCCGCCCCATAGCATGAACTGCTTCACTGTCCAGCCCCTCAGCACCCTGCCCAGGAGCCACCACGGCACAGAGCCCAGCCGGAGCTAGAACACAGAGTGGGCTGCTCCCTGGCCAGCTGCGTCCAGCTCGGCGGGCAGCCAGCACCATCCCAGCAGTCGCCACAGTTTGGCACGTCGCCCCTTGCTGCACCAGCCCGGATCATCCCTGCACTAGGCGGGGCCCCTACTGAGATCCTGGGGGGGTCATATTTCCCCCAGGACCGAGATTCAGCCTGCACCTGCCTTGCCCCCCCTCCCCAGCTGCAATGCTGGCAGGAGCCCAGCCTTCAATTCCCAGCCCTGCATTCACCGGAGGGCCCCTCTTCCTGCTCCAGATGCCCTGGTAGCTCTCCCTCTACTGGTGAGACAGTAGCACTGCAATTGTCATGCTGGCCCAGGACGGCCAGCCGAGTCGTGTGCCACCCTGCTGAACCCAGTGTGGTTTCGGACGCCTGCTGCTTCCCACCCCAATCCCCAGCTCCCCTGCCTGGCTCCTCTGCTTGGCTCCCCCCTGGCTCCCCCTCCCCCCCGGCTTCCCCTGGTTCCCCCTCCATTCCCCCGCTGGGCTCCCCCCAGGCTCCCCTGCCTGGCTTCCCCCCGGCTTCCCCTGGTTCCCCCTCGGCTACCCCCCGGGCTCCCCCCTGGCTCCCCAGCCTGGCTCCCCCCAGCTCCTTCGCCTAGCTCCCGCCCCCAGCTCTTCTGCCTCATTGCCACCAGTTTCCCAGCCTGTCTTCCCCCTGGTTCCCCTGCCTGGCTCCTCCTGGCTGCCCTGCCTGACTCTCCCTGGCTGCCCAGAGCTGCCTGCACTGAAGTGCTGGGGCCCCCATGTCCGCAGACCAGCGGGTCACCTGCTCAGCTGGGGCCTGCGCCCTCAGCAGCAAAGGGCACACGCCTCTGCTGCCTGGGCTAAACAGCCTTAGTTCTACCCGTGACTCCGCATGCTGGGCTGGGCTTGGCTGCACAGGTGAAGGCCCCATTGCCATGTTAATTGGTAACAATGAACTAGCAACCTCTCTGGGTGTGCACTGCAATACAGGGGGTGGGGCAGGACTCCTGGGTTCTGGAAGAGCAGGAGAGATTTAGTGGTTAGAAGGAGGAGTGGGGCAGCAGGAGGCCTGGGTTCTGCTATGGATTTTCGAAGTCACTGTGCCTCACTTTCCCCTGCTGTGAAATGGGGGTGAGCGGGCTCCATGGACCCCCATTGCAGGCGGTCTCCATGGTCTCCAGAAGGCTCTGATTAGAGCTGGCTGAACATTTCCCCCTTTGGTGTGAGAATCCACAGCAGCCACTGGGTGTAACCTGCCCCCACGCTGGGCTCCTGTAACCAGATATCGGCTCCAGCCCCAAAGCAGTAATCTCACCACCTTTCCCTGGACGTGGTGCTGCATGTTCCCCTCTGAGGAACCTGCCCGTCACCCGTGGACTCCTGCCCAGCTCTTGGCCTTGGCTATGTTCTGTGGCTGCAGGTTCCACAGGCTCAGGCGGGAAAAGCTTGGGAACCCCCCCTCACAGTCATTGAGCCCCCGTGGTTATGACGTGGCAAGACGTTGGGCTGATGCAGCCAACTCTGGGCAGTGACCCTCAGAGCCTTCACCACAGCCGCCCCCCATCTAGGAGCCAGTACGGCTGTACCCCAGGCTCGCACGGGGGCTGGTTTGAGCTCAGGCTAGTGTCTGGGCCATGTGTAAGGGTAGTACAGGCAGTGGAGGAGTCCAGATACCCCAGGACGATCCTCCCCCCACATTGTACCCGCATTGCTCACTTTGCACCCAACCCCAAAGGAGGCCATGTGCTGAGATATGCAGGGGTCAGGGAAGCCATTTCTGGGGGGCCAGCAGAGCAGGTGGGGAGGAGGCTAGGTCGTTTCTAAGAGGGGTGTTTGTGTTTCCAGCTTTCAGAGCTGGTTGGCGGGTGCCACGGTGTTGAGCGACTGCCCTGCGCAAGGAGGGAGAACAGGCCAGCACCACCCACCACACGCCTGCCGCAAGGTATGGGGGGACTGCACAGGTCCACTCCAGGGAGGGCTGGCTCCGGACTGCCCCTGCTGCTCCCTGCTGGGCGGGATGAGTCCTGGGGTGTGCATGTCTGTCTGTCTGTCTGTCCCTGCTGCCCCCTGCTGGACAAGATGAGTGCTGCTGCTGTGTGTGTGTGCGTGCGTGCGTGCGCAGAAACTGACGCTGCTGCCTGCCCTCTGCTAGTGTTGGTTGTCTGTGTAAATTCATGCTACCCCCTGCTGGACGAGATGAGTCTGTGTGTGTGTGTGTGTGTGTGTGTGTGTGTGTGTGTGTGTGTGTTGCCCCCTGCTGAAGGCAATGACATTTACTCAGCATGTGTTTGTCCCTCCCGTAGAATGAGTCCTGCTGAGTGTGTGTGTGTGTATCCTTCCCGGCTGCCTCAGTGGAAGGGAATGAACCCTGTGCTTTGTGTGTTTCTGTAAGTCACCCTCAGCGGGCCCTATGGGCACTGCTGTCTCTGTTCGTGCTGGGGCAGGGCATATCACACATTATCACTGCCACAGGCATTTCGGGTATTCTAGCAAATGCCCCCCCAGCCACTGGACCGCACTCCCCTCCAAAGAGCCAGAGCTAGAATCCAGAAGTCCTGGCTCTAAGACATCCCGTGTCTCACCCACTAGATCCAATTCATAAACCGACAGGAGGGGCACCGATTGGATATGGTAGGCTCAGGAGCAGAGGCAGCTCTTCCCCTGTAATGGGCACACAGGGAGTGGGGGTCAGCAGTGGGGGCAGCTATTCCTATGCAATGGTGTCACAGACTTACAGGTTGTGCCCACTCTTGGCCCCGTGCGGTCCCTGGGAGGAACCCTCTTCAGTGTGACAGCCCTTCTTGAGGGTCCACTCTCAGGGGTTAAGCCCCTCCGCATCCTGGAACCGCACCTCTCTGAGTCTTAGCATGCCTGTTTCTCACCATGGGCCCCCTCAGGGAGTCCACTCACTCTGGACTCCTGGAGCCTCCACTCCCAGAGGAAATAATGCAACCCTGTTCTCTAGATCAAATGGTTCGCAGCCAGCTTGAAACAGGAGGGTTTATTGAGCATCTGAACACAGCATAGGAAACACTCAAGGCCCTCAGGCCTGGCCTCCCTCAGCACAGCACATCCAAGTCTTCCCTCCATCCAGGTGGGCTCTGCCTGCTCTGTCTCTCCAGTCCTGAGCCCCCTTTACTTTCCAGATGGGCATCTGATATCACATCCCCCAAGCCCCACCTCTATCTGTTGTCTTCTATCCAGGTAAACAGGGTTGCCTGGGCTTCCTCTCCTCTCTGCCATCCTCTGGCTGGAACCCGCTGGTCAGGTCACAAATGGCCACACGGGGGCACTAGGGACTAGGAATGTGTAGATATTCACAGGCTGTTCCAGGGCTTATTCTCTAACTCTGCCATTATGCCAAGAATCTTTAGTCTTTCCCTCTGTGGTGCTTACTGCGTCATTCAGACCTTCTTAAAGCCCTGGCAGTGAGGTCTAGGGGTTGGGGCAGCGGGGCTGGGAGCCAGACTCCTAGTCCTATCTAGCTATGGTCTTTTAGAAAGGCTCCAGAGGTGATCCTGGCAATTACAGGCCGATAAGCCTAACCTCAGTACCAGGCAAATTCACTGAAACTATAGTAAAGAACAGAATTGCCAGGCACATAGATGAACATGACTTGTTGGGGAAGAGTCAACATGGTTTAGTAAAGGGAAATCATGCCTCACCAATCTACTAGAATTCTTTGAGGGGGTCAAGAAGCATGTGGACAAGGGTGACTCAGTGGATACAGTGTATATGACAGGGATCTGTAAAATCATGATGGGTGTTAAGAAAGTAAATAAGGAAGTGTTATTTACCCCCATCACATAACACAAAAGCTAGTGTCACCTCATGGAATAACTAGGCAGCAGGTTTAAAATGAACAAAAGGGAGTATTTCTTCATACAATGCACAGTCAGCCTGTGGAACTCTTTGCCAGAGGATGTTGTGAAGGCCAAGACTATAACAAGGTTAAAAAAAGAACTAGATAAGTTCATGGAGGATTGGTCCATCAATGGCTATTAGCCAGGATGGGCAGGGATGGTGTTCCTAGCCTCTGTTTGCCAGAAGCTGGGAATGGGTGACGGGATGGATCACTTGGTGATTACCTGTTCTGTTCATTCCCTCTGGGGCACCTGGCATTGGCCACTGTTGGAAAACAGGATACTGGGCTAGATGGACCATTAGTCTGATCCAGTCTGGCCGTTCTCATGTTCTTACCCCAGGCTCTGGAAGGAGTGTGATCTAGTGGGTTAGAACAGGGGGGCTGGGAGCCAGGACTCCTGGGTTCTTTGCTGGCTCTGGGAGGGCAATGAGGTCTAGTGGGTTAGAGCAGGAGTAAGGTCTTTGGGAGCCAGGACTCCTGGGTTCTTGCCTTGTGGTAACCCTGTGGCAGTTGGCCCTCTGTGTAATCATGTGGGGGACAGGTTGTATCCCCATCCCCTATCCCCATTCTCATTGCCTCTCCCCTCCACCCCTGCAGATGCTGCTCCTGCTGCTGAGCGTGGTGCTAATTCCAGATCCTGGCTCTGGGGCGCTGGGACTCAACAGCACGACAGGTACATGGGACCCGCTCCCCTTCCAGCCTCGCATGCTGGGCCACACCCACCAGGCTTCTCCGCTCACCCCACCTCCAAAAGCCTCATAATCCATGCCACGACCCCCTTGTGCCAGCGGAGCTCCCAAGGAGCCCCCCCCGACTCCCACATATACCCCTGCATGTACCCCCATGCGCAAGCCGACATGCTCAGCTCTGCACTCCTCTCCTCTGTGCATAAATGTGCATGCACTCACACGCACTTGGGGATGCACACGGACACAAGCATGGGGAACCCAACAAAAGTACACATGCGCGAGGACGCCTCCCCCTGCACACACATTTGCTCTTCTCCCACCCACCCCACTCCTGTCCCCCCAGCTCAGCCGGAGGCCCCTTCACCTGACGGTGCCCTGCTCTGCACTCCCCAGGCTGTGAGATCATCCACCCGCCCCGGGACGGGGGGATCCGATACCGGGGCCTCACCCCGGACCAGGTGCAGACAGTGCGCTTCCTGCCCTTCGACTATGAGATCGAGTATGTGTGCCGGCCTGAACGCGAGATCGTGGGGCCCAAGGTGCGCAAGTGTCTGCCCAACGGGACCTGGACTGAGATGGGCCATGCCAGCCGCTGCTGTGAGTCACCCCCAGCCCCCACGCCCACCGTGGGGACGGGACACAGGGCCTTTCCGCCTTCGGGGGCACCAGCTCTGGGAATCTCACTCCAGGGCAGGGGGATTGGCTGGCTCAGAGAGGGTGGGGCATGGGGCCTTTCCCCTCCAGGGGGCACTGTGTCCAACCCAGGCCCATGGTGGAGACTGACTGGCTGGCTTGCAGGGGGGCAGGGAATGGAGCATGGGGCCTTTCCCCTCTAGGGGGTGCTGTCTCCCATCTGGCCCCAGGGCAGGGACTGCCTAGCTCAGGGGGGCAGGGAATGGGGCATGGGGCCTTTCCTCTATAGGGGTCGCTGGCTCCCATCCGGCCTCAGGGCGGGGACTGCTTGGCACAAGGGGTGGGGAATGAGGCCTAGGGTCTTTCCTCTTTAGGGGGCAGGTGGCTCCAAGCCAGGCTGAGGGTGGGTTGTGTCGGGGGTGGGGCTCTGGCTCTGACTGTCCCCCTCCCCGGCAGTGCGGACTTGTCCCAAGATACACCTGAGCTTGGAGAACGGGCAGGCGGTGCCGCGCAGCATGGAGCGGGTTCCTGTGGAGGGCACCTGGGTGGAATATCACTGCAATCCTGGCTTCCGCCTTGTGGGTAGCGCCCGCAGCAACTGCACCAAGGTGGGGCGCTGGAGCTTCCCCAAACCTATCTGCGAACGTGAGTCAGGGCACGGGGGGAGGTGAGCAGAGGGGGCCCCTTTGGGGCATGTCTGGGGTGAGTGGGGCAGGGTCCATGGTTGGGGAGGGGGCAAGGTCTGTCTGCTTGGGTCTCTGGGGTGAGGGATGTGGGGCGGGGTCCAAGGGGTGGGCCAGGGTCTGTGTGTGGGGGTCTCTTGGTGAGGGGTATGTAGGGCAGGGTCCATTTGATAACCCAGAGTCCAGGTGTGGGAGTTTGTGGGGAGAGGAGTGTGGGGGGCAGGGTCCATATGTGGGAGTCTCTGGGGAGAGGGATGTGTGGGGAAGGATCCATGGGGTGGGGCAGGGTCTGTGTGTGTGTGGGTCTGTGGGGCAGGCAGGCCCTCTCAGAGGTCCAGAGAGGCCCAGGCCACTTCCAGCTTTTGAGGCCCTTAGCCATAATAAAAATAAAAAATGACGACATATGAAAACAAAATAAGGCACCAAAAAAAGAGTGAGACATAAATGTGAATATTTTTTTATGTAACGAATGCTTTTCTAGCCTTTTTCTGTGCAAATGCACTAATTGTTGAGGAAAAATCTAGCTTTCGTGCAATGTCACAGTTGCTATTAAGCATGATGAGCCCATTCAAATGCTCCTGTCCCATAGCTGAATAGTGATAGTTCTTTACCTGCTTCAACACACTGAAGATGCATTCACCTGAAGCCACTAATGCAGGCAAACTGACAACAATACACAATGCAATTGTGATATTAGGAAACACCCCGGACCATCTAAGGAGGGGAGGGATAGCTCCATGGTTTGAGCATTGGCCTGTTAAACCCAGGGTTGTGACTTCAATCCTTAAGGGAGCCATTGAGGGATCCAGGGCAAAAATCTGTCTGAGGATTAGTCCTACTCTGAGCAGGGGGTTGAACTAGAGAACCTCCTGAGGTCCCTTCTGACCCTGATATTCTATAATTTCTTGAAGCAATTCCTTTGGCTTGCAAACCAATTTAAAGTTCATGGAATATATTTGTTTGAGGAAGATGACCTCATCACTAAGATCTTTTGAGATTTCTTCATTGTACTGTTGCTGAAATTGTTCAGCTGCAGAAAGTAGATCTTCATTACTCAGTCTGTTCAACTGCCAAAGAAACCCAAAAAGGGTACAAATTAGTCACAGTGACTCAAATCGACATGTAAGACCTCATTGAAGAGTCAGTGATGACAAGGAAGACATTGACCCTATAATGCTGCTCGGCATCAGATTCAGTAGGTAAATTGCAATTGGTGAACTCAGATGAGATGCCAATATTCTGTGCTACTAATCTGGATTCAGTCAGGATCGCATCCCATTGTTCACAAATCTGTTGAATGTCATTGATAAGACTTTCAATGTTATCCCTCTCAACATCAAGTGTAACATTGTGTGCTTCAATTACCAGATGAGTTTGGTGAATCATTGTAAGTAGTTTCATCCACAAAGATGACATCAGAATGCATTCAAATTTGGACACATGCTTCTGAATAGACTGAAGTTCCGTTCGAGCCTGTGCAGTGAGATTGAGAGAGAGATTCAAGCTAATTTAAAGCCTCTCTCACTAAATTCAAATGATGCACAACTGGTTGAACACCATCAATCCATGCAGACCATCTAGTTTTTTGACATCCCATACAGTGAAACAGGAAGATATTGCTTCAGAATTTCCCACCTTTTTGGACTGCTACTGAAGAGACTGTATATTTGCTGAACAGTTCCAAAGTAAGTAATTGCCTCCTTGCATGATTCAGCACAGTCAACACCTACAAGGTTTAGTGTGTGGTTTCCACAGCTGGAGAAAATTCAGTTTGAACTGTGTACAAGTAGTTCTGCTTGAGCATCTTTGTACTTCCCAGCCATATTAGATCCATTGTCATAAGCTTCACCAATGCAGACTTGAAAATCTAACTTAAAGACCCTAGAATTGCTAGTATTTGAGCAGCAATTTCTTTTTCAGTTTTTCTCATGAAATTATCAAACAAAATAAACCTTTCTTCAACTGAAAATTTTGAGCTGTCTACAATCTTAACATATTGAATAACCACAGTAGTCTGTTCCTTGTGAGAACAATCTGGAGTGGCATCAACAATGATTGAAAATACTTGGCATTTTGAATCTCATCAAAAATTGTTGTTTGTACGAATGACCCACATAGCTCAATAAACTTGTTTTTTATGTGTGTGAAGACATAATGGACTTGCATGTGCTTTTGACTCTTGCAATTCTCAAACATGTTTAATATGCTCTGATAAAAGTGGGTCGTATTTGCTGAGGAGCTCAACTATGCCTAGAAAGTTTCCATTTGCACGATCACCAATAAGTTGACTGGAACCAAAGAAAGCCAATCCCTGCTCAGAAAGAAAAAGGATGAGATTCAGGATGTGCTCAAGAAGCTTTTTCCAGTTATTAGTTTCTGTAGAGAGTTCAGTCAGGAGTAAATTCTCAACTGAACTTTCAGCTGATGCTGCCCTACTGGCTGCTTTCCATGCAACATTGTTTTCTTTGTGTGACGTTGAACTCTCATATGATAGTATTCGGTCTTTCAATTTCCTCCAACCTCTCTTGATGCTCCATTCTGATTGATCAGAGAGAACTGATGTATTTGTAGCTTTTTTTTGTTCAAAATGAACCACGGTGCACAGTACAGAGATTGTTTTTCTATACGCCAGTCTCTTATGCTGATCTCACCATTTGGAAGAGTTTTTGAATGTCAGCAGATGTGTAGGGAAAGTGGGATTATCAGCATCTTGTGGAATGTTACTTGGAATTTCAGAACAACTAATTTGAAGAAAAGACTTCATTTGGGCAGCATTGCTCTTGTCAATAATTCCAGTGTCAGTCAGTCAAACCTGTAGTACTCATGAATTGTTCTTGCTGCGTAAGATCTACTTCTTCCTGTTGCTGTTGAGTTTCTTGATCGTACACAGGATCTTCTGCTGCATCTGTTACTGTTGGCACATCTCCTCCTTAACTACCGTCCTCATATTCAGGTATTGGCATTGAAATATCACCTGTTGCAATTGCAGAGTTTTCATTATCTGTAGCATTGTTTGTTGGGTAAGGTGTGTTTTCCAGTGGTTTGAGAAATGAAGTTATTGGCTTTGAGCTCTTTAGCTGCTGCTTCACTCAGTTGTTTTCGCTTTCTCTTGCTTGCGCCACTTTCAAATCTCCGCTTCATAGTGATCTATCTGGTCAATATGTAGCGTATCCACACTTGAAATATTCTGCTCTAAGTAAGTAGCTTATCTACGCTTGAAATCTTCCACTGTAAACATGTACACAAATGCTGGAAAGACTTAAAACGAAGGAATACTAATGAAGAACACAAAATGAAACAGTCAGACAGGTTATGATGCTTATCACTGAATCAAAACTCAAGCACACAAAGTATAATATAACAGGCTGAGCTGAAGACAAAGGGATGACATATAAATAGTAAAACAGACACAGGTACAGAGAGGGATAATGTCCAAAAATTTCAAACGTGTGTCCTCATGAAACGCACTGTACAAGTTTGTCCTCAAAAATGTTCACCTTGAATCTGGGCCTATAGACTACAAAAGCCTATGATGATGGCCAAGCTACCGAGCTAGGGCTCAACCAACCAACCAGTCACCTTTTAGCTACCATATGAAAATAAAAATGAGGAATTCTCACACATAAATAATTCCTTAATCAACTATAAAGACACTAAAATGTAACAATTCTCTACCTTTTTAACACACACTTGATCCAGCACCAGCCACTAGCAGTGGTTTGTTTATATAATCAGCTGATCTGAAAGGACACGTTCATCACGGTCTAATCTTGTGCCATCAGGACTGATATATTTTTATTAATATTTATTGAACATTTTAACTCTTTAATATGACAAAATCTATATCAGTTAACAAAAAAATTATGTCTTTTACCAAATCACATCTCTTATTTGTTTAAATTTGCAGCTCTAAGCTGAGAGTGTCTCTCACATTTTGGTCCGATAGGGACGTGCATAAAAATAAGTTGTGAAACTCATCAAATGCCAAAAAATTAACAAGTGTCTACACCTGAGGCCCAGGCCAAATAGCCCTCCTGGACCCCCCTCCAATTGGCTCTGGGGGAAGGGTCTTTGGGGTGGGTCAGAGGCCATGTATGTGGGTCTGTGGGGACAGAGGTGCATGGGGCAGGGTCAATGGAGTGGGCCAGGGTCTGTGTGTGTGGGTCTCTGGGATGAGGGGTCTGTGGGGCAGGGTCCTTGGGGTGGGTCAGGGTCTGTGAGGAGGGTCTGTGGTGAGAGCTGTGGGGGGGGCAGGGTCCCTGGGGTGGGCCAGGGTCCATGTGTGTGGGGTCTCTGGGATGAAGGGTGTGTCAGGCAGGGTCCATGTGGTGGGCCAGAATCTGTGTGTCTGGGTCTCTGAGGACAGCTGTGTATGGGGCAGGGTCCATGTGTGGGGGTCTGTGGGGAGAGGGGTACAGGACCATTCAGAGGATTCGGGGGGCCTGGGGAAAAGCGATGTCGGGGGCCCTTTCCATAACAAAAAGGTGCAATACTATAGAATGCTATATTCTCATGGGGGCATGTAGAGGGGCTTTGCTGAGGGTGGTCCCTCAGCGGAGCTGTGAGGTATCCCACCGCCTCGCTCTAAGTCGCTGTCAGTCCAGGCTCTACAGCAGTCTGGGACAGCAAGCACATGGTTGGGGCTCAGACCTTTAAGCAGAGGCTGAGTCAATAGTGCAATAGCAGCCCCGGCCCTAGGTCAGAGCGGGGCAGCAACTAAACAGTCAGGGACTCAGGCCTTTAAGCAGGGGCTGAGTCAGTAGTTCAAAAGCAGCCCCGGCCCTAGGTCAGGATGGGGCAGCAACTAAACAGTCAGGGACTCAGGCCCTTAAGCAGGGGTTGAGTCAATAGTTCTATAGCCAAATTGTCCTAGCCTCTCCAGGCCAGGAGAAGGACAAGGGGGGAGCCTGTCACCCAGGAGTGGGTGGCAGGGGGGACGCAGCCCCTCCCTCTCCACTGCGTCCCAGCCCAGGGCCCTAGCAGTGGCAAAGACTCGCTGCTGTCAGTGGGGATCCTGGCCGCAACACACTGACGTAGGTTCAGGCAGTGCTGCAGCCAGACTAGGGTCGGCTGCCCCCAGGCTACTTCCACACTCCCCCTCGTAGGGTACCTGGGTCGTGCTAGCGTCCTCGGCTGTCTCGAACACCATCGGTTCCTCAGGGGACGCAGCGAAGGGCAGGCTCGGCTCCTCCTCGGGGCAGCTGGCAAGGGGCAGGCTCGGTTCCTCCTCGGGGTAGCTGGCAAGGGGCAGGCTCGGCTCCTCCTCGGGGTAGCTGAGAGGGGGCAGGCTCGGCTCCTCCTTGGGGTAGCTGAGAGGGGGCAGGCCCATCCAGTCCTCCTTGGGGTACCAAGCGAGGGGTAGGCTCAGCTGGCCCGGTTTGACCTCAGGCCAGCTGCAGCCTGCTGCTGTCTCCCACGAGGGAGTTTGGTCTCAGACATCTGGTCTCTGCAGCGGCTGGTTCTCCACTGAGCTCTGCAGGTGAGCTTTTATACTTCTGGGTCTGCACTGTGACCCTGAGGGGCGGGCACAGGACCCAGTAGCTCCACCCACACTGGTGTTGGGGGAGGTTCGTCCCTCAGCGGGGCTGTGGGGTATCCCATCGCCTCGCTACAGGGCCCCTGCGGGGCCCAGGGCCTGGGGGCAAATTGCCCCACTTGCCTCCCCCCCGGGTGGACCTGGAGGGTTATATGAGGCAGGGTCTGGGTGTGTGGATCTCTGGGAAGTGGGGTGTGAGGGGCAGGATCTGTGGGGTGGGCCAGGGTCTATGTGTGTGGGTCTGTGGGGACAGGGGTGCATGAGGCAGGGTCCATGGGGTGGGCCAGGGTCTGTGTGTATGGGTCTGTGGGGACAGGGATGTGTAGGGCAGGGTCCATGAGGTGAGGGGGGGGTCTTTGGAATAAGGATGTGTGGGGCAGGCCTGGTCCTTGGGGTGGGCTAAGGTCTGTGTATGTGGAATTCTGGGGCGTGAGGTGTGTGGGGCAGGGTCCATGGGGTGGGCCAGGGTCCTGGTGTGGGGGTCTCTGGGAATAGCTCTGTGTGAGGCAGGGTACATGGGGTGGGCCAGGGTCCATGTGTGTGGGTCTCTGGTATGAGGGATGTGTGTGGCTGAGTCCATGGAGTGTGCCAGAATCTGTGTGTGGGGTCTCTGGGATGAGGGGTGTGTGGGGCAGGATCTGTGGGGCGGGCCAGGGTCAGTGTGTGTCAGTCTCTGGGGAGAGCTGTGTGTGGGGCAGGGTCCATGTGTGGAGGTCTGTGGGGAGAGGAGTATGTGAGGCAGGGTCTGAGTGTGGGGATCTCTGGGGAGTGGGGTGTGAGGGGCAGGGTCGGTGGGGTGGGCCAGGGTCTGTGTGTTGTAGTCTCTGGGGTGAGGGGTGTGTGGGGCAAGGTCCAGGGGAGAGGGGTTTGTAGGGCAGGGTCCGTGTGTGGGGTTCTCTGGGGAGAGGGGAGTGTGGTGCAGGCTCTGTGTGTGGGGGTCTCTGGGGTGAGGGTTATGTAGGGCAGGGTCCATGGGGTGAGCCAGGGTCCATGTGAGTGGGGTCTCTGTGTGGAAGGGTGTATGGGGCAGGGTCCATGGGGTGGGCCAGAGTCCATGGGCGGTGTCTCTGGGGCAGGGCTATGGCAGGGGCTGGGTCCTCTGGGCTATCTCTGGGGTTGGTGTGGGTGCCTGGGTCATCTCCCCCCCTCTCATCAGTCTCAGCCCCTCTCTCCTTCCCCCACAGTGCGACGCCCGATCTCCACAGGTGAGTGGCTCTCGGCAGGTCCCCTCCCTCCGTCTTCCCCCCTCCCCCCGGGGCAGGTGCTGAGCTCTGCCCATTCTCAGCCATGCCCTTTGGCCCCAAGAGCAGCTCCCCTGCTGCCTATGCCAGGCACCCTGGGGATTTGAGCCTGGCACGGGTCACTCCGGGGCATTTACTCTCCTTGGTTCCCCCAGCCAGCCACAGGACCAGGGGCTGGGCCCTCCACCTCCCAGCGCCCCAGAGAGATCGGTGACCCCCTCAGGTTCCAGAGCCAACTGGCTCCTCCCCCTGCGCTCCCTCTCCTTACACACTCATTGTGCAGGCACGGGGGTAGACTCCTGTAGCCAGTACCATGCTGCTGGGTTGGGAGAGGATGAGCCCCACATTCCCTTCCCCCACCTTGTCCTAACAGCCCAGCCAGCTGACCCACCAGGGTGATGCTGAGCTTTGCCTGAAACCCGCAGCCAAGCGCCTCTGTCCCAGAGTCTGGCAGCCAGCTCGAGGGCATCAGCCACTGGGCTGGGGCTCAGGACGCCTTGGTTCCATTTTCAGCAGTGCTACAGGCCCCACATGAGAGAAAGTGACTTCCCTTGCCGTTACTTCAGTTTCCCCATCTGTAAATGGGCTGTACAGGGCAGGGAATGACTCCAAGTGCATCATGGAGCACAAGACCCTGATCTCGGTTACTACGAGTCTGGGAAGTGTCTGGCACGACAGGGTCCCAACCTCAGGATATTCATTTGCCTTTTATCCTGGTCACTCTGAATGCCCCTTGGGGTGGGGGAGGTTCTCCTGCAGACCCTGCATGTCCTGACTTGTACCAACCCTCTGGGGATGGGCAGTGAAGTCCAGGAATTGGGAGATAGAAACCATGGTGCCAATCTTTGCCAAGGGGCCTGGCTACGGCTAGCTTCAGCCCCATCTGTGTATGGCAGATGTCCACATATGGCGAGGCTGCCGTGGGGCCTGGCACCTACCCCCCCCCCCACATTGCTGCCTGGGTGAGGGCAGGTGGAGCTGGGCAAAGGCTGAATTCCTATCTATCTATTCCCATATACCCCATCTCTCTCTCTCGCTCTATTTCCTTAGTCATTTTCCCAGCTATCCATGTATCCCTGTTATCTGCATCCAGGCACCCACCTACATCCCTCCATCCCATCCCGTTATCCTTTCATCTATCCATCCACCCATCCCTCTGTTTCTTGCTGTCTATCCATCTGTCAATTTATCTGTCCACCGGTTGGTCCATCCCCGTATCTCTAGCCACCTGCTCATCCCTGCATCCATCCAGCCTTCCAGTCATCTCTTGACCCATCCATTTCCCTAGCTGTCCATCTCTCTACCTGTTCACCCATTCGTTCTCCTGTCTCCATCCATCCATATTTCTTTATCCATTCCCTGCATCCATCTAGTTGTCTCTCTCCATCCATTTTTCTAGCATCCATCCATCCACCCTCCCATCCATCTCGCTCTTTCCCCCCATCTATTTCTCTAGCTAGCTATTCCTCCCTCTGTCTAGCCACCCACCTGTCCTCGGGTCCAGCTGAGGCTGCAGGAAGGGGAGTAGGTGAAGCCTGGGTGGAGAGCGCCTCCTGCTGCTCCAAGAGGCCGTGGCCCCTATGCCCCTGGGAGACGGGTAGAGCCCAGCACTCTGCCATGTGCATGCCCCCTGCCTCTCACCTGCTTCCCAGGGGAGCTTCCCTCACCCATACCCGGGGAGCTCCTGCCATGTGTCTTCAGGGGACACCACACCCCAAGTTCTGCCTCCCGCCAAGCATCTCGCAGCTGGTGTCCATCTGAGCACAGCTGTGGGTTGTTACTTGGGCTAAGAGTGGGAAGGGGAAGGGTGCTGCTCTTAGAGCATGTTGATCTGGGGGGGGTGTCCCCTCACTTTCCCTTCCCGCCTCCCATGCGGGGATCCCACAGGGTCTGTGGCCCCACTGGGTGTGAATGCAGCCAAATGCCAGCGCATGGTGGGAGGGAACCTCTGCCTTGCCCCTCCACACAGCCCCCTTCCTCACTCCTCCCCCACTAACCTCCTCCCTGCCTCTCCCCCACAACTCCCCCAACTGCTTCCTCCACTCCTCCCCCCACAACACCGCCTCCAGCACCAACCCCTCTGCCCCACTCCTACCCCCGTTGCTTTTCACCACACCCCCATCCTACCATCCTCCACTCTTTCCCCTCCCTTACTCTCCTCCATCTTTCTCCTCCTCCCTCCCTTCCCACCCCGGCATCTTTCCCCCTCCCAGCGCCTCCCCTCTCCATCCCTCTCCTCCCCACTCTCATCCTTCCTCCTCCCCTCCCCTCCCATCCCTGCATCCCTCCATCCTTCCCCCCACTCCCCCCCATCCCTCCTTGCCCACTCTCATCCTTCCCCCTCCCTCCCCTCTCCTCTCTCCATCCCTCCTCCCCTCCATCCGTCTTCCCCTCCATCCTTTCCTCCCCTTGCTCCTCCCCTTCTCACTCTCATCTTTCCCCCTCCATCCTTCCCCTTCCCTCCCTCAATCTTCTCCCTTCCCTCCTCTTCCCCTCCCATCCCTGCATCCCTCCATTCTTCCGGCCCTTTGCTCCTCCCCCACCCCTCCATCCTTCCCCCTCCCATACCTGCATGCCTGAATTCTCTCCCTCCTCCCCTCCATACTTCCATCCTTCTCCCTCCCCTTCCATCACTACTCCCCCTCCACTCCCTTCCCCCTCCACTTCCAGCATCCCCCCTTCCCCTCCCCTTTCCCTTCATCCTTCCCCTCCACTCCCAGCATCCGTCCCCTTCCCCTCCATCCTTCCCCCTCCACTCCCAGCATCCTCCCTTCCCCTCCATCTCTCCCCCTCCCCTCCCAGCTTCCTCCTTCCCCTCCCTTTCCCTCCATCCTTCCCCCTCCCCTCCCTTTCCCTCCCCTTCATCCTTCCCCCTCCACTCCCCGCATCCCCCCTTCCCCTCCATACTTCCATCCTTCCCCCTCCCCTTCCATCGCTACGCCCCCTCCACTCCCTTCCCCCTCCCAGCATCCCCTTCCCCTCCCCTTCTCCTCCATCCTTCCCCCTCCACTCCCTTTCCCTCCCCTTCATCCTTCCCCCTCCACTCCCCACATCCCCCCTTCCCCTCCATACTTCCATCCTTCCCCCTCCCCTTCCATCGCTACGCCCCCTCCACTCCCTTCCCCCTCCCCTCCCCTCCCAGCATCCCCTTCCCCTCCCTTTCCCTCCATCCTTCCCTCTCCCCTCCCTTTCCCTCCCCTTCCCCTCCATCCTTCCCCCTCCACTCCCAGCATCCCCTCTTCCCCTCCATCTCTCCCCTTCCCCTCCCAGCTTCCTCCTTCCCCTCCCTTTCCCTCCATCCTTCCCTCTCCCCTCCCTTTCCCTCCCCTTCCCCTCCATCCTTCCCCCTCCACTCCCAGCATCCCCTCTTCCCCTCCATCTCTCCCCTTCCCCTCCCCTCCCAGCATCCCCCCTTCCCCTCCCTTTCTCTCCATCCTTCCCCTCCCCTCCCAGCATCCTTCCCCTTCCCCTCCGTCTCTCCCCCCCTCCCTCGCTCCTCCCACTCCCCTCCCCGTATCCTTCCCCCTCGCTCCTCCCCCTCCCTGCATCACCGCATCCCCCCGCCCGGTCCCCCCGCCGCCGCAGAGCCGCGCGCCATGGCCCGGCCCCGGGCCGCCGCCGCCCCCCCCCGCGCGCCCCAGCCCTAGCGGCCCGGCCCGGCCCGGCCATGCGCCCCGCCGCGCTGCTGCCGCTGCTGCTGCTGACGAGCTGGCCGCTGGCCGCAGGCAGGCGGGCGGTGCACATCGGGGCGCTCTTCCCCATGAGCGGCGGCTGGCCGGGGGGCCAGGCCTGTCTGCCCGCCGTGCGCATGGCGCTGGAGGACGTGAACCGACGCCGGGACATCCTGCCGGACCACGAGTTGCGCCTCATCCACCACGACAGCAAGGTGCGGGGGCCGCCGGCGGGCTGGGCACGGGGGGCTCTGGGGGGGGCGAGGCTCGGCACCAGTGCGGGGGCACCGGCTGGGGGCGCGGGGCACTGGCAGGGCTGCGGGGCTGGGCACACAGCGCACCCGCGGGAGGCACGGGGTTGGGCATGGGGGGACCGATGGAGGCGCACAGGGCTGGATATGTGGGGTTCGGGGCTGGGCCAATGACAGGGGCACAGGGCTGGGTATGGGGGCTGCAGGACTTGGCACAGGAGGTGCAGGCCTGAGTATAGGGGCCATGGAGTTGGGGGGCACAGATGACAAGGGGGGCTGGGCATAAGGGGCACCAACAGGGCTGGGCTCAGAGCACCAAATGGGGGGCACCAACAGGGAGTGCAGAGCTAGTCATGGGGGGTAGTGACAGCACAGGGACCTGGGGGTAAGGGGGACACCAGTGGGGTTGGGCGTGGGGCTGGGCACTGGGGGCACCAGTAGGGGGCCCAGGGCTGAGCATGGGGAGCACCACCAGCATGGGGGACTGGGATCCAAGGGGGACACCAACAGAGCTGGGCACAGGGGGCACCAACATCAAGGTGAGCTGAGGGGCACTGGGCTGGGGTGGGGGGGCTGAACTGAGGAGGCAAATGGCCGGAGGGGAGACACTGAAAGATGCATGCTCCCGTGTGCTGTGTCTCTCGCACACTCATCCTGCATCTCACACACTCACCTTACCCCCTCATGCTCCCGTGTGCTGTGTCTCTCGCACACTCATCCTGCATCTCACACACTCACCTTACCCCCCTCATGCTCCCGTGTGCTGTGTCTCTCGCACGCTCATCCTGCATCTCACACACTCGCCTTACCCCCTCATGCTTCCCTTTGCTGTGTCTCTCACATGCTCATCCTGCCCCTCACACACTGCTCGGTGCTGCCCCTGGCACGTTCACCCTGCTTCTCCCATACTCCCTATTCTGCCCCTTGCACATCCTCCTCCTCCTCTCACACTCGCCTGTGCTGCTTCTAGCACACTCCCCCTGCCCCTCACACTCCCCTGTGCTGTGTGTTTCACACACTCAGATCTGCCTTTGCTGGCTCTTCCTTGTGTGTTGACACTCACTCCATTCCATGTACACCTGACTTGTTGCACACACACTGGCGTTTTGTGCACCCAGTGCTCAGCCCGTCTCTTGCACGCCCACTCCCTGATTTCCTGGGGCACTCAGAGTTACTTTGCCTCTGGCACACTCATCCCTGCTCACTCCATCCCTCATACCTGCCTCCTCTCTTTCAGTGCCTTCTTCACGGAGCCCTCACTGCCTTTAGGAGAGGAGTGGGGTCTGGTGGGTTAGAGCAATGGGGGTTGGGAGTCAGGATACCTGGGTTCTGTCTCTGGTTCTGTGACGGGAGGGGAGGGGAGGGGAGTGGGGTATGGTGGGTTAGAATGGGGGAGAGGGGCTGGGAGCCAGGATTCCTGGGTTCTATGCTTGACTCTGGGAGGACAGTGGGGCCTGGTGGTTGAGGATGGGAGCCCCCGCCCCCGCCATGCTCTCTCTGTGTGTCTGTCACCACAAGAGCTGTCTAAAATGTACCTAAGGAATTGGCTGGAGTGGGAAAGTCTGCAGAATATTCCTGTGGGAGGGGGATGGTTGTTGCTGCTTGGAAAGGTGGGATCTTGGTAGGGTGTGGGTGAGCCACTTTCCTCTCCCCCCTTTTTGCTCCCTGGAGGGCAAATTTTTCAATGAAATTTGGGGAAAAAATTCCCAAGAAACTAAAACTTCCCTTCTCGAAATGCACAGTATTGAGAGTGAGACCGGACTTCCTCCAACAGCTTTATTCTACCTACCTACCTACCCCGACCTCCTCCTCTCTCTGATCTCTCTGCCTGTCCCCATGTCTCTGGATCTCCCTTGCCTTCATGTCCCCACCTCTCTGTGTCTCCCCCCCTCTTAGCTCCCCAACTGTCCCCCCCCATCTCCCCTGCTCCCTGTGGCTGACAGGTTGCCATGGCAGCACAAGCTGCTTCTCCTGCTGATGGGGTTGTCATGGAAACTGATCTTCTCTCCCCCAGCTGCCATGCCCTGAATAATTCATGGGCCCCTCCTGGTGTCCAGCCAGGATAGGGAGGATGGGCTGTGACCTTCCAGAGAGGAGTTAGGGGAGGGGGGAGCAGAGAGCCAGGACTCTTGGGATCAGTCCCAGCCTGTGGGAGGGCCATGGTGTCTAGTGGTTAGAGCAGGGAGGCTTGGAGCCAGGACTCTGGGATTCTATCCCTGGCGGGGGGGGGGTAGGGAGTGGGCTCTAGTGGATTAGAGCAGGGGGACTGGGAGCCAGGATTCCTGGATTGTATCTCTGGCTGTGGGAAGGAAATGAGGTCTGGCGGGGAGTCTGGGAGTCAGGACTCTTGGTATACAGCTGGGTGGGTTGGGAATCAGGACACCTGGCTGTGGGAGCGGCGTGGTGGGGCGTGGTGTTAGAGCATACCGTGGGTGTGATGATGGGTCTGTGCCTTGCAGTGCGACCCAGGCCAAGCCACCAAATACCTGTATGAACTGCTCTACAATGACCCCATCAAGATCATCCTTATGCCCGGCTGCAGCAGCGTCTCCACCTTGGTGGCCGAGGCCGCCCGCATGTGGAACCTCATTGTGGTGAGAGGGTCCAGAGGGTTGGAGGGGGGAGGGAAGGTTATGTGGTGGGGCAGGGTTGTAAGGATTCGTATGTCTGAGTGTGAGGGTTGGTGCATGTGTGGGAAAGTGTCATGGATCTCACGTAGCTCCAGAACAGCCCTTGGGAGGACCCTTTCAGTGCGGCAGTCCCCTTAGGGTCATGCTCCCTCCCCGAGGTGAGCCCCTTGGCTTCAGTACTTCCTGGGACTGAACCTCGGATCCTGGAGCACGCCCACCATGAGTTCCCTGCAGCGAGTCCACCTGGATTGGCTCCCCAACAGAGGGAGACTTGTTCCCCTCAAAGGGAGCCGTGCACCCTCCTGTGTTCTTAAGCTGCAGTGCCTCCCCGCTGGCGTTGTGAATGCAGGAGGGTTTGCTAGACGTCTGGAACACAGCCTGCCAAGTCCTTGGGTAGCACAGAGAGCACCGTCCATCTGGGTCAGTTCAAAGCCTAGAGCTCTCCACCGACCCCTTCTTCGGTCCTGTCCAGAAACTTCTCCTGCTTCCCACAACCCACCGGCCCTGTCCTCCATCCTTCGTCCTTGTTCCTGGGCAAATGTTGTCTCTGGGCCCTTTGTTCTCCAGCTGGTCACACCTGGCTGGCTTCCTGTGAGGGTCATCCATGGTCAGTCGCTAGGTACCGAATGTCCGGGCAGTTGTCTTCTGGGACTCTTCATTGCATGGGGCAGCCAGGTGTCAGTCATCCCTGGATCTCTGCAAAGAGTAAACAATTTCCCCCCGCCCGCCTAGTCAAGTGTGCAGCATATGGGGGAAACTGAGGCACCTGCTATTCATGCAAAACATTATGAAATATTCCCACTTTGTCAGAGGAAGTCATGTCTTGGGATGTTGTGTGTGTTGGGGTGGGAGGTGTTGCATGTATTGTATTTTGTGGGGGATAGGTGTCGGGGTATGGTGTGGGGGTGTGGGGCTCGGTGTCAGGGTATAGTGTGTGTTTGTGTGGGGGGCTGGGTGTTGGGGTATTGTGTGTTTGTGTTGGGGTGAGTGTATTAGTGTGGGGGACTGGGTGTCAGAGTGGCGTGCTGGGGGGCTGTTGGAGTGAGGGACTGGGTGTCGGGGTATTGTGTGTGTGTTGGGGTAGGAGGCTAGGTGTCAGGGTATTGTTGGGGGTGTTGGGCATTGGGGTGTTGTGGGGGCATGTGCTGGGGTGCCCACACTGAGCCAGCTCTCCTCCCCCAGCTATCATACGGCTCCAGCTCCCCAGCACTCTCCAATCGCCAGCGATTCCCCACCTTCTTCCGCACCCACCCCTCAGCCACTCTGCACAACCCCACACGCGTCCAGCTCTTCAAGAAGTGGGGCTGGACCAAGATCGCCACCATCCAGCAGACCACGGAGGTCTTCACCTCGGTATGGCTGCGGTGTCCTGGGCCCCTGACCCCCACAGAGCCCCGGGCCCCTGACCCCCACAGGGATCTGCGCCCCACATCCTCTCTGACCCCCATGGCGCCCTGGACTCCTGACCACTGCAGGAATCTGCCCCCACATCCTCCCTGACCTCCATGGTGCCCTAGACTCCTGACCACTGCAGGAATCTGCCCCCTACATCCTCCCTGACCCCCACAGAGCCCTGGGCCCCTGACCCCCACAGGGATCTGCCCCCCACATCCTCCCTGACCCCGATGGCGCCCTGGACTCTTGACCACTGCAGGAATCTGCCCTCAACATCCTCCCTGACCCCCATGGAACCCCGGGACCCTTATCCCCACGTTGCCCCCCCCCCAGGAATCCTGGCCCTCACTCCCCACATCCTCTCTGACCCCTGCGGGGCCCAGGACCCCTGACCCCTGTAGCCACCCTGGCCTCCAGTCCAGCACCTCCCAACTCCCAAAGCGACCCAGACCCCCACAACACTGTGACCCACACAGCACCCCGACCTTGCAAGCACCCCAGACTTCCCTGCCCTGTGCTTCTGACTCCTACAGCCGCCCTGGATCCCACAGTGCCCCCTGCCCAGTGCCCCTCATCCTCCCCAGTTGCCTCCTGGTGCCCTGACTACCTTCCGACCCCCACTCCCTGTCCACACCATGCCCCAGAGCTTGCTGCTTTCCCTCATATGGCCCCCTGCTAGCTCCTCAGCTCTCCCTGACCCCATCTGCTCTTTCTCCACCCCAACCCCCACCCCCAGACCCTGGATGACCTGGACCAGCGGGTGAAGGAGGCTGGCATCGAGATCACCTTCCGCCAGAGCTTCTTCTCTGACCCCGCTGCGCCTGTCCGCAGCCTCAAGGTGAGAGACCGCCAAGCTGGGGCTTGGGGGGATCTGCTGGAGGAGGGGCCTAGGGTTGGAGGGGATACCCAAGGCTAAGATGCAGGGGCATGGGCGCCTGGAGCTGGGTGGGGGGAGCTCAGGGCACGGGGAGGATGAGCCGATGGCTGGCGAGTGCCCGGGGCTGGGCCGGGCACATGGGGGGCACTCCCTGTCTCCCGTGGTGGGAAACTCTGCCCCACCGCATATGCTCCCCATCCCCGCTGTGCCCCCATGTCCCCTCCCAGCCAGGCGATCTGTCCATCTGCTGCTGGATTGCCTTGGGACAGCACCGCCCCCTAGACACACAATGGGGCTCCCCTGGGATCAGGGACGGGGGAAGGTGGTCAGGGACCCAGGGTGCCCCCAGGTTTGGCAGGACCCATGGGACCCCTCCATCTTCCCACAACCTCCTCCCATGGAGGCGGGTGTCACAACCTCACACGGTGGTTGGGAATGCTTGGAGTCATGCAAAGATACAAAAACACATGCAAATTGGCAGCCGCCTGTGAGGTGGTGAGTGAGAGGCTGGGGACTGGAGTGAGCAGCAGTGGGTTGTTGTGGGGGTACATGGTGTTGGGGGCTGTGCTCGGGTGTCTGGAGGTAGAGCAGGGGGATAACCTTGTCTCCCACGATTCACGTGGGTCGTGACAGTTCCCCCCCACCCCGCCCCCTCGGTGGCCATGTCCCCACAGCGCCAGGATGCCCGCATCATCGTGGGGCTCTTCTACGAGACCGAAGCGCGCAAGGTCTTCTGTGAGGTGAGGCCTGGAAGGGCTCAGTACTGGGGGGCAGCCAGGTGGGGGGGGGGGGCTGCCGAGCTGGGGGGGCTGGACTCAGTACTGGGGGGCAGCCAGGGTGGAGGGGCTAGGCTCAGCGCTAGGGGGGCACCTGGTGTGGGGGAGTCAGGCTCAGTGCTGGGGGGATGCCTCCAGATCTAGGGAGGAGCTGAGGGGCAGAGAAGCAAGGATGGCTACCTGTCATAGTCCCAGACACCAAGGCCCTGTCCCCTCCAGTCCCCCGGGGGCCAGTGCCAGAATGGCTGGGCTGTGTGTGGTCCAAGCTGGGGGTCCCCCTTCCCTGGGGAGACATTGCAGCCGCCCACACAGAGCCCTGCTAGGATGGGCGCCTGACTCAGCCTCGCCTCTCCTGCTCCATTGTGTGCCAGAGAACTGCAGGGAGACACTCTCCATCCCTGCACACATCCACAGCACGGGCACGTCCCGCAACGTGAGCATGCCCTGCAATGTGCAGACATCCCACGCCCTGCCGACGCCCTGTCCCCCGCAACGCACACACCGCACAGTGCACACACAACGCACAACACACACAGACAGGAGATTGCTGAGCTGAGCCAGCCAGATCTGTCTCTGCTCTCTCTCTTGCTCCCAGCCCAGCCTCCCAAACATTTCTGGGGCTCCCCCTAGTGTCCCCATGGCTCTCCAGTGATGTGAGGCTGAGCCCCATGGCCTCCTCATGACACCCCCAGTGCTACCCCCCAGCCCAAGATTTTGTCTGTGCCACTTCTGCTGTTGTAGCCTGTGCCCTGCACGTCTCTGCTGTAGGGACCCAGGCCTGCTGTGCCGAGTGTCGGTGCCCATGTGTAATGGTGTCCTTTGCGGGTAGTTTGATACTAGGTCAATCACAGCCGCGCAGCCCCTCCCCGGCCCAGTTGTACTGGTCTCCAAGTGCCCTGTCCCAGTGGAGGTGATTCCCTTTCCCATCTGGGAGTCTGGGAATAGCCAGAGTAACCTCAGGGTGTGGCTACACTTACAGCCGTACAGCGCCGCCGTGGGAGAGCTCCCGCGGCAGCGCTTTGAAGTGCGAGTGTGGTCGCAGCGGCAGTGCTAGGAGAGAGCTCTCCCAGCGCTGCAGGTACTCCACTTCCCCGTGGGGATTAGCTTATAGCACTGGGAGCCGCGCTCCCAGCGCTGGGGCACTGTTTACACTGGTGCTTTGCAGCGCTATAACTTGCTGCACTCAGGGATGTGTTTTTTCATATCCCTGAGCGAGAAAGTTACAGCTCTGTAAAGCGCCAGTGTAGCCAAGGCTTCAGACCCTTGATCATGGAGTAACTGTGTCCACCTAGTGGGCTATACAAAAATTTACCACCGTAGAGAGACAGCTGGACAGCACGTGTGTCTGTGTGAATAAGGCCTGGGGGTGTCGGGAGGGGCTGTGTGGAAAGTGACAGGTGGATCCAAAAATCAAGGTACAGAGCTTAGCTAGATTGGAAGGGCGTGGGGATGGATGGATGGAGGGGGGCATATGGGATGGACGGATGGATGGAGAGGGGGTGCATGGGGATGGACGGATGGATGGAGAGAGGGTGCATGGGGATGGATGGATGGATGTAGAGGGGGTGCATGGGGATGGACGGATGGATGGAGAGAGGGTGCATGGGGATGGACGGATGGATGGAGGGGGGTGCATGGGGATGGACGGATGGATGGAGAGAGGGTGCATGGGGATGGACGGATGGATGGAGAGGAGACATAGGGGGATGGATGGATGGAGAGGAGGGACATGGGAACATATGGCTGAATGGAGAGAGGGCACATGGGGACGGATGGCTGGATGGAGAGGGGGCATATGGGGATGGATGGATGGATGGAGAGGGGGCATATGAGGATGGCTGGATGGAGGGGGGCATATGGGGACGGACGGATGGCTGGATGGAGAGGGGGCGTATAGGGATGGATGGATGGAGGGGGAGTAGGGGATGGAGGGCTGGGTGGATGGATGGATGGAGGGCTGGATGGGTGGCTGGATGGAGGGCTGGGTTGATGGATGGAGGGAGGGGAAGTAGGGGATGGAGTGCTGGGTGGATGAATGGAGGGAGGGGAAGTAGGGGATGTAGGGCTGGGTGGATGGAGGGAGGGAGGGGATGGAGGGCTGGTTGGGTGGCTGGATGGAGCTGCATGCTTGTCTGAGCCAGGTGCCTGTCTCTCGGACGTGCCTCTGTGCAGGTGTACAAGGAGAAGCTATATGGGAAGCGGTACGTCTGGTTCTTGATCGGCTGGTACGCCGACAACTGGTTTCGCATCAAGGACCCTGCCATCAACTGCACGGAGGCAGAGATGGCGGAGGCAGTGGAGGGGCATGTCACTACTGAGATCGTCATGCTGAACCCCGAGAACACCCGCAGCATCTCCAACATGGTGAGGGCAGAGAGAGCCAAGTGCCTGGGAGGCCCTGAGGCGGGGACATCAGGGGGAACAAAGCCTGGGAGGGGGCAGTTGGGGGGCATGAGGGACTAGAGGGGTGGGGGGGACCAGAGGGGACTTGAGGGCATGGGAGCTGGGCTGGGTGGGCAGCAGAGACCAGGAAGAAGAGGGGGATCAGAGAAGACCTTCGAGGAGGGCAATGGGACGGGGGGGGGGCAGTGTAGGACAGGAAGCCCTGGGGTGACTGATGAAAAGAGGCAGGGAGGGGGCAGTGGGCCTCCATATCACTTCCCCTCCTCCGGTTCACTGTCCCCACCCCCCGGCCCTGCAGACCTCCCAGGAGTTCATTGAGAAGCTGCAGAAGCGGCTGGGCAAGAATCCAGAGGAGACGGGAGGTTTCCAGGAGGCACCGCTGGCCTACGACGCCATCTGGGCCCTGGCCCTGGCACTCAACAAGACCTCGGCCGAGCTGGTGAAGAAGGGGCTGCGACTGGAGGACTTTAACTACAACAACAAGAATATCACAGACGAGATCTACCGCGCCCTCAACTCCTCTGCCTTTGAGGGCGTGTCGGTGAGTGACCCCTGTGCCCCCTGACCCCAACTCCACACCCCCTAACGCCCACCACATCACCGGCGAGATCTACCGCACCCTCAACTCCTCTGCCTTTGAGGGGATGTTGGTGAGTGACCCCTGTACCCCCCAATCCTGACCTGGCCCCCCACCCCCTGACCCTGCACCCCCTAACGTCCACCACATCACCAACGAGATCTACCATGCCCTCAACTCCTCCACCTTTGAGGGGGTGTCAGTGAGTGACCTCCGTTTCACTGGGGTACTGCACCAATACTAGATGGTGATGGGAAATAAGGATGTGACTTCACTGAGGGATGATACTTGATGGCCAGCACTTAAAGGATGGTGGCTGCCCTTCGTAATCTGAGCCCAGGAGGGGGTTGAGGCCAGGTGATACCTTCTGCCCAGGAAATTGGACAAAGGCTGTAGGAGGAGCTGGGGATGTGGCTAGAGGAGGCAGTGGGAAGGGGTTTCAGTTTGGAGCTGGCTGGGGAGATTGGGAGAGGCCCAGAACCTGAGTGTGGGCTCCCCACCCCCCAAGAGGAACCTGACTGAGGGGTCCTGTTTTCTGTACCTACAAGCTCTGTTTTAGACTGTGTTCCTGTCATCCAATAAACCTTCTGATTTACTGGCTGGCTGAGAGTCATAGTGAATTTCAGGACGTGAGGGGTCCAGGGCCCTGACTCCCTCACACTCTATGACAACCCCGCACTGCCAATCCCATGCCCCCCTACCATGACCCTATGCCCCCCCCAACTCCGCACCCTTAACGCCCACTTAATCACTGACATCTACTGCAACCTCAACTCCGCCTTCGAGGGGGTGTAGGTGAGTGAACCATGTGCCCCATAATTCACATCCCACGCTCCCTGACCCTGACCCTGTGCCCCCTATTGCCCACCCCATCACCGACAAAATCTACCATGCCTTCAACTGTTCCACCTTCGAGGGGGTATCGGCAAGTGACCCCGCACCCTCTGACCCTGTGCCCCCTGACTCTAACTCTAACTCTGGCCCGGACTCTGCACTCTCTGCGTCCCTGACCTTGCATCCCCTAACCCTAGTGCCCGCCCTGTCACCGACAAGATCTACCGTGCCCTCAACTCCTCCGCCTTCGAGAGGGGGTTGGATAGTGACCCTTGTGCTCCCTAATTCACACTCTGCGCCCCCTAACCCTGACCCTGTGCCTCCAACCTTAATGCTGCTCCCTGCACCCATAACTCTAACCCCACTCCCTGAACCCCTAACTCCCATCCCTAACTCCTGCACTCTCTTTAGCGCCCCCTAGCCCCCTCCCCCTGCCTTTAGGCCCAGGGCTTAGCCTGGCCCTGTGGGCATTGAGCTCCATGCCAGGAGGCCAGTGTCCCGCAAGTTCCCCAGCCCCTCAGCACTGCACGCCCTGCACATTGCTGCCAGCTCAGCAGGGCAGTCCCCCGTCAGTGAGCACTGCCCACCAGGTGACAGCCCTACTGCTACTGCCAGCGAGGAGTGGCTGGTGACGCTGGTCTGTGTGTATCTCCCCGCCCAGGGTCACGTGGTATTCGACGCCAGTGGCTCCCGCATGGCCTGGACCCTCATCGAACAGCTTCAGGGTGAGTGATGCCCCTGCCCCGCACAACAACTCGACAACCTCCACCCTACGCAACAGCTTGACAACTCCTGCCCCGCACAACAGCTTGACAACCCCCTCACTGTGCAACACCACAACACTACAGTCCCCTCACAACATAGCACTGCTACCCCACCCAACACATCACACAGCACCACAACCCTCCACATTGCACAATGCAACGCCACACCATGAAACAGCACCACACACACAACAAACCCACCCCCAGACTACCCTCTGCTCACACCACACAGCGATGCACCATAGAGCAACATGTGAACCCCGCACACACGACGCAGCACAACACAACCACCCAACACAACACAACAACATTCTTCCAAGCATACCACACCACACAACCACCCCTGAAGACACCACACACCACCACTACACTAGGACACCCAAGACAATGATGCCTTTCTCCCACACGTCCTGGCACACCAACCCCAGAACATACCACACAACAATCCCTAGCTCCAGGGGTGACAGACAGCCTGGCATGCTCGACCCTCCTGCCCCCATGCTCGTATCGCACAGGCCTCTCCTCCCATCCAGCCCCCAGGGCTCCCCACCCACGTCCGGAGGCAGGAGGCTGCAGTGTTGCAATAGGGGAGCGGGGGGTAGCTCTTTGCACTTGGAACTCATCCTCCTGGCCCAGTGGTGAAAGTAAGCCGGTCCCATCCGGGCTCTGGGCCCTTTTAATCCCTGCCTCAGCCCCGCAAAGCTCGGGGTTCTCCCTGGCGTCCAGAGCCCCGGACCCTTTAATTTGCCCCTGAGCCCCGGGGAGCTCCCAGCCACCTCTTCAGCAGGGAGCCCCTGCTTGATTTAAAGGCCCTGGGTCTCCCAGTCACAGCTGGTGCCCCAGGGCCTTTAAATCTTGAGAGGCCACGCCTCTTCCAGATGAGGCCATGCCTCTTCTGAATGAGGCCACGCCCCCTCAGGACTCTGGCAGTACTAGTAAGTCCTGTAAATTACTTTCACCCCCGCCCTGGCCTGACCTGTCCCCCTCTCCCGGCAGGTGGAGTCTACAAGAAGATCGGCTACTATGACAGCACTAAGGACAACCTCTCCTGGTACAACAATGACAAGTGGATTGGTGAGCCGGGGCTGCCCATGCCCTTGGGGGTTATGGGAACCACCCCCCAGGGTTTCCTGTTCTTGGGCGTCCGGCACCTCCCACCACCGAGAATTGTGGGAATCACCCCCCTGGGTTCCTGTTCCTGGGCATCTGGCACCACCTTCCGCCAGGGATAGTGGGAACCACCCCCCTGGGTTCCTGTTCCTGGGCATCCGGCACCTCCCACCCACAGGGGTTATGGGAACTCCCCCCTTGGGGTTCCTGTTCCTGGTCATCTGGCACCACCTTCCACCAGGGATAATAAGAACCGCCCCCCTGGGTTCCTGTTCTTCTTCGAGTGATTGCTCATATCCATTCCAGTTAGCTGTGCACACACTGTGTGCGCGTTCTTCGGAAGATTTTTATCCTAGCAACACTCGGTGGGTTGACTGGGCACCCCCTGGAGTGGCGCCGCCATGGCACCGGATATATACCCCTGCTGACCCAACCGCCCCTCAGTTCCTTCTTACCGTCCGTGTCGGTCTTTGGAACAGTGGAGCGCGGCTTAGCTGATCTCCACCTCCCTAGCTTCTCGTAGTTCTTTCATCGTTATTGTGTATATAGTTCAATTTTCTATATTTCTACTTAGTTTTATTAGTTCTTTAACGTAGTTATTGTATATAGTTAAGAGGGGTTGGGGATTAGCCCTTTCCCCTCACCTGGTGCCGGGGCCCATGCCTGGTTCACCGGGTTTCAAACCGTGCTCGGCTTGTCGCAAGCCGATGCTGACAGGAGATCCTCATGACTCCTGCCTTAAGTGCCTGGGGGAATCCCACCTCGCAGATAAGTGCCGCATCTGCAAGGCCTTCAAGCCGCGGACGAAAAAGGAATGGGACTTTCGTCTCAAACAGCTCCTGATGGAGGCAGCCCTTACTCCTCCGCCCTCGGCACCGAGTGCCGGACAGTCCGCACCAGGGGGAAGTGCATCCCCAGCACCGGAGCGCACCGGCACCGCGAAGGCCCCTCGGCACCAACCGGCTCCAGCCCAGAAGCCTGCCTGGCACCGCTGTATCTCCCTGCGGGTCAAGAGGCACAAGACTCCTGTGACTCCTGTACCTACATCGCACTCAGAGCACCCACTTAAGTCGGACCGCCCGGCACCAACAACTGCCGCAGCACCAACAACTTCAGCGCTGTTGATTCCGGCCTCGCAAGAGCCGTTGAGTCTGGTGCCTGACAGCTCCCTGGCACGTACCGTGGTTGAGCTTATTGTTCCCTCCACGCCGGAGACATTCTCTACGGCAAAGGAGCTGGTTGCCCTGACAGAGCCTGCGCTGCCTCAACCCCCAGCACCGCCAGTGCGGGTTATCCAATCAGTAGGCAAGCCTGCCCTGCTGAGACCATCATCGCTCGGCACCGCTGAAAGACACCCATCACGATCGAGGTCCCGCCGGCGTTCTCCGTCCTGTCACCGATCCCGGTCCCAACACCGCTCTCAGTCCCGGTACTGCTCTCCATCTCGGTACCGGTCGTACTCGCGGCACCGTTCAAGATCGCGCTCACTACCCGATACTGTCAGCACCGATCCAGCTCCCGGCACTGTTCATGGCACCGCAGCCCTCGCAGCCGCTCTTGACTTAGAGCTTCAAGGTCCCGGTCGACCTCCCAGCACCGCTCCAGTCGCAGGTCCCGATCTCATTCCCGGTATCGGTACAGTGCCCGGTACCGTTCTCCGATGCCGCATGGAGACGGATCAACCAGACGCAGAGACCATTCCCAGGTGGTTTCAGCTCCTCCGTGGCCGTCTTGCATACATCAGTATCATCACGCACGGACAGTGCCTCCTACGCACACGACTATGATTCGGATACACACAGCCGAGTCTTCCAAGAGACCCACGGCCCAGACCAGGGACCTCATCGGTGGTCCTTCTGGACACCTTGGGCATATCACCAAGGCCAAGGTGGACTCGCAGTGACATCACCGTCCGTTCCATCGGAACACCGGGTGCCAGAGGCCACTCTCAGCCGCCCCCCTCCTGCAGGTACGGAGGAAGCTTCCATCCACGCACCAGACCCTCAGGTCCTACCGATCCCTGACGTCTCCCATGATCAGGAGACTGTACAGGACCCACTCATCCCGGACCTTTCGTCTTCCTCTTCCCCAGATGAAGCAGTAGCGGGGACATCCTCATTGGGCTTGCCTCCAATTGACCTCAGGGCACACCAGGACCTCCTGAGGCGCGTCGCCCTGAATATAAACCTGCCAGTGGAGGAGGGTCCGGAGGTTGAGGATCCCGTGGTAGATATATTGTCGGTGGATGCACCAACTCGAGTGGCCTTACCGTTCATTCGATCGATTCAAGCTAAGGCACATAGCATCTGGCAATCCCCGGCATCTATTCCCCCCACGGCCAGAGGAGCGGAACAGAATACATGGTGCCCTCTAAGGGGTACAAGTACTTATACATGCACCCCGCTCCCTGCTCACTAGTCGTACAATCCGTAAATGAACGGTAGTGCCATGGCCAACAAGCCCCTGCCCCAAAATCTAAGGAGGCTAGGCGTATGGACCTGTTGGGCCATAAAATCTCCTTCGCGGGGGGCCTCCAACTCAGGGTTGCGAACCAGCAAGCCCTACTTAGCAGGTATAATTACAACACCTGGGAGGCAGTAGGGAAATTCATAGAGCTGGTCCTTCAAGACTCCCGCCAAGAATTTAAGGCATTATTGGAGGAAGGAAAGAAGGTGGCAAGAACTTCTCTCCAGGCCTCGCTGGACACTGCCAATTCAGCAGCCAGAACTGTGGCCTCTGGAAATATATTATGGCTCCAGGTCTCAGGCCTGCCACCTGAACTTCAGCACACTATCCAAGACTTGCTATTCAATGGCCAGGGTCTATTCTCTGAGAAGACGAACCCTAGGCTAAAGAGTCTGAAAGATAATCGGGTGATTATGCGTTCGCTTGGGATGCATACACCACAGACTCAACGAAAATCCTTCCGCACCCAACCTCAACGCCTAGACCAAGACAGGACTTTGGCAGGAGGCAAGGTCGAGGCAACTGCAGACAACAGTCTGGACCCCAAGGGGATCACAATAATGGTTCCTCCAAGCCAACGACGGGATCCAAACCGAACTTTTGAAGGTGCGCCCGAGGCCGGTGTACCAATTGTCTCCCAGGATCCTTTTCAGTTTTACAACTGCCTTTCCCCTTTCCTCCCTGCTTGGACCCAATTAACCTTGGATCGTTGGGTCCTACGCACGGTAGAATTCGAATACCACCTCCAGTTTATTTCACTCTCTCCCAACCCCCCTCCTCATCCCTCTTCAGGGACCCCTCTCACAAGCAATTCCTCTTGCAAGAGGTATGGACGCTTCTTGCCATGGGAGCTATAGAGGAGGTACCAGAGGATTAAGGGGCAAGGGGTTCTATTCCCGCTATTTCCTAATCCCCAAGGCAAAAGGAGGCCTCAGGTCTATCCTAGACCTGCGGGGACTGAACAAGTTCATGAAAAAGTTGAAGTTCCGCATGGTATCCCTGGGGACAATCATCCCATTCTTGGATCCCGGAGGCTGGTATGCCGCCCACGACATGAAGGACACATATTTCCACATTGCCATTTACCCTCCGCACAGACGGTACCTCCGGTTTGTGGTCAACCATCAGCATTTTCAGTTTACGGTCCTTCCGTTTGGCCTCTCTTCAGCCCCTCGGGTATTCACAAAGTGCATGGCTGTAGTCGCTGCCTCCCTCCGTCGTCGTTGAATACATGTCTTCCTGTACCTTGACGATTGGCTCATTCGGGGGACCTCCGAGGCCCAAGTCACCAATCATGTGGGTGTAGTCAAGGACCTCTTCATGCGACTAGGCCTAATCGTCAACCTGGAGAAATATACTCTACTGCCCACACAAAGAATAGAGTTCATTGGGGCCATCCTGGACTCCAGTCTCGCAAGGGCCAGTTTACCACAACCCTGATTTCAGGCAATAGTATCAATTATACAAAGCCTTCAAAACTTCCCGACAACTTCGGCTCGCACTTGCCTCAGCCTCCTCGGTCACATGGCTGCCTGCACGTTCATGACCAAGCCCGCCAGACTACGTCTGCATCCCCTTCAAACTTGGCTCACATCGGTTTACCGCCCAGGCAGGGACACCATAGACATGGTAGTCACCATTCCCTCAAGCATCCTAGGCTCCCTCGACTGGTGATTGACGCCCTCCCTGGTGTGTGCAGGACTGCCGTTCCATCCGCCACAGCCCTCCATGTCCCTGACAACGGACGCGTCATCTCTCGGCTGGGGTGCTCACCTTGGACATCTTCCCACTCAAGGCCTTTGGTCGTCTCAGGAGCTGGCGCTACACATAAATGTCAGAGAGCTAAGAGCAGTCCACCTGGCGTGCCAGGCGTTCCAGCAACATCTACAGGGCCATTGTGTCTCAGTGTTTACAGACAACACAATAGCCATGTACTACATAAACAAGCAGGGAGGGACACGATCCTCCTCCCTTTGTCGGGAGGTGATCCAACTATGGGACTTTTTCATAGCCCACTCGATAGACCTGGTAGCATCCTTTCTCCCTGGAGTTCGGAACACTCTGGCAGATCAACTCGGCAGATCCTTCCTGTCTCACTAGTGGTCGATTCGCCCAGACGTTATACATTCTGTCTTCCGGAAGTGGGGATTTCCCCACATAGACCTCTTCGCGAGAACAGGAAATGCCAGAGGTTCTGCTCCTTCCAAGGTCTCTCCCAGGGTTTGATCTCGAACGCCTTCCTGATTCCATGGAAAAGCCAACTACTTTATGCCTTTCTACCATTCCCGTTGGTTCACAAGGTCCTCCTAAAGGTCCGCAGGGACAGAGCTCACCTGATCATGATCGCCCCTGCGTGGCCCAGGCAACACTGGTACACCATGTTGCTCGACCTGTCGATAGCCAACCCAGTCACCCTGCCTCGTCATCCAGACCTCATAACTCAGGACCACGGCAGACTTCACTACCCAGACCTGCAGTCCCTTCACCTCACGGCATGGCTCCTGCGTGGTTAACCCAGTCAGAGTTACGTTGCTCTGCCCCAGTGCAACAAGTACTCCTGGGTAGCAGAAAACCTACTCGGTCTACGTATCTGGCCAAGTGGAAGCGTTTCTTCTGCTGGTGCAAAACGCAAAATGTTACTCCCATCGAGGTCTCGATCCCCACCATCCTGGACTACCTCTGGTCTCTCAAACAGCAGGGCCTAGCGGTATCATCTTTGCGGGTGTACTTGGCGGCCATTTCTACCTTCCACCCAGGAGAAAGTGGCCGTTCCGTGTTTTCACACCCTATGGTTTCCAGGTTCCTCAAGGGCTTGGAGCATCTATACCCCCAAGTACACCGCCCTGCATCTACCTGGGACCTCAACCTAGTCTTAAACAGACTTATGTCTCCACCATTCAAGCCGTTGGCAACTTGCTCGCTGCTATACCTGTCCTGGAAGACAGTTTTCCTCGTAGCCATTACATCGGCCAGACGAGTCTTCGAGCTTCGGGTGCTCACGGTGGACCCACTGTATACAGTCTTTCACAAGGACACAGTGCAGTTGCCACCACACCCAGTGTTCCTCCCTAAAGTAGTATCGGCCTTCCATACCAATCAGGACATCTTCCTTCCGGTCTTCTTCCCGAAGCCACATTCTTCACGACGGGAACAACAATTGCACTCCCTAGTTGTCTGTAGGGCGCTCGCATTTTATATCGAACGGACGAAGCCCTTTCGTATATCGCCCCAACTCTTCGTTGCAGTGGCAGACCGAATGAAGGGCCTACCTGTCTCCTCCTAGAGGATTTCCTCTTGGGTGACTGCGTGCATCCACACTTGCTATGACTTGGCTCATGTTCCCTTGGGCCATCTCAGCGCACATTCTACCAGGGCTCAGGCTTCAACTGCTGCCTTCCTGGCCCATGTACCAATCCAGGAAATATGTTGCGCAGCCACCTAGTCCTCGGTCCACACCTTTGCTTCGCATTATGCCCTGGTTCAACAGTCTAGAGATGATGCAGCCTTTGGCTCAGCAGTTTTGCATTCAACCACATCTCACTCCAAACCCACTGCCTAGTAAGGCTGGGGAATCTGGAATGGATGTGAGCAATCACTCGAAGAAGAAAAGACGGTTACTCACCTTTGTAACTGTTGTTCTTCGAGATGTGTTGCTCATATCCATTCCAAACCCACCCCCCTTCCCCACTGTCAGAGTAGCCAGCAAGAAGGAACTGAGGGGCAGTTGGGTCGGCAGGGTATATATCTGGCGCCATGGTGGCGCCACTCCAGGGGGCGCCCAGCCGACCCACCGAGTGTTGCTAGGGTAAAAATCTTCCGACGAACGTGCATGCAGCGCACACACACCTAACTGTAATGGATTTGAGCAACACATCTTGAAGAACAACAGTTACAACGGTGAGTAACCGTCTTTTCCTGGGCATCTGGCACCTCCTGCTGCTGGGCATTGTGGGAGCCGCCCCCTTGAGGTTCTTGTTGCCAGGGTCTCTGGCCCTGCCCACTGCCAAGGATTGTGGGAACTGGCCCCCAGGGGTTCCTGTCACCAAGGGTTCCAGCCCCTCTGCCGCTGGGAGTTATGGGAATTGCTCTCTGTGGGGATGTGGGCAGACATGAGTCCCTGTGGATTCGGGGGCTTGTCTGGGTGCTGGGAGCTCTGGGGGTCACTGAGGGCGTGAACCTCCCCCTGCCTTGAGCCAGGGCCTGGAGCCTTCCCCTCCTCTGGGGCTTGGGGGACATGGGGGCAGTGCTGTGCTCAGGTGAGTCCCTTCTCACTGTGCTCTCTGCTGCAGGGGATGCCCCCCCAGCTGACTATACCAAGGTGATCACCACCTTCCGTTTCCTGTCGCAGAAGCTCTTCATCTCAGTGTCGGTGCTCGCGAGCCTGGGCATCCTGCTGGCCATCGTCTGCCTGGCCTTTAACATCTACAACGGGCACGTCCGGTCAGTGCCCCCTCTGCCCCCCTGCCCCACGGCTATCCCCTACCCCCCAGCCTGGGCATCCTGCTGGCCATCGTCTGCCTGGCCTTTAACATCTACAACGGGCACATCCGGTCAGTGCCTCCTCCGCCCCCCTGCCCCACGGCTATCCCCCACCCCCCAGCCTGGGCATCCTGCTGACCATCGTCTGCCTGGCCTTTAACATCTACAACGGGCGCATCCGGTCAGTGCCTCCTCCGCCCTCCTGCCCCACGACTATCCCCCACCCCCCAGCCTGGGCATCCTGCTGGCCGTTGTCTGCCTGGCCTTTAACATCTACAACGGGCACGTCCGGTCAGTGCCTCCTCCGCCCCCCTGCCCCACGGCTACCTCCCACCCCCTGTCCTGGGCATCCTGCTGGCCATCATCTGCTTGGCCTTCAACACCTACAATAGGCATGTCTGGTCAGTGCTCCCACTGCCCCACGGCTACCCCCTAGCCTGGGCATCCTGCTGGCCACCATCTGCCTGGCCTTCAACATCTACAACGGGCACATCCTGTCAGTGCCCCCACCCCCCCTGCCCCACGGCCGCCCCCCACTCCCCAGGCTGGGTATCCTGCTGGCCATCATCTGCCTGGCCTTCAACATCTACAACGGGCATGTCCAGTCAGTGCCCCGTCCACTCCCCTGCCCTACGGCTACCCCCCACCTAGGCGTCAGGCTGGCCGTCGTCTGCCTGCCTTTCACCTCTACAATGGACACCTCTGGTGAGTGTCCCCCTGCCCCAAGGCTATCCCCGACGCCTCCCATCTTGGGGTGGGAGCTGGGCTGTAGCCCCCACCCTCCAGGTGATGACAACATTTGGAGGGGCCAGTCTCTGGGGGGGGCGGGAGCTGGGCTCTGGTGCATCCCTCAGGTTATGACCATATCTGCTCTGCAGGTACATCCAGAACTCCCAGCCCTATCTCAACAACATGACGGCCGTGGGCTGCACGCTGGCGCTGGCCGCTGTCTTCCCCCTGGGGCTGGATGGCTACCACATCGGGTCTGGGCTCTTCCCCTTCGTCTGCCAGGTGGGGCAGGGCATTAGGGCTGGGACACAGCAGAGCGGGGAGGGCCCAGGACCAAGAATGATTTAGTTGGGATTGGTCCTGCTTTGAGCAGGGGTTTGGACTAGATGACCTCCTGAGGTCTCTTCCAACCCTGATATTCTGTGAATGGGGGGATAAGGGCAAAGAGCGATGGGGAGGGCTAGAGTTAGGGTGCAGGGGGTGAGGGGACAGGGCTGAAGATGAGGGGCCCGGCAGGGGGTGCCGGCATGGGGCAGAGCTGAAGATAGGGGGCAGGGCTGAAGACAGGGTCCCAGCAGGTTCTGGGTGCAGGACTGAAGATGGGGGGCCCAACAGGGGGTGCCGGAAGGTGGCAGGGCTGAAGGTGTCTGGCAAGGTGCAAGATAGGGGGCCCAGCAAGGGGCAGGGTGCAAAATGGGAGGCACAGCAGGGAGCAGGGGCAGGGCTGAAGACTAGGGGCCCAGCGGGGGCAAGGCTGAAGACGGCCCCAGCGGGAGGGTGGAGGCAGGGCGCAAGATGGGGTGCAGCAGCAGGGGGCAGGGCAGGACTGAAGATGGGGGCCCAGCAGGGGGCAGGGGCAGGGTTTAAGATGGGGCCCCAGCGGGCAGGGGCAGGGCTGAAGATGGGGCCCCAGCAGCGGCTGGGGCAGAGCTGAAGACAGGAGGGGCCCAGTGGAGAGGGCGGGGGCAGGGCTGAAGATGGGACCCCAGCAGGGGGGAGGGGCGGGGCAGGGCTGAAGATGGGGCCTGGGCAGGGGCAGGGCTGAAGACGGGAGGGGCCCAGTGGGGGTGGGTGGGGGCAGGGCTGAAGACGGGAGGGGCCCAGTGGGGGTGGGTGGGGGCAGGGCTGAAGATGGGACCCCAGCAGGGGGGAGGGCGGGGGCAGGGCTGAAGATGGGACCCCAGCAGGGGGGAGGGGCGGGGCAGGGCTGAAGATGGGGCCTGGGCAGGGGCAGGGCTGAAGATGGGAGGGGCCCAGTGGGGGTGGGTGGGGGCAGGGCTGAAGACGGGAGGGGCCCAGCAGGGGGCACTCTCACTCTGATTTCCGATCCCTGGCAGGCCCGGCTCTGGCTGCTGGGGCTGGGGTTCAGCCTGGCCTATGGCAGCATGTTCACTAAGATCTGGTGGGTGCACACCGTCTTCACCAAGAAAGAGGAGAAGAAGGAGAGACGCAAGGTGAGAGGGCGTCGGGCTGCAGGGAGTGGGGGGCACTAGGGGCCACTGTGGAGTAAAGGGGTGCTGGGGGCACTGTTGAGTGGGGTCACTGGGGGGCACTGTGTAGGGGTTGCTGGGGGACCTGTGGAGCAGGGGGCACTGGGAGGCGCTGTAGGGGGGTGCTAGGGGTTGCTGGGAGGCACCATGGGGGGTGCTAGGAGGCACTGGAGGGATGTGGGGGGTGCTGCTAAAGGTCATGGGGGGGTACCGGGGGGCAGTGTGTCGGGTGCTGGGTTGTCACTGGAAGGCAGTGTGTTGGGTGCTTGAGGATGCTGGGGGGGCACTGTGGGGGGGGTGCTAGGGGTCGCCGGGAGGCACTGTGGGAGTGTGCCAGGGGTGCTGGACTGCGACGCTAACTCTGCATGGTTGGCAGACCCTGGAGCCCTGGAAGCTGTACGCCACCGTGGGGCTGCTGGTGGGGCTGGACGTGGTCGTGCTGGCTGTCTGGCAAATCATTGACCCACTGCATCGCACCATCGAGGTACAGCCCCGACATGGCACTGCTGCAGGAAAGCTTGCGGCCCCAGGGTCCCCATGTCTGGGGCGCGCGGTGGGAAGCTCACGGCCCCAGGGTCCCCGTGTCTGGGGCGCGCGGTGGGAAGCTCACGGCCCCAGGGTCCCCGTGTCTGGGGCGCGCGGTGGGAAGCTCACGGCCCCAGGGTCCCCGTGTCTGGGGCGCGCGGTGGGAAACTCACGGCCCCAGGGTCCCCGTGTCTGGGACGCGCGGTGGGAAGCTCACGGCCCCAGGGTCCCCGTGTCTGGGGCGCGCGGTGGGAAGCTCACGGCCCCAGGGTCCCCGTGTCTGGGGCGCGCGGTGGGAAGCTCACAGCCCCAGGGTCCCCGTGTCTGGGGTGCGCGGTGGGGAAGTTTGTGGCCCCAGGATCCTCATGTTGGGGGTGCGCGGTGGGGAAGTTCATGGTCCCAGGATCCTCATGTTGGGGGCGCGTGGTGGGGAAGTTTGTGGCCCCAGGGTCCCCATGTCTGGGGCGCGTGTTGGGGAAGCTCACGGTCCCGGGGTCCCCATGTTGGGGGGACACAGTGGGGAAGTTTGTGGCCCCAGGGTCTCCGCGTTGGAGGTGCACAGCAGGGAAGCTCGCAGCCCCAGGGGCCCTGGCTGGGGGCTCTGACCTGCCCCCCAGCATTCACCCCTCTGCCCTCCGTCGCTGCAGGAATTCACCAAAGAGGAACCGAAAACCGACATTGACGTCTCGATCCTGCCCCAGCTGGAGCACTGCAGCTCCACCAAGATGAACACCTGGCTGGGTAAGCTGGGGCACTGGGCACGGGGGTGGGTGGTATCCGAGGGGAGGGGTGCTGACTCAGTGTGGGAGGGGGCCCAGTTTCATGTGGGGGATGGGCAGTGTTTGGAGGAAAGGGGCCCTGGCTCAGCTGCGAGTGCAGTGTCTGCGCGGAGTGATCCTGGGATAGTCGAGCGACAGCTGCCTGCCCCCTGGGGCGGGGGCCGCTCTTGTCCTGTCCCCTCCCACCCACCTCCCTCCCTCTGCAGGCCTCCCTCATCCCCCCCCCAGTCTCTCGTGTCCCCATCTCGTCTCCAGCCCCCTGACAGGTCTGACCCATCCCCCCTGCCCCACACAGGGATATTCTATGGGTTCAAGGGGCTGCTGCTGCTGCTGGGCATCTTCCTGGCCTACGAGACCAAGAGCGTCTCCACCGAGAAGATAAATGACCACCGAGCTGTGGGCATGGCCATCTACAACGTGGCGGTGAGTGAGTGTGCCCCGCTGTGACCCACTGCCCCTCAAACCTCAGCATCACGGCAGTGAGTGTACCCCGCTGTGACCCACTGCCCCTCAAACCTCAGCATCACGGCAGTGAGTGTGCCCCGCTGTGACCCACTGCCCCTCAAACCTCAGCATCACAGCAGTGAGTGTGCCCCGCTGTGACCCACTGCCCCTCAAACCTCAGCATCACGGCAGTGAGTGTGCCCCGCTGTGACCTACTGCCCCTCAAACCTCAGCATCACGGCAGTGAGTGTGCCCTGCTGTGACCCACTGCCCCTCAAACCTCAGCATCACGGCAATGAGTGTACCCCGCTGTGACCCACTGCCCCTCAAACCTCAGCATCACGGCAGTGAGTGTGCCCTGCTGTGACCCACTGCCCCTCAAACCTCAGCATCACGGCAGTGAGTGTGCCCCGCTGTGACCCACTGCCCCTCAAACCTCAGCATCACGGCAGTGAGGGTGCCCCGCTGTGACCCACTGCCCCTCAAACCTCAGCATCACGGCAGTGAGTGTGCCCAGCTGTGACCCACTGCCCCTCAAACCTCAGCATCACGGCAGTGAGGGTGCCCCGCTGTGACCCACTGCCCCTCAAACCTCAGCATCACGGCAGTGAGGGTGCCCCGCTGTGACCCACTGCCCCTCAAACCTCAGCATCACGGCAGTGAGTGTGCCCAGCTGTGACCCACTGCCCCTCAAACCTCAGCATCACGGCAGTGAGTGTGCCCCGCTGTGACCCACTGCCCCTCAAACCTCAGCATCACGGCAGTGAGTGTGCCCAGCTGTGACCCACTGCCCCTCAAACCTCAGCATCACGGCAGTGAGTGTGCCCCGCTGTGACCCACTGCCCCTCCAAACCTCCTCATTGCCTCCCCACCACGGCGGTGAGTGAGCGTGCCCTGCTGTGACCCACTGCCGCCCAAACCTCCCCATTGTCACGGAGTCACTGGCCGATGATCTGGAACTGCTCCGGATGAAGCCAGCCAGGACTCTGGGGGAGCATCCTCTCTCTGAGCATACTGTCTCCAGGGCAAGAAGCTTACACAGCTTCCACCTTCCTGGGTCTGACCTCGGAGTAATCAGCATCCCCTTCCTCACTGTGCACTTCCCGCAGCGAGTCTGCCCGGGCAGGGCTCCTGGGGAAGCCAGCGGGCCCTGCACCCCAACTCCGCAGTCAGACATGACTCTCAGCCAGCTGGTAAATCAGAAGGTTTATTAGTCGACAGGAACACAGCATAGAACAGAGCTTGCTATCACAGAAATCAGTGACTTTCAGCCAAGTCCAGCTTTGGGAGTCGTGGGCCAGAAGCCCTGGACTCCTCCTCTTCCAGTCCCCCCAAGCAGACTCTCAGCTTCCAGCTCCTGACCTCCGACCGACCCCCACCCCAGCTCCTGCACCTAAGACACTTGGTTGCATCCCCATCCAGGGTCTCAGGTTACGAAGGGCACCAGTCATAGCACATGTGCAAGCAGTTGGAGCAGCTTCAGCTGCCCCAGAGGTCTCAGCCAAAGTCACACACCCCTATTCCCACCACTGAGGTATTCATGCAGCACCCAGGGAAACTGAGGCACACACAGTATTCATGCAAAACAGTAAAACTGACAGGCTCAACAGTAAGACTCACATACAACATAACAAGGGAAAGTCCCCACTTCGTCACACCCTCTGCTCCCCCAGCCTCCCCCTGCCCCTCCAAATCGCCCCATCACAATGGTGTGTGAGCGTGCCCTGCTGTGACCCACTGCCCCTGCAAACCTCCCCACCACAGCAGTGAGTGAGTATGCCCTGCTGTGGGCCACTGTCCTCCCAAACCTCCCCACCATGGTGGTGAGTGAGTGCGCTCCACTGTGACCTAGTGCACCCCCAAATCTCCCCACTATGCTGTGGCAATGGACTTTTACAACATGGCAGTGAGTGTGCTCCACTGCACCCCGATGCTTGACTGTACCCCACTGTGACCCCCAAGCATCCCTCTGAGCTATGACAGTGCATGCGCATTCAGTACCTCCATGTTGTGCCACAGCCATGTGAGGTGTGTGGGAGGGGAGTAGCCACATGGAGCGGGTTTGAGGTGTCGGGGCAGGTCTCTCCGTTTCCCCCTCCCCACACAGTGACCCTGCCCGCCCGCTGGCTCCGGCTGTGCCACAGGTGCTGTGTCTGATCACCGCCCCCGTCACCATGATCCTGAACAGCCAGCAGGACGCAGCCTTTGCCTTCACCTCACTGGCCATCGTCTTCTCCTCCTACATCACCCTGGTGGTGCTCTTCGTGCCCAAGGTAGGACCCCACCCCATCCCACCCTGCCCACCTGCAGGGACAGGGGTCAGGATCTCCGCACTGGGAAAGTGCTGGGCTGTTCTCTCCCTGTCTGACTGTTGGTGCAGGGATAGCACGGGAGGCTCAGAATCTTTGGTCTGGAGTTAGCATTGTGATGTTGTCTCTGACAGCCAGAGGAGGGAGCTGGAGGTCTGTGCTGTGGGTGTAGCATTGGGGTGTTTTCTTTGACTAACTCAGTTGAGGGGGTAGCTGTAGGTCTGGGGTCTCTCTGTCAGGTGCACTACTGGCTTGTTGTTTCTTGTCTGATAGCAGAGTGGGATAGAGTAGTTGGGTTTTCAGGGGATTCAGCATTGAGGTGATTGTCTCTGACAGTCAGTTGGGCAGCTGGGGGTTGGTTCTGTGGATGAACTGTTGTTTCTGACAATCAGGGGGCAGGTATAGTGTTGTGGTATTGTGTCTGAGTGTCAGTCAGGGAATATAGTTGGGAGTCAGCACTCTGGGTGTAGTATTATTACTGTCAGTTAGGAGGTAGTTGGGAGTCAATGCTCCAGGTGTAGTCTTGACTTCCAACATTTGGCAGGGGGTATTTGGGAATGAGTGGTCCGGGTATAGTCTTGTCTCCAACAGTCGGCGGGGGGGGGGGCGGGGGCGGGAGTAAGTTGGTAGTCAGGGCTCTGAGAGTGTTGTATCTCTGACAGTCAGCAGAGGGGAGTTGGGAGTCACTGCTCCAGGTGTAGTCTTGTCTCTGACAGTCGGCAGGGGTGGTGGTTGGGAGTCAGTGGTCCCAGTGTACTGTTGTCCCTGATAGTCACTGGGGGCGCTTGTTGCAGATGCGGCGTCTGATCACCAGGGGCGAGTGGCAGTCGGAGCAGCAGGATACCATGAAAACGGGCTCATCCACCAACAACGAGGAGGAGAAATCCCGGCTGCTGGAGAAGGAGAACAGGGAGCTGGAGAAGATCATTGCAGAGGTGAGGGTTGATCCTCTGTCCCGCGTTGGGTGGGAGCACGGGGGGCAGCAGGAACCTGATGGGGTGCTCCCGTACTGTGATTATGCGGTGCAGGGTATAAAGTGGGGGTGAGACACCAGAACCCTACACTGATGATGTCCTCTGCTCCACCTTCCTCAGAAGCTGGGGACTTAGGGGGGTGGGAGGGAAGGGGGCTCATCACCCACTCGGAGGTGGGGGAGGCATAACACTCATTCACCCCTCCCCCTCTTTCCGGCAGAAGGAGGAGCGCGTCTCTGAGCTCCGCCAGCAGCTCCAGGACCGGCAGCAGCTGCGCTCCCGGCGCCGCCCCTCCAACCCCTCCTCGCGGGATGGCTGTGCCGCCGACAACCACTTCACCAATGCGGCTGGGCCCGTGTCCACCCTCTACCAACCCAGCCTGCCTATGGTGCGCTGCCTTGTCTCTGAGCAGGCCGACAAGCTGGGCCGCAGCAACTGTGATGGCAGCCGCGTCCACCTGCTCTACAAATGACTTCTGAGGTGGCAGGGTCCCAGAAAGGGGTGGAGCTAAATAAGGTCTCTTTCCTCCTCCCTCTCCCCTCCCATCACATCTCTTAGCTTGTAAAATCTCTCTGTATCGGTCCATCTTCCCTTCCCCCATACAAGATCTGGGTGCCAAGTGATGTCCAGGTGCAGAGTAAAATGTGCACCTCGCCTGATGTATCCTGAGTGGCTCTAGCTGGGGCAGTGTCAGGCGGGAGGGGGCAGCTGCTTATAACCAAGGCGATGTGGGGAGGGCAGGGTGAATCGAGAAGGGAAAGTTACCCCTTGAGCACACCAGCAAGGTGTGCAGTCTCACTGTAGCACAGAGTCAGACCTGCTGGCCCTCAACGTACAGTCATGCACAGCCAGATCTAGTTACTGGGACATACAGTCAAGGTGTAGTGCACAACTGGATTTAGTTATTCATATGTACAGTATTATTGTAGCCTAGAACCAGGTTTGGTTATATGTAAGTACAATCAGACTGTAACTCACAGCCAGATCTGGTGATTTGTATGTACGATCAAACTGTAGTGCACAGGTGAGTCTGATTACTGTAATGTACTGTCAGACTGTAGTGTAAAACCAGGTCTGATTTACCTGTAAGTACAGTCAAACTGTAGTGTACATTTGGGTCTGGTACAGTTGAATTGGAGTGCCAAACCAGACCTGGTTACATGTATGTTTAAACTAGTGAACAGCTGGCTCTGGTTCCATGTGAGTGCAGTTTGACTATAGCACACAACCAGATCTGGTTACTTGTATGTACAATCAGACTGTAGCACACAACTGGGTCTGGTTACTTGTCTGTACTATCAAAATGTAATGCACAGACGAGTCTGGTTACTGTAATGTACTGTCAGACTGTAGTGTACAACCAGATCTGGTGTCTCAGTTGCACTTTAGTGAACAACTGGATCTGGTTAATATTGTGTGCAGTTGTGTTGTTTATGTGCAAAATTCATCTGCTTCCTTTTGCGTACATTGACCCTGGAGGTCACAGCCGCACCTGGAGGCTCTGCAGTCAGATCACGGTGTAACACCAGCTCTAGCAACTCCCAGATACAGTAGGAGCATCATGCATAGAATACAGTCAGCTTGTATAGCACAATCAGCAGTGGATGTTGTCATCCGCCGGCATCCCAGCTGTAAGGGATGACCAGCTCTGGTTACCCGTAAGAATGGCCATGCAGACCTGGATACCTTGTGCACAGAGTCAGGTCAGGTTAGGTTACTCTGTCTACCCTAACTGACTGGAAGGGGGGATACAGCTGCCTGAGGCAGGGTCACTCTCTCCCAGAGATAGACGGGGCTTTCGCGAGGGGATGGGATTGACATTGGTATCTGAGCCCTGCTCTGAGTAGGTGGCTCTGGATGGAGAGCTCTGCCAGCGGCCAGCCCGCAATCTGACTGTAGCGTACAGCCATTTCCCCAGCCACAGCTACTCCTGAGGGCCTCTTCCTGCCCGGATAGACACGGCCCCAGCCCTGTGCTTCTGCTAGGGGTGCAGGGGACGGGGAGTGCTCCAGCTGGCCCCCTTGGACCCTGGTGGTCCCCATGGCTCTCCCGACAGCTCCCATCTGAGCTGGGCTCAGAGCCGTTGGAGTCGGGACCGGGGGATGTTTCCTAACTAGATCCTATCAGTGTTCAGACTGTCCCCATCTGAGTCTCAGGAACAGGCATCATGAGAAGGGCAAGAGACCAGAAAATGCCAGGGAGCACTGGTGGTTGTTAGATGTGGCATTGGGCGGCTGCTCTGCGGGGGCAGCACAACATGAGAACACAAAGCATACACAGCACAACACACGCCGTAGCACGCATGGGTCACAAATTTAGGACATGCAGCAGGACAGAGCTCAACGGGTCAGACTCAGTGAGCATAGTGGTTCATTCTGGCCTTAAAATCTATGCGAGCGCGCGAGCCCCCTAGAGCCAGCCTCCACCCAGCCCCAGAGACATTCCCCCACCCCGCCAGGCTCCCTGGAGACAGACCACCCCCAACAACAGTGACTCTGCCAGAAACCCCCAGCCCATGAGACAGGCCCCCACCCCCACCCCCACCCCAGCCTGAGGGACAGTGAGCCCCATAAAGATAACACCCACTCAGCCCTAGGCCTGGGTATAGGGGCTGGCTAAGTAACTGAGAACAGCAGGGAAAGAACCCAGGAGTCCTGGCTCCCAGCCCCTGCTGCTCTAACCCACTGGGACCCCTGTTTGCATGAGGGGACATTTCCACTCCCCACACACCCCAACACAGCCCTCTAGGGCTCCCAGCTGCCAGGAATCTGCCTAACCTAGGACTTCCCAGCCGTGCCTGCAGAGCTCTGCCTGTGAGGGAGTAGAGCTCCAGGGTGCACTCAGTGAATGCAGGACTCCTGGGTCCTGTTTGTGGCTCTGGGAGGCTATGGGGTCTAGTGGTTAGAGCAGGGGCTTGGGACCCAGGACTCCTGGGTTCTACTCTGGCTCTGGGAGGGCTGTGGGGGCTGGTGGGTAGAGTAGGGGGCTAGGAGCCAGGACGCCTGGCTGGGTGCAGGCTGGCACTCCAGTGGCTAGGCTTGCCCCTCCTCTTCCAGCTGAGGTCAGGAGGCCAGTTGTTGGGAACTGGACAGATGAGGGTGGAGTTGTGGGTGGGCCCCAAGAACCAGCCCCATGCAGGAAACCTCCCAGTGCTGGGCCCCTGTGGCTAAGGGGAGAAAGTGCTGTTAACCCTCCCTACACTGGGCGCATAGAAGGTGGGTGGGGGATTGAGCACAAACTGTTCCCAGCAGCGCGCACACACCCCCCCCCCCCGCTCTAACCACTAGGCACCAGTCCCCTCCCAGAGCCAGGCTAGAACCCAGGAGTCCTGCCTCCCAGCCCCCACCTCCCCTCGTGTAAGGTCAAGTGAGCCCTTTGTGGCTTTCCTCTGTTGCTGCCACAGACCCTCCAGAGCCTTCACATATGAAAAATAAAATCATTTAATGAAGGGGGGGAGGGGAGAAACATGGGGAGCTGGTGTTGGGAGGGGGGCGGTCCCTCATTGATTCCCTTTAGCAGCAAAACGGGGCCTTTAACCCCCTCGATGGACCCCATCTAGGGTACAGTCTCCTCAGAGCTCACAGCCTCTGTCCCCCCAAGCCACAGCCCCAAAACCTGGGGGGGGAGGCAGCTGAAAGAAGCAGTGGGGGTGTCCCTCCTTTCTGCTTGTGGCCCAGCCTCCACCTCCTGGCTGGGGGTTCAGGGCTCACAGGGGGACTGGGCCCCATGTCAGTTCTTTGTTGGGTTCAGCGCTGTGGGCCCAGGCCTCTCCGTCTCTTCCTCCTGATACCAGGCAGTGCAGGTGCCATCTCTCCAGCCAGCCCCATAGCCCCATCTTGGGGGGGCTGTGCCAGCAGCCATCTGTCACTGGGCGGCGCCGGCGCAGCGGTGCCATTGGGCCAGGGCACCTGCCAGGTGGTATTGCCCAGCCCCCCACCTGGCCCCAGCCCGTAGGTCGTGGGCAGCATGAAGAAGATGTAGATGCCGCAGATCACCAGCCCCACGGTGACAGTTACAGCCACGGCCACAGCCACAGCAAAGGGCCAGCTGGAGCAGCCCAGCCCCTGCAGGCCCCCACCCACACCCCGCTGTGCCGGCCGCCCCACGTCCACACTCAGACTGACGGTGCTGAGCGCAGGGCCAGGCTTGGGTAGCGCCAGCCCCCGGCCCTTTCGGGGCCCCCAGCCCGGCACGTACAGCAGCCCCCGGCGCCGGCTGAAGCGCACAGAGCTGCTGGGGGCAACAGGCTCCAGGGGCAGCTGGTCCAGCAGGTCCAGGCAGGTGGGCAGGCCAGGCAGGCCCTTGCGGGGGGGCAAGGAGGTCAGCTCCCGGCACACGGGGCAGCTGATGGCGTTGACCTGCTCTGAGGAGACGTTGATGCGTGCCAGGCACTCGAGGCAGAAGGTGTGCCCGCAGACCAGCAACTTGGGCACCTTGAACAACCGATCATAGGGCGAGAAGCAGATCACACAATCCATGGATGCCTTGTCTTCATCCTCCTCCACAGTGCCCCAGGATGCCCGGTCTGCCAGCTCAGCGCCCCGGGCCTCCCCCTCCACCAGCTCAGCACCCCAGGGCCCTTGCTTCACCAGCTCAGTGCCCTGGGGCCCCCCCAGCCCCACTTCTGGTGTGGCCATGCCAAGGTGAAGGCGGAGGTGCAGTGAGCAGGGTCCCTCAGGCTAAAGTGGTGCCAGCCGGCAGGCACATCCCGGCCTGGCCCCTGTTGACGTCTCTGGGGAGGGAAGGGAGAAAGGACAATATTTACCCGGTAGAGATAACGCGCCCCATGGCTGGCCAAGCTGGGCGCCACCCCGTGCACGCCCAATTCCTCAGGGAGGCTATCGGCCGCTCCCCAGCTAATCTGGAGTCACCCCGATACGGTGCCACCTGGGGCTAGGGCATCGGCATGGAGCTGCCAGACACTCCCAGCCAGCGGGAGGTGGGAAGGGAAGGAAAAGGGAGGCATCGAGGGAACACACCCCCCAAAGCACATCACGGTCAGCCCCCCAGCCTTGCCAGTGCCCTCACTCCTGAAAGCCCCCATTCGCCCAGGCCTGGGCTCCCCCGAACAGCTTTGCTGGTGCCCCTTGACCACCCCCCACCCCCAGCTATTCTACACTTGGGCTCCCCCATGACCTGCCGGTGCCCCTCACTCCCAACCCACAGCCCCATGTGACCCAGGCCTGGGCTCCCCGCCAGCTCTGCTGGTGCCCTTCAATCCTGCCCCCTCTGCTATTCCAGCCCTGGGCTCCCCGAAACAGCTTTGCTAGTGGCCGTCAAGCTCACTCTTTCATCCTGCCCCTGGGATCCCCCCAGCCCTGCCAGTGCTCCTCACTCCCAACCCACAGCCCCTGCTAGCCCAGCTGTGGGCTCCCCTCAGATCTGCCGGTACCCCTCTCCCCCCCCTCCGCTATACTACCCCTTTGCTTCTCCCCCCACCATCCTACCCCTGGGATCCCCCCAGCCCTGCCATTGCTCCTCACTCCCAACCCACAGCCCCTGCTAGCCCAGCTGTGGGCTCCCCTCAGATCTGCCGGTACCCCTCTCCCCCTCTCCGCTCTACTACCCCTTTGCTTCTCCCCCCACCATCCTACCCCTGGGATCCCCCCAGCCCTGCCAGTGCCCCTCATTCTCAACCCACAGCCCCTGCTAGCCCAGCTGTGGGCTCCCTTTAGGTCTGCCGATGACCCTCTCCCCCGCACCTCCGCTATACTGCCCCTTGGCTTCTCCCCCCCACCATCCTACCCCTGGACTCCCCCCAGCTCTGTTGGTGCCTCTCAATCCTGCCCCTGCTGCTATTCCAGCCCTGGGTGCCGCCATAGAGCTTTCGGTGCCCCCTAGTCCTGAGCCCCAGCCCCTGGAAGCCCAGCCCTGGGCTCAGGTCATGTAGAGTCAGGCTCACCTGTTCCAGGCCTGGGCACAGCTGGGATGTTGCTGCAGCAGGTGCACTGGGGTTGCCAGGTTGCTCCTCCTGGCTCCTGGTGCTGCTGGCCCCGGCATCTCCTGGGCTCTGGAATCTGGCCCCCACAGGGAGCATTTCCCTTAGCAGTGCCCGCCCTGCCGCCCCAGCCCGCCCAGTTCTTGTGGGGCTGGGTGCGGCCAGGGCGACAAGCCGGTGCCACCACATTCCCTTCCTGTGGCTACTGGCCAGGAATGCGACCAGCAGCTGGCTCTGCCAGGGTTAACCCTTCACCACCCCCTGCACCCAGCCACAGAGTGCCCCCTGCTGAGCCCCCCCCAACCACTCCCTGCAGCACGGCACCCCCTGCTGAGCCCCCAACTCTGCTCTCTGCAACAGAGCACCCCCTGCTGAGCCCCCAGCCCTGCTCTCTGCAAGAGCGCCCGCTGCTGAGCCCCCCCAACCACTCCCTGCAGCACGGCACCCCCTGCTGAGCCCCCAACCCTGCTCTCTGCAAGAGCGCCCGCTGCTGAGCCCCGCAACCGCTCCCTGCAGCACAGCGCCCCCTGCTGAGCCCCCAACCGCTCCCTGCAGCACAGCGCCCCCTGCTGAGCCCCCCAACCCTGCTCTCTGCAAGAGCGCCCGCTGCTGAGCCCCGCAACCGCTCCCTGCAGCACAGCGCCCCCTGCTGAGCCCCCAACCGCTCCCTGCAGCACAGCACCCCCTGCTGAGCCCCCAACCCTGCTCTCTGCAAGAGTGCCCCCTGCTGAGCCGCCCCAACCGTTCCCTGCAGCACAGCGCCCCCTGCTGAGCCCCCAACTCTGCTCTCTGCAACAGAGCACCCGCTGCTGAGCCCAACAGCTCCCTGCAGCACAGCACCCCCTGCTGAGCCCCCAACCCTGCTCTCTGCAACAGAGCCCCCTGCTGAATCCCCAACCCTGCTCTCTGCAACCGTGCCCCCTGCTGAGCCCAACAGCTCCCTGCAGCACAGCACCCCCTGCTGAGCCCCCGACCCTGCTCTCTGCAACAGAGCCCCCTGCTGAATCCCCGACCCTGCTCTCTGCAACCGTGCCCCCTGCTGAGCCCAACCGCTCCCTGCAGCACAGTGCCCCTGTTGAGCCCCCCACCCTGCTCTGCAACACAGCACACCCTGCTGATCCCCCCACCCTCTCTGCAACACAGCGCCCCCTGCTGAGCCAACTGCTCCCTGCAGCACAGCACCCCCTGCTGAGCCCAACTGCTCCCTGCAGCACAGCACAGCACCCCCTGCTGAGCCCAACTGCTCCCTGCAGCACAGCACCCCCTGCTGAGCCCCCAACCACTCCCTGCAACAGAGCCCCCCCTGCTAAGCCCCCCCTCATTGCCCCCTGCAGCCCAGCAACCCTTCCTGAGCCCCTGTGCTGCTCCCTGCCCCACTCCATGGAGACCGGTACCCCATGCTGAACCCCTGCCCTGCTTCCTGCAGCGCCTCCTAACAAGTCCTACCCCCACACAACAGCAGCCCCATGTGGCACATTGGCGGCTTAGGACCAGCCCTATGAAGTGAATCTAACCCCTGGAGTGCTCCAGTCCCTCTAAGGTGACTATACTCTACTCTGTGGGCAGCACAGCAGAGAAAGCCATGGGCCCCCACATGTGAGCTGAGAAGGCAGCTGCTACCCCCTCTCCGAAGCTAGCTCCTTCTGTACGGGTCTGCGCATAGCCCTATGGGTCTGGGCAGAAGAGAGGTGTGCATAGGGCAGGCCCTCTCCCAGCCATGCCACAGGGCCTGCCAGGGGCCCTGACCCAAGCTGTGAAGGCTGGACAAAGAGCAAGTGCTGAGCAGGAGGGTCTGGATGCCCTGGGGCTGGAGAGGTTGGCCAGGAGCTGGTGGTGCGGGTAGACACCTCAGCCCCAGCTGGTCTAGCAGGCAGGCATCCAGAGGTCAGATCTGCCCACACTGTGTAATGAGTCTAGGGAGCCCTGGCTCTTCTCCAACAGACCTAGAGCCTGCACTGAGGCCAAGGCCCAGCCCAGCAAACCTGCTCTGGAGCAACAGGCTCCTTGTCCCAGCCTCTGGGCCAGCCCGACTGGTCTGACTGGCTTGGCCAGCCTTGCCTGGGGGGGACTGGTTCCGTCACACAAAATACACCCTCGCCTATGGCCAATTAGCCATTCCCCTCCAGCCCAATCACCCTGGGCCTCCTCCCTGCTCTGTGACATGCCCTACATGGCGCCCCCCAGTCCCTGGGAACAGAGATCAGCATCCAGCCCCAACTACAGGCTGGGTGGAGGAGTCCTGCTGGACCCCTGGGAGCTAGGGCTGCCCCCATTCCAGAGGGGAGTGACTCTCCATTTCAAGAGAGGGCCCCCGCTCTTCATGCTCCCCCAGCTTTTTTTGAGCAGGGCAACGAACAGAGCAGGGCCCTATAGCCAGCTCCCAGCTCATCCATGCCTTGTGGGTCCCCAGGGGCAGCTATCAGAGGACACATGGGGCAGACCAGGCCTGCAAGCAGTCGCTCCCCAGAGACGGGCAGTAGAGCCTGCTCCATCTCACTGATCTCTGCAGTGCCACCCAGCCACACATACACACACAGCTGGAGCCAGCTGCAGCTCTCCACCAACCCCAAGCCCACTCAGGGGAGACCTACTGCCACCCACACCTTTCCATGCAAGAGATGCCCTTGCTGGAGATGGTGGGGCCGGGGGGGGATGGGCAAGTGGCAACACAGCAGGGCAAAGAAGAGGTGGGAGGTGGTCATGGAAGGGCAGCATCAAGCAGGGCTCACTCCCTTCTCCCGCAGGCAGGGCCCAGCAGCTCAGAGAGGACACACAGGGGGGTGAGTGGAATCAGAGTTTATTGGGGTGGTTCCTGAAGCTTTAACGGTTCGACTTGGCCACACGCTCCAGCTCGTCCTTCTTCTTGATGGCATAGGAGTTGGAGGAGCCCTGGGAGGGGGAGAGATGGTGAGATTTCCCCCCATGGTGGAGGCTCCCGCAGCTTAAGAGCCAGCTCAGCACCCCCTAGGGCACAGGGGGCACCCTCCAATGGGGACAGCACTGCACCAGAGGGAACGATTGTAGGGCAGGGCTCTGCTAGCAGGGCTCAGTCAAAGGCTCATGCCAATTGCCAGGGGCAGGCCAGGAAAGGGACCCTTGGAGGCCCTTGGGCAGCAGCAGTTCTGCAGCCCTTCACTGCTACAGACACAGACTCAAAGCCAGGGAGCAGCCGGAGAATCTCCCCTCCACTGGGTGTAGTTATCCACACAGCCCCCAGGGGGCACAGTCACACCCCAGCAGTGACCCAGGCTGGCAATGCACCAGAGGGGAAGGAGCTATGTGGCATAGAAGACCTTTGACATCAGTCAGTCAACATGAGTGGCTGCATTGGTGGGACCATCCCTGTGCACAGCCAGCCCCTAAGCAATGAAGGGCAGAGCAGGCTGTAGGAAAGGGGCTGAACTGGGGGAGCCACATTCCAGGCCTCGGACTCCAGACAGCACAAAGCTAGGCAAGGTGCTGTCTGGGAGCCCAGCACTTGCCTGCCCACTCAGAGCAGAGGACAAGGGCATCTCCCAGCGCAATGGGCCAGGCGCAGGCAGGTGCGCAGAGGAGGGGAAGGGAGAGGAGTCCTGCCCCCTTCTCTCACCTTGGCAGCATTGATGAGTTCGTCAGCCAGGCACTCGGCGATGGTCTTGATGTTGCGGAAGGCGGCCTCACGGGCTCCAGTGCACAGCAGCCAGATGGCCTGGGGGGCAGAGAGGGGTTACCAGATGCCTAGAGCCAGTGGCCAGCAGTGCCCAGCCCAGACGCACTGTGGAGTAGGCACTAGGCACAGCTGTATGGGGAGGGGGAAGTCACGTCCAGGGATGGAGGGGCATGCTGTGCACACATGTATGGCCAGGGAGGGGTGTACCTGGTTGACACGGCGCAGTGGGGACACATCCACGGCCTGTCTCCGGACAGTGCCGGCACGGCCAATGCGGGTCGAGTCCTCCCTGGGCCCACTGTTGATGATGGCGTTGACCAGGACCTGCAGGGGGTTCTGCACAGAGAGTTGCATGGACAGGTCAGAGATCCCACGTAACCCAACCCCCCAACCCCAGCTGAGATCACATGCACAGAGCCCAGACCCCAAACCCTCCCTCCCACACACCCGTCTGGCCAGAACAGCCAGCACCCCCGCCCCAGCAGCCCACCTCCCCGGTGAGCAAGTGGATGATCTCGAAGGCGTGCTTCACGATGCGCACGGTCATGAGCTTCTTGCCGTTGTTGCGGCCATGCATCATCATGGAGTTGGTGAGACGCTCCACGATGGGGCACTGAGCCTTGCGGAAGCGCTTGGCTGCATAGCGCCCGGCACTGTGGGGCAGGTACTTGGCATACTTCTCCTTCACCGCAATGTAGTCCTGGGCCAGGGAGAGAGACTAGTTCAGCGGGGGGCCAAGGATGGGGAGACACCCCCCCCAAACCCCACGCTGACAGGGGTGGCAGACCCAGGCATCCTATCCCGCCCACTACAACAGTGCACAGAGGGCATGAGCTGTGAGAGGTGAAGGACCTAGGTATTTCTGTCCCCTCCCCCACCCCCTGTATGCCTCCTCCCTGACAAGGTGTGAGTGTAAGCTGGGAACCCAGGCATCCTGACTCACTCCCTGCAGGCCCACCCGCTGCATACACGGAGCATGAAGGGTTTGCGTGGGGGGGGAGGGGGAGAAGAGCCCCAAGCATCCTGGCCCACCCACTCAGGCTCCCCAGACCTGCAGGGAGATGTCATTGATCTGGACATCATCCGTGCTCCATTTCCCAAAAAGCTTGATGTCAGGAGTCTCGGCCACAGCAGGCGCCGTCTCCCACTCGGTCATTCTGGAGAGAGGAGAAGGGAGAGTCAGGCAATGCAGCACTCCCATGTCCCACACTCAACTCCCCCACGTATAGGGTACCCCAATTCCATGCCCATCCCTACAGGACAGAACCCCCAAACCACAGTCCCCTGGCAGAGCAACCCCTGCACCTCACCAGCAGCCCCCCTCAGTGTCCCCACCAAGGAGAGCACCCCGCAGTGGTGTGCAATCCCTGATGGCCCCCATAGAACAGCCCCCCCGGGGTGGGGGAGCTGCCCAAAATGACACCTCTGGAGGAGTCTCCAGGGCAGCTGCTGCGGGGAGCGCAGCCTGGAGAGGGGGCACCAGCCACCCAGGGGGCCGGCGCAGGATATTTCCAGTGAGACCTAGGGGCTCCCCTCCACCATGGGGCACGTCAGTTCCGCCCCCCCCGCACTGGGCAGGGCGACGGGTCCGGCGGTGGCCGCTCGGCTCACTGCGCCCGTGGGTGGAGATGGGGGGGGTCTCCACGGCAGGAGCAGGACCCGCCTCGAGGGGGAGGGGGCTGCACCTGGAAACATCCCCCGGGGCTCCAGACGCCGGGCCCCTCGCGCCCCGGGGTTCCACCCGCCCCCTGGCGCCGCCCCGGGGTTCCAGAACCTCCCCTCGTCGCCCCGCGCAGCGTTCCGTTCGATCCCATCCCCCCCACCCCCCGGCACTCACATGGCGGTAGCTCCGCCAGCGTCCTGCCCAAGAAAGAGAACTCTACACGGGGTCTCCCAGGCTCTTATGAGCTAGAGGGCCAAGATGAGCTTCCGGTGGCGAACTGCGCATGCGCCAATCTGCGTTCAGGGGTGACACACAAGCGCGAGAAGGGGTTCCGAAGCCTCCCTTCCGCCCAGGGCTTTGCCCGCTAATCTGTTGTGCGCGTGCGTAAGCAGGCCCCCATTTCTACGTCCGGAGATGGTGTTCTCGCATGCGCACTGCTGGAAGCGTCGTCCTGCACTGTCCCCTCTCTGACAGATGCGCGCGCCGCTCACCCCGTCGTTTCAAAAATGGACGCTCGGGCGAGCGCATGCGCAGCATGTATCATGTCCCGCCACCACTTCTCTCGCGCGTGCGCACTGAGGAAGCAGGAAGCCCAGAGGCCGCGGCAGTCCGATTTGCAAGGCTGCGCTGCTCCCGCGCTTGCGCATTGGCCCCTGCGAAGCGAACAGCGCCATGTCTAGTGAGGGCACAGTTGCCGTATGTACCCTTTCCTTGGCTGTTAGTGAGAAAGCAGCTCCAGGGCTCGCTCCTGAGCTCAGGCTTATGCATCCCCCGGAGACTGAGGCTGGGAGCCCATCGGGGACTGGGGACCCCCTCACACCGAGACTAGGTGCTGTGGGTCCTGCCCAGACACAGCATATAAAGCTCCATGTGCTGGGTGGGGCGGAGAGAAAGGCTTTGCAAGGGAGCAGGGGTGTGAACGCAGCCTGGGCTGGTACGCAGGTGTAAGACGCCTGGGTGATCTAGGGCAGAGTCAGTCTCGAGCCATCACTACCTCAGCTGCAGCATGGGGATAAACGCACCTATCGCTTTCCAGCTGCAGATCTCAGAGCGCTTTACACGGGAGGGGCAAGATTGTTATCCTGCTTTTACATATGGGGGAAAGTGATGCACAAAGGGGATGAGACTTGCCCATGGTCACCTAGCATGCCAGAGGCAGGGATAGAACCCAGGTATCCTGAGGTGTGGTGGCTCATCAGCCCAAGCCCAGGAGGTGCACCCTAACCAAGAATTCCCCAAAGCCACAGAATACATTTTGTACACATACAGATTTAAGGACAGTAACTCTTGTCTATATTACTCCTGGGGGAATTCTGCCCCCCACTGTGAGGGGGCAGAATTCATATTGTCTGCAGATTTATTTGCTCCCCCACAAAAAAATTGGGAAGCAAAGAAATATGCAGGGACACATTCCCCACAGTCAGAGCAGCAGGCAGAAGCATAAATCACCATGGCGGGGTTGGGGGCTCGGCATGTGAGCACACATAGCAGGACTCTGTCCCTCTCGCTCACCTGGCCTGGATGGGTAGGGCTTCGGGTTGTTTGGAGGAAGGCATGAGGCAGGTTCTGTCCTATGAGGCAGTTAATTGTTCCCATTCTTAGTCAATTCCCCCAGGTGCATAAAACACATGTAAAAGTTTTAAGGCTCCTTTATATTGCCAGAGTGGTGGAAAGGAGCCTTATTATAAATAACAGTGAGGGAATCTTCAGCTAGGAAGATCTAGGTTCTGTCTCACTTTTTTCCTGTGCCAGAGTGGCAAAATGGGGTTAATTACAGGTCAGGATCTATTTTACTTATCCATTAAAAAAAAAAGACTTTGAGGGCAAATAAAACGTTTATCAAGCAGTCAGTAACATTTCAGGACAATCAGAACCAAGGACTTCCCAAAGTAGCCAGCCAGAATTATAAACTGGAATGCAGGGTATTGGTTCCCTAGTATTTGTAATTTAACTTTCATATGTTTAGGAAATGCTGAATAGTTATTGTGACTTTTTTCTGTGTTGTAGTTTAAATAAATTAACAAGATAATTGAAACTGGCGTGATTATATTGCATTATTTTGACAAACAAAATATGCAGAATTTTTAATTTTTGGCGCAGAATTCGCCCAGAAGTAGTATATGCAATAAGATAACACAAGGCCAAAAGAAGTGTTTGTGATTTAATTGAAATCTATCTCAACTCCCTCTTGCCAGTAGTGAAACGCAATACCCAACCAACGGAGCTGGGGATGAGGGGTTTGGGCTGTGGCAGGGGCTCAGGGCTGGGCCAGAGGGTTGGGGTGTGGGTGTGAGGGCTGCGTGGTGGGGCCAGGAATGAGGAGTTCAGGGTGTGGGAGGGGGCTCTGGGCAGGGGGTACAGGCTCTGGGGTGGGACCAGGGATGAGGGTTTGGGGTGCAGGAAGGGGCTTCAGGTTTGGGGGGGCTCAGGGCTGGGGAAAGGGATTGGGGTGCAGGGTTGCAGCATGAGCTTACCTTGGGCAGCTTCTGGTCAATGGTGCAGCAGAGGTGCTAAGGCAGGCTTCCTGCCTGTCCTGGCACCGTGGACTGCAGTGCACCCCGGAAGCAGCCAGCAGCAGGTCCAGCTCCTTGGTGGAGGTATGAAAGCAGCTCCATGTAGCTGTCGCCTGCAGGCACTGCCCGCCCCCCCGCCCCCGCCTCCCCGGATGTGGAGTGGAGCCAGTGCTCAGGGCAGGGGCAGTGCACGGAGCCTTGTGGCCCCCCTGCCTAGGAGCCAGACCTGCTTCTGGCCACTTCCGGGACGCAGCACGGTGTCAGAACAGAAAGAGACTAGCCTGCCTTAGCCAGGCAGTACCGCTGATGGGACTTTTAACGGTCCGATCGGCAGTGCTGACCAGAGCCACTGCAACCCAGTGCCTTACATTCCACAACCCAGCACTGGGTTGCAACCCACAGTTTGACAACCACTGCCCTGGAAGGTGATTGGTGCATCACCTCACACAAAAGTCATGAGCCGCCAGTGGTCCGTACTCCCATGCCAGAGCTGTATCCACTGGGCTGCACTGCCTTCCAAACACATGGGAAAGGAACGCTCTCTGGTCCTGATGTCATTTGGACACCAGTGTAGCTATATCAGCAAACCCTCTTGAAAGAGATGCAGCTTAGACTGGCAGAGAGGGCTCCTGCTGGTACAGTTGCCCAGGTAAAATAATCTCTACAAGGAGAATGACGGGCATAGCTGGTGCTGAACTAGGGGTCTGTCTACACTACGAAATTAGGTTGATTTAATAGAAGTCGATTTTTAGAAATCGATTTTATACAGTTGATTGCGTATGTCCCCACTAAGCGCATTAAGTTGGCAGAGTGCGTCTTCACTACTGAGGCTAGCACTGACTTACAGAGCGGTGCACTGTGGGTAGCTATCCCATAGTTCCCGCAGTCTCCGCCATCCATTGGAATTATGAGTTAAGCTCCCAATGCCTGATTGGGCAAAAATATTGTCGTGGGTGGTTTTGGGTATGTCGTCAGTTGCCCTTCCCTCTGTGAAAGCAATGGCAAACAATCGTTTTGTGTCTTTTTTCTTGGGTTACCCATGCAGACGCCATACTACGGCAAGTATGGTGCCCGCTCAGCTCACCGTCACTGCTGCTGTTGTGAGCAAGTCTACTGTGGGGGCTGCTGTGATCCAAGTAGCCAATGCATTATTTCTTTATTAATTAAAAAAATGACATAATGGATAATGATAACGGTGGGGTGGGGGAGGAGGGAAGGACAAGGCCACATTGCTTATTGTAGCCACACTAAAAATCAAACTGTTTGAATGACCCCCTTCTGTTGTTTGGGCCATCCTCTGGAATGGAGTGGCTGGGTGCCCGGAGCTTCCTTCCCCGCCCCCCCATGTGGCATCTGGGTGAGGAGGCTCTGGAACATGGGGAGGAGGGTAGGCAGTTATACAGTGGATGCAGCAGGGTTCTGTGCTCTTGTTGGCTTTCCTGCAGCTCCAACAGAAGCTTCATCCTGTACGTTTGCTCCCCCAACAGACATTTCATCATGTTGGTGTCACCAGGTATAAATTTAGAAAGTGGTAGATCACAAGTGTCAATGAAGCCCTCCTGTTGTAGGCCTTAGTGAACCATTGTTCCTCCATGTTCAACACTTTGTGTAACCTAGTGTAACCTAATGTACTAATAGTTGCAAAAATGTAATGTTAGCAGTTAGTTTTTGGTTGTAACAGCCAGTTCTCTGCTGTAATACATTGAAGCTAGGCTGAAGCAAGTTTCAAGGCCACTTTTAGATACAGCATACATGTCTCTGCAGTAGAAAGGGGGAGCGGGAGGGGGAAAACAAAGAAATGTGTGAGAAGAGAATGCTGCAGCTGGACAGAAGAGGGAGGGGAAACGGGGGATTGTTAGTCAGTGAGAAAAGATCTCATGGATATAAAGGAACAGACTGCTTGTTTTAGACATGCTTGATCTGAGTCATTCTCCCTGCACCGCTTTGAGATCTCAAATAAATTTGGTTTGCTTCTCCACTCTGGTGTGTTTATTGGCGCGGCACACCAGGCAACGGATCCCCTCCCCCCCCGCTGTTGCTTGGCCTCAGGCAGTTATCTGCCGGCAACAATCATGTCCATTTGCTCCCCCATTAGCCTCAGCATCGCGTCCTGCCTCCACTCTTCGCACTCACTTAATTCTTTCCTGGCCTCTGGAACTGATTGCCTCCATGTATTAAGCTGTGCCCTATCAGTGTGGGAGGGCTGCATGAGCTTGGCAAACATGTCATCGCAAGTGCGTTTTTTTTGCCTTCTAATCTGTGATAACCTCAGGGACGGAGATGATAGGGGGAGCATAAAAACATTCTATGCTCTGTGATTCTGGGGGGACTGCATGGTCACCTCTGCTGCTGAGTGCTGCTGACTTCGCCACGCTGACCAAACAGGAAATGAAACTTAAAAGTTCCCGGGGCTTTTCCTGCTTACCTGGCTAGTGCATCGGAGTTCAAAGTGCTGTCCAGAGCATTCAGAATGGAGCACTCTGGGATAGCTCCTGGAGGCCAATATCATCAATACGCCAAATTTGACCCAGCAAGGTCGATTTTAGCGCTACTCCCCTCGTCTGAGAGGAGTACAGAAGTTGATTTTAAGAGCTCTTTAGGTCGATGGAATGGGATTGGTTGTGTGGACATGGTCATTTTTAAATCGACCTAATGCAGCTAAATTCAACCCAACCTCATAGTGTAGACAAGGGCTAGGGCTAGTGGGGCGTGGAAATGCCAGGCAACAAGCCTAAGCTGGCAGAATGCGTTGGCCTGGAAATTCTTTGAGGTTCTGCCTAGTGTGGCAGGGCCCCCCAGTTAGCAGGGAGGGCCCTGAGAGGTGCCCATGCATGTGCGTTCGTGATGGCCACACTAGGAGCCCTGCACAGCCGGCACAGCTCTAGGGGAGGGAGCCACCAGCCAGCCTGGCTCGCACGTCAGCCACATAGTGAAAGGGTCAAGGCCAGTCGCCGGGGGCAGGTAGCGCAGGCCAGGAGCGTCCTTGCTGGGCCCCTCGGTGTTTGGCCAGCCCCTTGGCTGAGGGACATCAAGGTGGCTGTGCCGACATGTCCGGAGCTATGGAGGAAGGAGTGGGCTTGACTCCCCAGAGCCTGACAGGGGACTTGCTGGTGTTCTCCCCACCCCACCTTGCCCAGCCACTCCCATGCCCACCTTAACTCCCATCTCACCCGGCCTGCCCCCAGCCTGGCTTTCCCAGTGCCCCCCAACTCTCATTTCACCCAGCTTCCCCTGTCCCCTGCCAACCCTCGCCCCCTCCACCCTCTCCAGTCCTGCCCCTTTCAGCCCCCACCCTGCCTGGCTTCCTCCTTTGCCCCCTAACTTCCATCCCACCCAGTCTCCCCAGCAATCCATGCTACCCAACCCCCACCTCACCCAGACTTCTCATTGTCCCCCAACCTTCACCCCACACGGCTCCCACAGTGCCCCCTGGCCTCCCCAACCCCCACTATACCTAGCTTTTCCAGTGCCTCCCAAGTCCCAACCCACCTGGCCTCCCCTTCCTCTATTCCCTCCCAGATCCTTTCCCCACTCAGCCTCCCCTCTGCTCCCCAACCCTCACCCCCTGGCCTCCATGTGACAAAGTGGGAATTTTCTGTATTATTTTTTCCAATGCTAATGCATGCCTCAGTTTCCCCCAGTGCTTTGCAGTGCTACCCAGTGGGTGCAGGAAAGTTAATCCTGCTCCTGGGGCAGCACAGGAGAGATGTGGGGAGGAGGGGTGTCACCTCGCTGCCTGTCTTGTTAGAGGACTGGCTGAAACTGACTCGAAGCAATGGAGGATCTGGAAAGCCAAGGGGAGCCCCTAGCACTGAACAGCTGACACCCACCAATGCACTAGGCCCTGCAGAGTGGGCAGGTCTCTGCCCAGGGGTCTGGCTCAGCTGGACTCCCTGGGCAGAGCTCAGGGCATGAAGCAGCAAGGCTAGAGCCCAGGAGCTCACTCCAGGAGGTGGTGAGGCTGAGTGGCCTCCCCTTGCAGAAGAGTGGGACCCCTTGGGGGGGTCTGGCCCACTGAAGAAGTGGATCCTCCAAGGGACTGTTTAAAGCTGGGGGTTAGCACTGATCCTATGGCTCTGTGACACCTGTCCCACCCCACTCGCCTTCTCTGATGCCCTTGGTCCCCACATTCCCACCTCCCCTGGCCTCCTCAACCTGCCCCACTTCAGGCCCCGCATTCCCCTCTCCCCGGTGGAGTAACACTTTTGGGCAGGTCAAAGGTCTCTGGGATTTTATTCTCATGCTCTGGCTATGGGGGCCCCCTAGGAGCAGCGCAGCTGGCAGGCCTCCACCAGGCTGCTGCGGGGGTGCATGCAGCGGCGGCGCAGGCGCTGTACGCTGGCATCCACGTGGAAGCCTGTCTGCTTGTCACGGATGGAGGCGTGCAGGTGCCGCTGGGTGGCCTGCATCTGCTGCACATTGGCTGCCGCCTTCTGCATGGAGCGCTCCAGATGCATGCTGCCCTGGGGGAAGGACAGGCGGACAGGAAACACCATCACCTCCCAGCAGCCAGGTGAGGTACCCCGGCCTAGCTACACCTCACCCCTACGAGCCAGGCAAAGCCACCCCTCCTCCAGCAACACTGTCACCCCCCTGTAGCAGGGTGAGGTACCCCTACCAAGCAGCGCTGTCACCCCTACAGCCATCACAGCCAGGCAAGGTACCCCCACTCAGCAACACCGTCACCCCCCTATGGCTGGGGAAGGTATCTCTGCCAACCAATGCTGTCACTCCTACAGCCATTGCAGCCAGGCAAGGTATCCGCACTCAGCAACACAATCATCCCCTACAGCCGGGCAAGATATCCCCATCCAGTAACCCCATATAGCTGGGCAAGGTACCCTCAACCAGCAACACCATCACTCCTGAAAGCCCCTTCAGCTGTGCAAGGTTCCCTTGCCCAGAAAGACCATCATCCCTATAGCCATCCCAGCAATGCAAGGTACCCCCATCCGGCAACACCATCACCACTCTACAGCCATCACAACTGGGCAAAGTACCCCCAGATTGGCAACATCGCCACTCCCTACATCCATACCAGTGGGTGCGACCCCTGGAACTTACCTGGGTGAGGATCTGGGCCTCAGGCAGTTGGGTTCCCACATGGCGCTGGTACACCCGCACCAGGGGCCGTGTCAGCTTCTCCCGTGCCTCCAGGTACTGGCTGGACTTAGGGCCCTAGAACAATGCAGCAGGGGTCAGAGCAGGGCAGCCTCACCTGGAGGAGCCCCCTCCACCCCCAGCCAGTCCCTTCTTCCCCTGCCTATCCCCCGGCTGCCCCCCAGCCAGTCTCCACTTCCCCTGCCCATCCCCCGGGTGGCCCCAGCTGGCCCCTTCTTCCCTGCCTATCTCCTGGGTGCCCCCAGCTGGTCCCTTCTTCCTCTGCCTATCCCCCAGCTGCTGCCAGCCAGTCTCCTCTTCCCCAGCCCCCATTCCCCGGGTGCCCCCAGCTGGCCCCTTCTTCCCTGCCCACCCCCCCAGCAAAGTGTCTCATAGACTCATAGACTCATAGGTCAGAAGGGACCAATATGATCATCTAGTCTGACCTCCTGCACAAGGCAGGCCACAGAACCCTACCCATCCACTTTTATAACAACCCCTAACCCAGGACTGAGTTATTGAAATCCTCAAAACTGGTTTGAAGACCTCAAGCTGCAGAGAATTCACCAGCAAGCGACCCATGCCCCACGCTGCAGAGGAAGGCGAAAAACCTCCAGGGCCCCTGCCAATCCGCCCTGGAGGAAAATTCCTTCCCGACCCCAAATATGGCGATCAGCTAAACCCTGAGCATGTGGGCAAGACTCACCAGCCAGCACCCAAGAAGGAATTCTCTGCAGTAACTCAGTTCCCATCCCATCCAACATCTCCCCGCAGACCATTGAGCAGACTTATCTGGTGATAATCCAAGATCAATTGCCCAAATTAAACTATCCTATCATAACATCCCCTCCATATCTTAGTCTTGAAGCCAGATAAGTCTTTTGCCCCCACTACTTCCCTCGGAAGGCTGTTCCAAAACTTCACTCCCCTAATGGTTAGAAACCTTCGTCTAATTTCAAGTCTAAACTTCCTAATATCCAGTTTGTACCCATTCGTCCTCGTGCCTACATTAGTACTAAACTTAAATAATTCCTCTCCCTCCCTAACGTTAACCCCCCTGATATATTTATATAGAGCAAGCATATCCCCCCGCATCCTTCTTTTGGCCAGGCTAAACAAGCCAAGCTCTTTGAGTCTCCTTTCATAAGGCAGGTTTTCCATTCCTCGGATCATCCTAGTAGCCCATCTCTGGACCTGTTCCAGTTTGAATTCATCCTTCTTGAACATGGGACACCAGAACTGCACACAATATTCCAGATGGGGTCTCACCAGCGCCTTATATAACAGTACTAACACCTCCTTATCCTTGCTGGAAATACCTCGCCTAATGCATCCTAAAATCGCATTTGCTTTTTTAACAGCCATATCACATTGGCGGCTCATAGTCATCCTGCTATCGACCAATACCCCAAGGTCCTTCTCCTCCTCTGTCGCTTCCAACTGATGCGTCCCCAACGTATATCTAAAATTCTTATTATTAATCCCTAAGTGCATGACCTTGCACTTTTCATTATTGTATTTCATCCTATTACTATTACTCCAGTTTACAAGGTGGTCCAGATCTTCCTGAATAGTATCCCTGTCCTTCTCCGTGTTAGCAATACCCCCCAACTTTGTGTCATCCGCAAACTTTATTAGCACATTCCCGCTCTTTGTGCCAAGGTCAGTAATAAAAAGGTTAAATAAGATCGGTCCCAAAACCGATCCTTGAGGGACTCCACTAGTAACCTCCTTCCAGCCTGACAGTTCACCCTTCAATACGACCCGCTGGAGTCTCCCCTTTAACCAGTTCCTTATCCACCTTACAACTTTCATATTCATCCCCATCTTTTCCAATTTAACTAACAGTTCCCCATGTGGAACCGTGTCAAACGCTTTACTGAAATCGAGGTAAATTAGATCTACCACATTTCCTTTATCTAAGTAATCCGTCACCTTCTCAAAGAAGGAGATCAGATTGGTTTGGCACGATCTACCTTTAGTAAATCCATGTTGCAATTCGTCCCAATTACGATTGACCTCTATGTCCTTAACTACTTTCTCCCTTAAAATTTTTTCCAAGACCTTACATACTACAGAAGTCAAGCTAACAGGCCTATAATTACCCGGATCACTTTTATTCCCTTTCTTAAAAATAGGGACTACGTTAGCAATCCTCCAGTCGTACGGCACAACCCCCGAGTTTATTGATTGCTTAAAAATTCTCGCTAACAGGCTCGCAATTTCACGCGCCAGTTCCTTTAATATCCTCAGATGGAGATTGTCCGGGCCCTCCGATTTTCTCCCGTTAAGCTGTTCAAGTTTGGCCTCTACCTCAGTTGCGGTAATATCCACCTCCATATCCACATTCCCGTTTATCATCCCTCCATCATCGCTAAACTCCTCACTAGTCTTATTAAAAACTGAGGCAAAGTACTTATTTAGATATTGGGCCATGCCTAGGTTATCCTTAACCTCCATTCCATCCTCAGTGTATAGCGGCCCCACTTCTTCTTTCTTTGTTTTCTTCTTATTTATGTCGCTGTAGAACCTTTTACTATTGGTTTTGATTCCCTTTGCAAGGTCCAGTTCAATGCGGCTTTTAGCCTTCCTCACTTTATCCCTACATGTTCTGACCTCACCAAGGTAGCTTCCCTTGCTAATCCCGCCTTTCTTCCACTCCCTGTAAGCTTTCTGCTTTCTCCTAATCCCCTCTCTGAGTTGCTTGCTCATCCAGCTTGGCCTACAACTCCTGCCCATGGTTTTTTTCCCCTTTCTTGGGATGCAGGCTTCTGACAATTTCTGCAGCTGTGACTAAGCAGGCCTCAAGTTTCACTATATAAACTGGGGTCCAAAAGGAAGTTCTTTGGGAACCAACTCCAGGACCCAGCCCAAGAACAGAGCTGCCAGACCTCAACACTCCCTGCCAATGATGTGGTCACAACCTGTAGTTCCCCCAGATGACCTGATCCTGATGGGCCATCAAGAAAAGTTCATCTTGTTGGGAGTGGTGAGCGTTGTATGTGTAGTGTTTGCATTCTGGTTTGTGGTGATTGTTAATAAATAGAGGTTACATAGGATAGTACTGTGTAGGGCTCCTTCACTGGTAAAAGAGCCTGTAAACCCTTCAAAAATTAAGCCCTGAGTCCACAGAGAAAGGATGTTTGCCTGGAGCCCACAGAGGGGTAAAGTTAGGTGCCTTTTGTCTGGAGCCCTAGGAACTGGGAAAGGGTCGGGGTGCCTAAATAAAGAGGGTTAAGCCTTGAGCCCTAGGAACTGGGTAAAGGTGGGTGCCCTAGAGGGTGTGAGTAACAGAGAATTTTAGCGGGTAACACCCCTGCCCACCCCCTAGCAGTGTTACTCCCCGCCTGCCCCCAGCTGAGCCCTGCCTGCCCTCCCAGCAGAGGGTCATCCCCCTAACCCCCTCCACCCCTACTCACCATGGTCATGCCCTGGGTGATGTCCAGCTCCCCGTGGAAGCGCTGGCAGCGGTTCAGGGTGCTGCGCATGCCCCCCAAAGCCATGTAGAGACGCTCCTGGCCGGCGAGGGAACACAGAATGAGGCGTGGGGAGCACGCTGGGTCCCTGCAGGGATGGGTCACCCCACCCCTCAACCCCCAGGTTTGGGGACCACACCAGAGACCTTCCCCCTTGGCCTGTAGGTGGGGCCTGAATGCCCCCACCGTGGCCTCCCAGTGTGGGTGGGGCATAATCAGTCCTTTAGTGTGCCATCCCCTGTCCCAGCAGTGCGGATCTAGGCCTGTGGATCTGATATAGGGATGGGGGCATGAGGGCAGGGTGGAGCAGGGGCAGTGGGGCTGGTATAGAGCTGTCTATGGGGATGAGGGGGAGTGGGGCAGGGGCAGTGGGACTGGTATAGAGCTGGGGGATGGGGAAGTGTGGGGCAGGGGCTATGGGTCTGGTATAGAGATGGGAGGATGAAGGGAGCCTGAAGAAGGGGCTGTGGGTCTGATATAGATCTGGGAGGATGGGGGAACATGGTGCAGGGGCTGTGGGTTGGGTATGGGGACAGGGTGAGCAGGGGCAGGGGCTGTGGGTCTGGTGTAGAGCTGGGGGGGATGGGCAGAGAATGGGGCAGGGACTGTGGGTCTGGTATAGAGCTGAGGGGATGGGGGGAACATGGGGCAAGGGCTGTGGGTCTGGTATAGAGCTGGGGGGATGGGGGAGTGTGGGGCAGGGGCTGTGGATCTGGTATAGAGCTAGGGGGATAGGGTAGTGTGGGGCAGGGGCTGTGGATCTGGTATAGAGCTGGGGGGTTGGGGGAGTGTTGGGCAGGGGCTGTGGGTTTGGTATAGAGCTGGGGGGATGGGGGAAACATGGGGCAGGGGCTGTGGGCAGGGGCAGGGGCTGTGGGTCTAGTATAGAGCTGGGGCGATGTGGGAGTGTGGGACAGGGGCTGTGGGTCTGGTATAGAGCTGGGGGGATGGGGGAGTGTGGGGCAGGGGCTGTGGGTCTGGTATAGAACTGGGCGCATGGTGCTAGCGTGAGGTATGGGCTGTGGGGCTGATATAGGGATGGGGGAATGTGGGGCAGGGGGTCCCCCAGCCAGGCTGAAAGCCCCACTGGTTTAGGGGCTCTGGGTGATTTATGGGGCAGCTATGAGGAAGTGGGAATTTTCTGTTATAGTTTTATGATGTCTGCGTGTGCCTCAGTGTCTCCTCACTTGCGCAGGGCTCCTGGGGGCGGGGCAGGGCTGGACTGTTGGTTCTCTGGACAGGTCAGTCTGAATGAGGCCTGGCTGAACTGGCCCAGGCTGACCCCGGCTCAGTGGCAAACGCACCTGGACAAGGGGAAGCCAATTGCCCAGCCATGCACCTAGTGCCCAGCCCCCGACTCTGTGCAGGGAGGCTGAGCACATACTGGGCTCTCCAGCAGAGAACAAGGCTGGAGCCCAGGGGATCTGTCTAGGAAGCAGAGCTGCCAACGGGGTGGGGGTGGGGGCAAAGAGGGCAATTTCCCAGGGGCCTGGGCATTTGAAAAGGGCTCCTAGGCATGGCAGCGTGGTACTGGCGGCCAGGGCAGGGGCGCAATGATGGGTTCCATAGCAGGCAGGGGCAGGGGCAGGAGGAGGAATGAGGTTCTTTGGGGGGCAGCATGCAAGGGGACAGGGGCAAGAGGAAGGGTTCCATGGAGGGTGGGCAGCATGTGAGTGGCAGGGAGAGAGGTTCCGAGGGGGACAGAGGGCAGGGGAAGCGGTTCTGTGGGGGACAGGGGCAAGGGGAGGGGTTCCGTGGGGGCAGCATGTGGGGGAAGGGATATGGGTTCTGTGGGGGGCAGCGTGCAAGGGGCAGGGGGAAGGGTTCTGTGGAGGGAAGCATTTGGGAGGACAGGGATAGGGGGAGGAGTTCCATCGGGGACAGCTTGCGGGGGACAGGAGGATGGCTGGGGTTCTGTGGGGGTCAGCGTGCAGCATGGGAGAGAGGGGTTCCGTGGGGGACAGCGTGCCGGGGGGCAGGGAGAGGGTTGGGGTTCTGTGGAGGGCAGGGGAAGGGGTTCCGTGAGGGGCAGAGTGCAGGGGGACAGGGAGAGGGTGGAGTTCCATCGGGAGCAGTGTAGGGGGGCAGGGGGAGGGGTCTGTGGGGGGGCAGCATGGGGGGCCCTGCATGTGGAGGACAGGGCTGGTGTTCCATGGGGGGCAATGTGCGAGGGGCAGGGGGACAGGTTCCGAGATGGGCAGTGTGCAGGGGCAGGGGGAGGTGGAGGTATTTTGTGGGGGGGCAGGGGAGGGGTTCCATGGAGGACTCTGGGGGGGGCAGGAGGAGGGGTGAGGTTCCGTGGGGTGCAATGTGGAGGGCACAGAGGCAGGGGGATGGGTTTTGTGGGGGGCAGCATGCGGGAGGGGGCAGGGAAAGTGTTCCATGGGGGTTAGTGTGCAGGCAGGGGCAAAGGCAGGGGGAGAGCAGTGTGCAGGGGCTGAGGAAAGGGTGGGGGTACGTAGGGGGTAGCATGCTGGGGGGCAGGCATTGCGTGGGGCACAGTGTGCAGGAGTTCTGGGAGGGCAGTGTGTAGGGGGCAGGGAGCATGCCTTGCCCCCATACCTTGAGCGCCAGAGTCTCGTCCATCTTGCGCTGCAGGCTGCCATCTAAAGCCGCCTGGGCCTGGTGGCGCGAGGCCATGACCTGGGCTGTGGCTGCCTTGAGCGTGGCCAGCACCTCCTTGGAGCGCAGGGTCAGGCACCGTGCCTCCTCAATGGCCGCCGCGCACTCTGGGGGGACATGGAGTCAGAACTGCCTCAGTGAGGCTGGGCTTAGAAGTGGGGTGCAATCGGGGTACTCATGGGCTGAGGGGGGCTGAGTGGAGTGGGAGGTCCCTAGGGGTATACAGGGGATGTGGGGGCTCTTGGGGGGCTGAGTGGGGGGGGTGAGTGAGGTGGGGGTCCCTGGGAGTATGCATGGGCTGAGGCGGGCTGAGTGAAGAGTGGTCTCCGGGGATACATGGGGTCTCTGGAGGGTCTGTGGGAGGGGTCCCTGGGATAAGGTGGGGGATAGGCCATACCTGGCATGTAGGGACCAACGGGGCTGGGCTCATGAGTGGGGGCTAATGGTGGTACACAGGGGATGAGGGGGGCTCTGGGAGGGCTGTGGGGGGTCCCTGGGGTGGGGCGGGCCAGGCCATACCTGGTGTGTAGGGCCCGACAGGGCTGGGCTCTGGGGTGGGGTTCCTCACTACGAAGGGGGACGAGGGCCGGCTCAGGCTGAGCCAGGACTCGCGCTCGGCCTCCAGCAGCACCATGCGCAGCGGCTGCCCCAGCAGCTCCAGCACCTGTCCCCGCTCCTGACACAGCATGCTTAGAGTGTGCTGGCACTTGCCCAGCGCCTGGCATGGAGGACATGGGTCAGTGTGCTCCCCACACCCTCAAACCCTGACACTCGCCCCGTGCCTGGCATGGGGAACAGGGGTCAATGTATCCCCCACACCCCTCACTCCCCACATCTGCCCAGGGCCTGGCACAGGAAACACAGGTCAGTGTGTCCCCCACACCTGCCCAGTTCGTGCCAGAGAGTGTGCCAGTGTGAGTGCCCAGCTCAGAGACAGATGTGGGCAGAGGGACCAATCTCTGCAGTGCCTTTCTCGCACGTAACTGTGGAGGGCCCAGAAGGGCAAGGGGGAAGACATGGAAAGGGGGGGGTGGAACCTGGGCAGGGCGGGGTGGAAAGAGAGACATGGGGCAATCCCTGGGATGGAGAAGGCTCTGGGGGCAAGGCAGCCTGACCGTAGGGCAGGCTGGCGAGCCCAGCGCGGGACAGAGCAGGGGACTCAAGACAGGCCAGCAGGGGACGGCCTGAGGGGGCGCAGGTTGGGCTGAGCTGCTCCCTTTGGGATGGGATTTGGTGGGGGGTGCCAGGGCAGCCCAGTGAGAGCGGCAAATGGGGAGACACCAGCAGGGATCTGGCACGTCAGGCGCCCAGGGGAGGGGCCGGCGCTCAGGCTGTGATGGGAAGACGCCCCAGTAGGTAGCATGGGCAGGGTAGACAGCCCCAATCTGTCATTACGGGGTTCCTAGGCTGCGGCCTAGAGGGGAGTGGGCTCCCTGCCAGCCACCACGGAGATGACAGTACTCCTGGCCCTGAAATAGTAGGCTAAGGGCTGCTGGCGTCCCACTGAGAAGGGTCCCCAGCTCCAGCACCTGGCCCAGTGCCCCAGGGGGTCCAGAGTGGCACATTGGACTGTGGGTTGCTGGGCTTTTCAGTGCCCAGGATGGAGTGCTGAGTACGCCGCGGAGCCCTGGGGACCCAGCAGAAGAAGGAACTGGTAGCCCAGCCCCAAAGGGGCATGCTGGCAGGGATGGCAATCCCCCGACACACCTGCCCACCCACTGCCAGATCGACCAGGCAGTGCCCAGGCATCTAGTTGCTGTCTAGGCCTTTGGTCCCCACTCCAGCCCCACCTTCAGGTGTGCCTCCGACATGTCCATGTCCCTCTCCAACTCCACCTTCAGCCTCTGCAGCTCCTTGCGTTCCCACCGCAGCAGTGCATCCACTTGGTCTGGGGCCTGCGCCACAGGGGGATGAGCAGAGACGGGGCAGAATGAACGCTTAGCCCCCAGCAATGCCAGCCATTGCAGGCTTGGTGCTGGCCGCACTGGTGGGACCTGGGCTGGGAGCGGGGTTGGGTGTGTGTGGTGGGGATACGGGGCAGGGAGGATAGGTGTGGGGGTACCACCTGCTCTGTGGTGGAGGGTGTCCACGAGTGGCCGTGCTCGGGGGTGTGTGAGTGTGAGGAATATGGGGAGGATGGTAAACTCTCATCTGCTAAGTGGGGACTGTGCTGGGGGAGGATGTGGGGTGCATGGGAGGGATATGGGGTCCATGGGGCTCTCACCTGCTCTGTGTGGGGGCATTGTCGGTGCCTGTGACAGGTTGTGATGGGGGGTGATGGGGCATAGGGAGTGGATAAATAGTGTGTGGTGAAATATGGGGACTTCTCACTAGTTTGATAGGGGATTGGTCCTGGTGCCTGGCCATGATGGGAGGTGGTGGGGCACAGTGGGGGATATGCAACATGGTGGTATCTGGGGCATGGGGGGGCACAGGGGGTGGGGGGCTTTCACTGGCACAGTGTGGAGCTAATGCCTGCACGTAGCCCTGTGGGTATGATATGGGGCACAGGGGGCTCTCACCTGCTCAGTGGGGGGGGGGTCAGCCGGGGTCAGCCATTGCCAGCACCTGCCCATGCTGGGGGAGTGGCATCACTTGGGGGAATACCGGGTCTATTGGGGATATGGGGGATGTCACCTGCTGGTGCCTGTGTCTGGGGGAACTGGGAGGCCATGGAGTGCTGGGGCTATGGGGCATGGGAGGGATACAGGGCAGGATATGGAGTGTGAGGGGAATGGTGAGTGGTGAGATATGAGGTGGGGGCTGTCACCTGCTCAGTAGGGGTGGGGGTGTCAATGCTGGCATCCGGCCACGCTGGTGGATGATGGGCATGGGGGGGGCAATATTGGGTGTGGGTGGATCTGGGATCTGGGGGAGCTCTCACCTGCTTGGTGGAGAACCAGTGCCCACGTCTGGATAGAGTGTGGATAAGGGGTGCGGAGAATATGGGGCACAGGGGATATGGAGCATATGGGGATACAAGTTATTGGAGCTCCCACCTGCCTGATGGGAGGCTGGTGCCCATGCCTGGGTGTGCTGGGGGGTTATGGGATATGGGGGATACAGGGTGCAGGGGGATAGAGGGCACAGAGGAAATGGGGTGCAGGTATATAGGGGGGCTCTCACCTGCTCGGCTGGGGACTGGTGCCCACACCTGACCATGCTGGGGGGATACGGGACATGGGGGATACAGGGTGCAAGGGGATAGAGGGCACAGGGGATATGGGGCATGGAGGGATAGAGGGCACAGACAGGGAAATGGTGTGCGGGGGGATACGAGGCGTGGGCTCTCACCTGCTCAGCTGGGGGCCGGTGCCCACGCACTAGGGCACTCTGCTGGTTGGTGAGCAGCGCGGTGCGCACCTTGGCCAGGGCAGCATCAAGGCGCTGGCGTGCCAAGTTGAGGCGCTTGGCCTGCTCGTTGAGCTCAGTGAGCGCCTGGTGCAGCCGGCTGACCACCAGGCGCACAGCGCTGGCATAGCGGGCAGCCAGCCCATTGCTCTGGCTGGCGCAGTGGTCCCGGAAGCAGGGCAGGGGCAGCTGGCTCACCCAGGGTGGGGGCTTCATCTTGCTCTTCCACAGTGTGATGCCCGGCCCCTCGGGCGGCTTCTCCAGCATCTCACCAGCCTCCGTCACATCCAGCTTGAAGCGCCAGCCCTGAAGCCGTCTGCGGCGCTCATAGGGTGTCTCCTGAGGCTGGCCTGGGGGGTGCAGTGGGCGCCACTGTGCCAGAGCCTCCCGCCAGCAGCGCCCCCGCAGCTGGTGCGCTGCCTGCACCGTGGCCTTGGCCTCATTGCGCCAGGCCTCCGGGCCTGCCCGGCCCCGCAGCAGCTCAGCAGGTGGCCCCATGGCCGAGCTGGAGGGAAAAGAGGGGTCAATACCTCCTGGCTTGAGGGACCCCCTCTGACACAGACAGCCAGGGTCCTGAGCCCCGCCCCTCGTCCCCTTCAAGGTGCCTTCGAGCCTGGGACCACCCAGCTCAGGGTTACTCCAGCCCCACAGTGTGTGAATGGGTCTGACACAGGGAAGGGGATTCTGGGCTGCCTAGGCCTATGGGTCAGATCCAGGCACCAGGAAGAGATGGGGGGATAAGGGGCTAGCTACCTGGTGGGTCAGATCTGGGGGCAGGGAGGGGTGGGTGGAATAGGGGACTGGCTGGCCCCTGGGTCAGACCTTGGGGACAGGGAGCGGCTGGGGACTAGGGGTGTGGCTGCTCCATGGTCAGAGCAGGGAGAGGTGGGGGCTGGGGGGCTGGCTGCCCCATGGTGTCTCTCCCTGCCTGTGAGGAGCTTTCCTGCTTGATGTGGGATCAGGCTGAACCCGGCTGCCTGTGCCAGATCCTCCAAGGCACCCGCTTCCCTCCTCGCCTGCACCCTATCGGGGTCTGTGCCTCACTGTGGAGATGGTTGCCATGGCAGCGGGTACTCGCCTCACAATGCCTCTGTTCCATGCGGTTGTATGTGGGGGGGGATCCCGTATCACATGGCCTGGAGGGAAAAGGAGGTGCCATGGGGGGATCAAACCCTCTGAGCCAGCGGGGAGCAGATAGATAGGATTTTGCCTCTGGCACTGGGCCCGATCCTCGTGAGGGAGCTGCGGGGCTGAGCAGTGTCTCTCCAGGACAAGGGGTTGGAGTGACACTACTGCTGCCAGCGGGGGGAGAGCTTCTGTGCACACAGTGCACAAGCAAGGACAGCCTGGGCTACCCTCCCTAGTGCCCCTAAACCTCATCCCTGAAGGGCATCAAGGATTGACTGTGAACGGGCCAACCAGTTGGCATGGTGGCCAGGCGCCAGCAAGGACATATGCAATGAAGTATCTACATGTGAACATTGCAGAACTAACAGACCAGCACAACACAATACCACCTTCCAGCCAGGCCTTGGAAGAGATTGGCTGCAGATTTATGCAGATTCAGAGGACCTGCTTGGCATGGACTATTTTTCCAGGTATATAGAAATAATGTACTTGAAAGTCACATCAGGTTACAGTGTTACTGAGAAACTGAACTGTGCTTTTGTTCAGTTTGGTGAGCAAAAGCAGACAACTGAGCACAATTCACTGCAGTGGAATTCAAGTAATTCCAAATAAAATAGGATTTTGATCACATTACTAGCAGCCCAGATTACCCACGAGTGGAGATGCTAAGAGAAATGTACAGACAGCCAAGAAAATCTGATAGCAGGAAGATCCATTCCTTGCTCTCCTGAGCCACAGATCAACACCAACAGCAGCTACTGGATGCAGTCCAGCACAACTCCTGAAGGGAAGACAAGTCAAGTTCTTTTCCAAAGTCAGAACAGTAGTTCTATCTCGAAAGTGGCCAGAGATTAAGAGAGCAGCCAAATCAGATAAAAAGGCGAAAGAGTTTTTGAACACTTTTACAGCAGACATCACTCAGTTAGAGAACTGCCGGGTCTGGACTGTGTTGGCGTCAAACAGGATGGAGAACTCCAGTTTCATAAAAAGAAAGAATCCAATGCCCAGATCGTATGTGATCGAGACAGACAGGGTGAGTTCAGTAGGAACCATGGACATCTACAGTGTATACTTCAGAAAGAACAATTGGCAGAACAAACTCTACACATTAGAAGAGAGAAACTCAAGGCTTCCAGACCGATCACAGCCAGTCATTGCCACCAACGGACAAGCAGATGACCAAGCTGTTATGTGTTTGGGATGTGTAATTAGAAAGCCAGTACGATTCAGAGATACTTAACTGACTTATCACTACTGAACTTCAAAGACAATGTGATAGTGTCAATAGTGTATGGTAGGAATGTAAAATGTTAAGACGGAGATGTATTGGAATGCTAAAATGTATTACACTTATCCGCCACTAGGTGTCGCTGTGTGCAACATACTTTTTTAGGCTCACCTCAGCCACACCTGGTAGACCATTAAAGGATCTTATGGCCGACACATCTCTGGTGTGTCTCTCTGAGCCCTAGTCTACACTATGAGTATAGGTCAAATTTAGCAGCGTTAGATCGATTTAACCCTGCTTCTGTCCACACGACGAAGCCATTTTTGTTGACAAGGACTCTTAAAATCGATTTTGGTAGTTCTACCTGAAGAGGGGATTAGCGCTGAAATCGACCTTGCTGGGTCAACTTTGGGGTAGTGTGGATGCAATTTGACGATATCGGCCTCCAGGAGCTATCCCAGAGTGCTCCATTGTGACCGCTCTAGGCAGCACTCTTAACTCCAATGCACTGGCCAGGTAGACAGGAAAAGCCCCGGGAACTTTTGAATTTCATTTCCTATTTGCCCAGTGTCACAAGCTGATCAGCACAGGTGACCATGCAGATCTCATCAGCAGAGGTGGCCATGCAGTCCCAGAATCGCAGAAGAGCTCCAGCATGGACCGTATAGGAGGTACTGGATCTGATCGCTGTACGGGGAGATGAATCCATTGTGGAAGAAGGGAAAGAATTGACAAGGATTTGTAGGGGATCTTAATGCATGTCAGTTTGTTAACAAGAGTTAGGCCAGCTGTAACCCTAATGACGTGAGACTTGTAGAAGCGAGGATCGTATGAGGCGAGCAGAAAAGAACTGTGTGAGAAGTTATTATGACCTTGCACTGATAATTAAATACGTAGGCTGGCGCCCAGAAGCTGAGAAAAATAAGATAGCAGGATGGCCTATGCATAAACAAAATGCATCTGTTGCTCATCATTGTCTCTAATATTGCTTGCTATTGTCTGTAACAAAGGTATAAATGCTTGCTGTAATTGTTTACCTGTGGAGAGACCTGTCCGGGACTGGGGCAACCCAGTGTCCTAGGGCACTCCCTCTCTCAATTAATATTGCTTGAGAAATAATAAAGTATTTGATTTTGCTGCACCCAAACTAAAAGCGAGAACTGAGTTTTTCTCCAACACCGTGCTATCAGAACTCCGTTCCAAAAGATGAAATGCTGCAATATTTGAAAAAATCTCCAAGGGCACAAAGGACAGATGCTATAACAGGGACCCACAGCAGGGCCGTATGAAACTTAAGGAGCCCAGGCAAACCTGCCAAAAAAACAGAGGCAAATGGCTGCTCCAGGTCAGAGCCCCAGACATGTCACTTCTATGATGAGCTGCATGTTATTCTAGGGGGGGCCCTACAACTACCCCCTTCCCCGTGCATGGACTCCGTCAATGGACTCTCATGCAACAAGGATGAGGATTTAGGGGATGAGGAAGAGGAGGACGTTGAAGTTAGCACACAGCAAGAAAGCAGAAAAAAAGTTTTCCCCGACAGCCAGGAACTGTTTATCAGACTGCATCCACTACCCTCTCAACCTACCCAAGGCCAGCTCCATTGTATATGGTTTAAAAGCAAAAGTGTTTAATGATTAATTTGTCCTGAAGACTTGGGATGCATTCGCGGCCAGTACAGCTACTGGAAAAGTCTGTTAACATGTATGGGGATGGAGCGGAAATCCTCCAGGGACATCTCAATGAAGCTCTCTTGGATGTACTCCCACAGCCTTTGCTAAAGGTTTCTGGGAAGGGCAGCCTTATTCCGTCCTCCATGGAAGGACACTTTACCACACCAGACCAGTAGCATGTAGTCTGGAATCATTGCATAACAAAGCATGGCAGCGTATGGTTCCGGTGTTTGCTGGCATTCAAGCAACATACATTCTTTATCTCTCTGTGTTATCCTCAGGAGAGTGATATCATTCATGGTCACCTGGTTGAAATAGAGGAATTTTATTAAGGGGACGTTCAGATGTGGCTGTTCCTGCTGGGCTGTTTGCCTGTGGCGAAACAGAAATCATCCCCGCTGTTAGCCACGCGGTGGGGGGAGGAGTGAAGCTATCATCCCAGAGAATAGGGTGGGGTGGAGGGCTTTAGTTGGGTTTGTGCTGCACATTAACCCGAAAACCACAGCCCCTCCTTTTAAATTGCTGTCATGGAGTGTGGGGAGTCCGGCCCTGCACCCCTCTTCCTGGGACCCACAGTGACTCTTAGCCAGCCAGTAAAATAGAAGGTTTATTGGACAACAGGAACACAGGTTACAGCAGAGCTTGCAGGCACAGTCAGGACCCCTTCACCGAGTCCTTCTGGGCTTTCAGGGTGCTTGGATCCTAGCTAGGATACCCTGAATTCTGCCCACACAGCCCCAAGCCCAAACTCAAACTGCTTCCCTCCTGCCACTCCCTTCCTTTTGTTTCCCCTTCCCGGGCAAAGGTGTTGACCTTTCCCCTCCCTTACCTAGCTCAGGTTACAGCTCCGGCGTGGTCCATCAACTAAAGTTCTTCCCTGCTCTTCCATTCCCCACACAGACAGCCCCTACCCCATCACATCTCTCCCCGCTTCGAGACTGAACTGAGCGGGGTCACTCTGCCCAGTGACCTGGGGAAGTTCAGGGCCCCCTTTCCGGGACAACGCATCCACAATCAGGTTGGCACTTCCCTTCACATGGACCATGTCCATGTCATAGTCCTGCAGGAGCAGGCTCCACCTCAGGAGCTTGGCATTGGCTCCTTTTATCTGGTGCAGCCAGGTCAGGGGAGAGTGGTCGGTGTACACGGTGAAGTGTCGCCCAAAGAGATATGGCTCTAGCTTCTTAAGGGCCCACACCATGGCCAGGCATTTCTTCTCGATGGCCGAGTAGTTTTGCTCCTGGGATAGCAGCTTCTTGCTCAGGTACACGATGGGGTGTCTCTCCCCCTTTTTATCCTCCTGCATTAACACCACCCCTAGTCCCGTGTTTGAGGCATTGGTGAACACCATAAAGGGTTTGTCAAGATCTGGGTTTGCCAGAACTGGACCACTAACCAGAGCCTCCTTCAGAGCCCGGAAAGCCTCCTGGCACTGCTCAGTTCAGATTACCTTGTCTGGCTTCCCCTTTTTGCACAGTTCGGTGATGGGGCCGGCTATGGCACTAAAGTGGAGCACGAACCTTCGATAGTACCCCGCCATCCCAATAAAGGCTTGGACCTGCTTTTTGGTTTGGGGAGCAGGCCAGTCTCTGATTACCTCCACCTTGGCTGGTTCCGGCTTCAGGCAGCCGCTCCCCACCCGATGGCCCAGGTAAGATACTTCAGCCATCCCCACCTTGCACTTCTCAGCCTTTACGGTTAACCCAGCCTTTCGGAGTCGGTCCAGGACTTGTTGAACCTGGGACATGTGGTCCTCCCAGGTCTGGCTGAAGATGCAGATGTCGTCAATATACGCCACAGCAAAACTCTCCATCCCCCTCAGTAGCTGATCCACCAGGCGCTGGAAGGTGGTCGGTGCTCCCTTGGAGCCGAAGGGCAGGGTCAGAAACTCGTAGAGCCCCAGAGGGGTGATAAAGGCCGATTTCAGCCTGGCATCTGCGTCCAGCGGCACTTGCCAGTAGCCTTTGGTAAGATCCATAGTGGTGAGGTACCGAGCACCTCCCAGCTTGTCTAGGAGCTCGTCAGGCCTGGGCATGGGGTAGGCATCAGATACGGTGATGGCATTGAGCTTTCGATAGTCCACACAGAACCGGATTGACCCATCCTTCTTGGGGACCAGCACCACTGGCAAGGCCCAAGGGCTGGAAGACGGCTGGATCACCCCCAAAGCCAGCATGTCCCTGACCTCTCTTTCAAGATCCTGGGCAGTTTTACCAGTGACCCGAAAAGGGGAGCATCTTATAGGGGGATGTGACCCGGTCTCCACCCTGTGGACAGTCAAATTAGTGTGTCCAGGCTGGTTGGAAAACAGCTGTCGGTATAGATGCAGCACCCCTCTGATCTCAGCGTGCTGGCCCGGGGTCAGTTGATCAGAGAGGGGAATCGCCTCCAGGGCGGAACCAGCTTTTCTCCCAGGGAATAGATCCACTAAGGGGTCATCTCCCTGCCCCTCCCAATGTCCACACACGGCCAACACCACATTCCCCCTGTCATAGTATGGTTTCATCATGTTCACATGGTACACCCGATGGTGATGTGCCCGGTTTGACAGCTCCACCACATAGTTTACCTCATTCAGTTGCTTGATAACCTTGAAGGGCCCTTCCCAGGCGGCCTGGAGTTTGTTTCTCCTCACGGGGATGAGAACCATCACCTGATCCCCGGTGGCGAAGGCACGAGCCCGTGCCGTGTGGTCATACCAGACCTTCTGCCTCCTCTGGGCTCGGGCCAGATTCTCCCTGGCTAGGCCCATGAGCTCGGCCAGTCTTTCCCGGAAGGTCAGGACACACTCCACCACTGACTCTCCCTCGGGAGCGGCCTTCCCCTCCCATTCGTCCCTCATCAGGTCTAGGGGCCCCCTTACCCGCCTTCCATACAACAGTTCGAAAGGTGAAAACCCGGTAGATTCCTGGGGTACCTCCCTGTACGCGAACAGCAGGTGAGGTAAGTACTTGTCCCAATCCTGCAGGTGCTGGTTCATAAATGTTTTTAGCATCATCTTCAGCGTCCCGTTGAACCTTTCTACCAGCCCGTTGGACTGGGGGTGATATGCTGAGGCCCAGTTGTGCTGGACCCCACATTTCTGCCATAAGGACCGGAGCAGGGCCGACATGAAGTTGGACCCCTGGTCCGTTAAGACCTCCTTGGGGAACCCCACCCGGCTGAAAATTGTCAGCAGCGCATCTGCCACTGTGTCTGCTTCGATAGAGGACAAGGCCACCGCCTCGGGGTAGCGAGTGGCAAAATCCACCACCACCAGGATGTATTTCTTCCCCGACCGGGTCGTCTTGCTGAGGGGTCCCACTATGTCCATGGCCACCTTCTGGAAAGGTTCTTCTATGATGGGTAAAAGCCTCAAAGCCGCTTTCCCCTTGTCCCGGGCCTTCCCCACCCTCTGGCAGGGGTCACAGGATTGGCAGTACTGTCGGACCTGGGTAAAGACCCCAGGCCAGTAAAAGTTCTGTAGCAGCCTCTGCCTGGTGCGCTGGATTCCCTGGTGCCCTGCAAGAGGGATGTCATGGGCCAGGTACAGCAGCTTGTGAAGAAACTTCTGGGGAACCACCAGCTGCCTCCTGATCCCCCATGACTCTACTTCCCCTGGGGAATGGGGGAGCCCATTCTCGGTACAGGAAGCCCTTCTCCCACAGGAACCTCTCCTTGCAACCTCTCCTCATGGTCTGTACCGCACTAAGGTCAGCCTGGTCCCTGTGCTTCCGCAAGGAGGTATCTTTCTGCAACTCGGCCTGGAACTCAGCAGCTGGGACAGGGATGGGGACCAGCTCTCTCTTGCTGACTGGGTCTGAGGCCGCAGCCTCTCTGAACCGTGCCCCTGGGCATTCCCTGCTCCCTGGGTTAGGGTCCTGCACCTTGGGTTGAGTACCTTCCCCGTTGTCGGGGTGCAGTGCCCTTTGCCGACTCTGACTACGAGTCACGACCAGGGCACTCTGGGTGTTACTAGGCCAGTCCTCGAGGTCCCCTCCCATTAACACATCAGTGGGCAAATATCGGTGTACCCCCACATCCTTGGGGCCCTCCTTGGCCCCCCATTTCAGGTGTACCCTTGCCACGGGCACCTTGAATGGGGTCCCGCCCACGCCTATCAGGGTCAGGTAGGTGTCGGGCACCATCCGATCTGAGGCCATCACCTCGGGCCGGGCCAGCGTCACCTCTGCGCCCGTGTCCCAGTACCCAGTGACCTTCCTCCCATCTACCTCCAGGGAAACAATGCACTCTTTCCGGAGGGGCAGCCCCGCGCCCACCCGGTAAACCAAAAACCCGGAGCCTGGAGCATCCACAGGTGGTATGTTGCCAGCACCCCTTTCCTGGGAATGTAGCCCCTCCTCCGATTGGGTTTTTACCCAGTCCACCCTCTGCGGGTTGGGTCTGCTTGGTCTGTCCCTGAGCTTGGGGCACTGGGCCCGTATGTGACCTCGTTGGCCACAGCGATAGCAGCCCATGTCTCGTGGGTCCCCTTGAGTGGGTCGGAGGGACCTGACGCTGGATGTTCCCTTTTTGGGGGGGTTCTCCATAGGCCCCCTTTGGGAGGTCCCATGATGACTCTCTCTCTGCGTTGAGGCAGGCCTGCTCCTTCGAGACTCCTCCCTGCCATCCCCTGCCCGACTGTCCACAAATTGGTCGGCCAGCTGGCCTGCGTGCTGTGGGTTCTCCGGCTTCTGGTCCATCAACCACAGCCTCAAGTCGGACGGGCACTGCTCGTACAGGTGCTCCAGTATGAATAGGTCAAGGAGGTCCTCTTTAGTTTGGGCCACAGCTGTCCACTTGCGGGCATACCCCTGCGCCCGGTTGACCAGTTGTAGGTATGTGACCTCACGGATTTTACGCTGACTCTGGAACTTTTTCCGGTACATCTCAGGAGTCAGCCCAAACTCGCGGAGCAGGGCCTGTTTGAACAGTTCGTAGTCCTCTGCCTCCGCCCCTTTCAGTCGGCTGTACACCTCCACGGCTGTGGAGTACAGTAAGGGGGTGAGAACTGCGATGCTGTCTGCAGGGTCAACCCTGTGCAGCTCACAGGCATTCTCAAAGGCGTCAGGAAGGTATCTATGTCCTCCCCCTCCTTACGCCGGGGCAGCAAGTGCTTATCAAAGCTCTTTGTAGGCCTGGGTCCCCCCTCACTCACCACAGCCGGGGCCTCACTTCTCCTCAGCTGGGCCAGGTCCAGCTCATGTTTACGCTGTTTCTCCTTCTCCTCCCGCTCATGTTTACGCTGGTTCTCCTCATGTTTACGCTGGTTCTCCTTCTCCTCCCGCTCATGGTTACGCTGTTTCGCCTTCTCCTCCAGCTCTTGCCTCTTTAACTCGAGCTCCTCCCGTCTCAGCTCCCTTTCATATTCCAGCCGCATCCGCTCCACGGATGTCGAGCGTCGCCGGGAGGATCCCCTGCTGGCGGGTGAGCTTCGCCGGGAGGATCCCCTGCTGGCCAGGGGTGTCACGGTGCCCTCGGTATACACTGGGCTCCTTCTCGCCCTTCCCCTATGCCTAGGAAGCATCTGCCTGGCTGCTTCCCTCAGAGACAGGGCTCCGTTCATTCATGCGATCTCCCTCTTCCAGCTGGGCAATCAGCTGGTCCTTGCTGAGTCTCCCCGGGCGCAGCCCCCTCTGCTTGCACAGCTCCAGCAGGTCGCACTTGCACAGCTTGGCATACATCTTCCTGCTGGCCACTCACAGGCTGGGGTGCTCGCCGCTCCCCACGGTTTCCAGGGGGACCCCTAGTGCACCAGCCCTTCTTGAGGTCACCACCTCTCTGCCAGGGTCGAGCTGTAGACTCCTCCGACCCTGGGACCACTCGCTGCAATCTCCCAGGGGACCCTGTTACTGCAAAGTCCTTCTCACTGGGCACACACTCCCAGGGGTTAATCACCCCTTTGTTTTACTGCTCCCCAGTCACTTACTGCAGGAAGCGCCGTCCACGGGGTGCAGTATCTCTCGCCGCTGCCACCAGTTGTCTCGGAGTGTGGGGAGTCCAGTCCTGCACCCCTCTTCCTGGGACCCACAGTGACTCTTAGCCAGCCAGTAAAAAAGGTTTATTGGACAACAGGACCACAGGTTACAGCAGAGCTTGCAGGCACAGTCAAGACCCCTCCACCGAGTCCTTCTGGGCTTTCAGGGTGCTTGGATCCTAGCTAGGATACCCTGAATTCCGCCTACACAGCCCCAAGCCCAAACTCAAACTGCTTCCCTCCTGCCGCTCCCTTCCTTTGTCCCCTTCCCGGGCAAAGGTGTTGACCTTTCCCCTCCCTTACCTAGCTCAGGTTACAGGCCCTGGCATTGTCCATCCCCTAAAGTCCTTCCCTCCTCTCCCACTCCCCACACAGACAGTCCCTACTGCATCACACCCTCCCCTCACTACGTGGCTGGTATCATGAAAGATCTCTGCTAGCCACACACACACACCCCCGCACCGCATGGCTGGTATCAGGGAAGATTCCTGCTAGCCAAACGCGAAAAAGCTCAGCACCAATCACCCCCCCACCCCCACGCTTGGCTAACTGCAGGGAAGGATTTCTTTTCAGCCACAGGCAAACAGCCCAGTAGGAATGGCCATCTCTGTCCCCTTAATTAAATTCCTGTATTTCAACCAGGGTTACCATGAACGATATCACTCTCCTGAGGATAACACAGCGGAATAAAGAACGGATGTTGCTTGAATGCCAGCAAACACCAGGACCATACGCAGCTAGGCTTTGTCATGCAATGACACCAGATTACTTGCTACATGCATGGCATGGTCAAGTATCCTACCATGGAGGACAGAATAAGGCTGCCATGCCCAGAAACCTTCTGCAAAGGCTTTTGGAGTACCTCCAGGAGAGCTTCATGGAGATGTCCCTGGAGGATTTCCGCTCCATCCCCAGACATGTTAAGAGACTTTTTCAGTAACTGTACTGGCCATGAATGCATCCCAAGCCCTTAGGGCAAATTAAGCATTAAAAAATGCTTGCTTTTAAACCATGTTTTATATTTACAGAGGTGCACTCACCAGAGGTCCCTTCCATGGCTTCATTGTCTGGGATAGTGGCTTGGGAGGTCTGGGAGGGTAATTCCATCAGGCTGAGAAAAAGCTCCTGGCTGTTGGGGAGAATGGAAAGCTGTGTGCTCTCTGCAAGCTCGTCCTCCTCTTCCTCCTCCTCATCTTCTCCATCCACAGAATCCTCAGCCATGGCTAAGATTTCCCCCACCTCAGAATCCACGGACAGGGGTGGGGTAGTGGTAGCAAATTCCCCTAGAACTGCATGCAGCTCAGCATAGAAGCAGCATGTTTTTGGCCCTGCCCCGGACCTTCCGTTTGCTTCTTTGGTTTTCTGGTAGGCTTGTCTGAGCTCCTTAACTTTCACACGGCACTGTACTGAGTTCCTAGTGTGGCCTCTCTCCATCATGGCATTGGAGATTTTTTCAAATGTTTTTTCATTTCGTCTTTTGGAACGGAGTTCTGTTAGCACGGAATCCTCTCCCCATATAGCGATCAGATCCAGTACCTCCCGTGCGGTCCATGCTGGAGCTCTTTTTCGATTCTCAGACTGGATGGTTACCTGTGCTGATGAGCTCTGCATGGTCATTTGTGCTGATTAGCTCTCCCCACTGGGCAAACAGGAAATGAAATTCAAAAGTTCTCGGGGCTTTTCCTGTCTCCCTGGCCAGTGCATCCGAGTCCAGATTGCTTTATATCGATATAAAGGGCTTTGTTGTGTGGACGAGTGCAAGGTTAATTCGGTTTAAAGCTGCTAAATTCGGTATAAACTTGTAGTGTAGACCAGGCCTAAGACTCACATATAACATAACAAAGGAAAAGCCCCACTTCGTCTCACATGCCCTATACAGGCCCAGCTGCTGGGGACAGGGGCCAAGTGAATTGGAATCCCCTCATCCCCCCAACATGTTTGGCACGGGCTAGTCAAAGTTCGGGGCCCTGCTGGTTGTGTCCATTAGGAGAAATGGATGATAAAGCCAGGGATTCTCTTTGGTTATTTACTTATACATCAAGTCCTGTTTCCCTGAACACAGGAGGGTTCAAACAGCAGGGGACAATCCCTTTCCTTGCTGTTCCAAATCTGCTTTTCCACGCAGCGCTCTGTGCCCAAACAGTTCTCTCTCTCTTCAGGTGCCCTAGTATGTGTTAATATAGCACAGGGACAAGTTAATGCATTCCCCACCACTGTGCATGAGAACGTACGCCCCTGCACTGTGGACTAATGTAGACCAGCCCTTAGTCTGTCTGTGCTTTAGTTCCCCCATCTGTAAAACAGATAATAAACTGGTGGGGGGTGGGGCAGGCCTTGAGGATCAATACAACACTCATCCCCAGCTCTTATCTAGCGCATTCCAGCAGTAGATCAAAAAGCACTTTACAAAGGAGATCTGGATTATTACCTCTGTCATGAACGTACAGCTAAGGGTAGCATAAAATCCCTCCTGTACCTGTAAAGGGTTAAGAAGCTCAAATAACTTGGTTGGCACCTGACTTTCCATCTTGATTTTACAGAGGTGCTTCTTTTACTTTCTTCTTTATAATAAAGTTCTGGGGGGGTTTAAGAATCTGATTGGTTTTTAGCGTCCTAAAACTCCAAGGGTCTGGTCTCTGCTCACCTTGTTAAAGTATTTGGTTGGTATAGTATTCTCAAGCCTTCCCAGGAAAGGAGGTGAACAGGCTTGGGGGAATATTTTAGGGAAACAGGAACTCCAAGTGGTCCTTCTCCTGAATCTTTGTCTAACTCACTTGGTGGTGGCAGCAGTACCCATCCAAGGACAAGGAAAGGATTTGTGCCTTGGGGAAGTTTTTAACCTAAGCTGGTAGAAATAAGCTTAGTAGGTCTTTCATGTGGGTCCTCACTTCTGTACCCCAGAGTTCAGAGTGGGGAGGGAACCCTGACAACCCCCATTTTACATGTGGGGAAACTGAGGCACAGAGTGAGAGTGAAGTGACGAGGTGGGGATTTTCCCTTATGTTGTATGTGAGCCTATGTGAGGCTTACTGTTTTGCATGAATGATCTGTGTGCCTTAGTTTCCCCATGTATTGCACCACTGTCTAGGTGGTGGGAATAAGGGTGTGTGACTTTTGTGGAGGCTGTTCCAGCTGCCTGCATGGATGCTATGGCCGCCCCCTTCATAACCTGAGACCCAGAAGGGGGATGCAACCAGCTGACTCTTAGCCCAGGAAGCGATACAAAGGCTGGACAAGGAGGAGCAACAGGCAGGGCAGGGGCCAGACAACTGGAAGTGAGTAAGTCTCGGCTGGCTTGCGGTGCTGGAGGAGGGCCAGAGCCCTGGCTCTGGGCTCCCCTCTCCCCCAAGATGGACTTGGCTGAATGTTCCTGTTTTTCTGTGCTAATAAGTTCTGTTCCACACTGTGTCCCTGTCGACTAATAAACCTTCTGATTTACCGGCTGGCTGAGAATCACTGCTGACTGTGGAGTTGGGGTGCAGGGCCCTCCGTCTTTGGGAAGACTCGCTGTGGGAAGCGCACGGTGTGGAAGGGGATGCTGAATGCTCTGAGGTCAGACCCAAGAAGGTCGAAGCTGTGTAAGCTTTTTGCCCTGGTGACAGTATACTCAGAGAGAGGCAGGCATGCTACACCAGCGTCCTGGCTGGCTTCATATGGAGTCCTAGCTAAGGTCACCCAGAAGGCCGGTGGCAGAGCCAGGAATAAGAACCCAGGTGTCCTGAGTCCTGTGCAGTGCTCTATCCACCAGGCTACACTGCGATTAAAGACTGTGTGAGGCAGGGGTGCTGGAACTATTTTTAGTGGGTGCTGAGAGCCATTGAACCGAACTGTAAATCCTGTGTATGATGGAAATCACTTCAAGGCAGGGGGTGCTCACCACTAATTCCAGTGCCTATGGCATGAGGTGCTGCGATGCTCTGGCCATGGGGGTGCAGAGAAGCTATGTTAGCTAATTTAGGGTTTTGCACTATTGTAGCAAGATCAGGTGGGTGTGCAAGTCACTTTTAACATGTCTATACTGGAGCTGTGCACTGAAGCAGCTAGATGAGTATGAGTGAATCTGAATTCATTCCAGACGTCGCTGTGGGCACGAACAGGGCTCCACCATCCCCAGCTATCACGTCCCATAATCCCCACCACCACCACACACACACCAATAAATATTGTCTGATAGATTCTTTTGATCAGCCCCTTTTGAGACAGCCCTGCCATGGCAGACAGTCTGATTTCATTAATAACCCTGGTCCCCAATATCTCAATCTTCTTTTCTGGATATTGTTAGTGATTAGGGGTTGTTGAATTTGCTGATGAATCTCGGCATTTGTTATAAATTTATTCCATTCAATTCCCACTTTTTCTGAGGTCTTTGATTTTGAAGGGATTTAGATGGCTGCCTGCCCATGGATTCGCTAAATCAATAAAACAAAACAAAACCAATACAACCCAGTATAGACAGCTCCCTGCCATTTGGGATGCACTCCATGTGACATTCTTTGGCAAAAAATGCAGATTTGGGTCAACTGAAGCATTTTGTGAATCTGTGTTAATTTTGCAAAAAATTGTTTCGATCCAATGAATAAATTAATCCCCTACCCAAACCTGAAACGTTGAGTGTTGACCTGTTAAGAAAGGAACTGTTTCCATTTTTCTGATTTAAACTCTTCGTTCGCTCAAAATTTCTTTTAATTTTATTCTTTTTTAAACATAAAAAATGGCTCACTGTTTAAACAGACTGGTTTTGTCTGGGGTGGAATAAAATGCTGCATTTGATCAGAAATGCATTTTTCTTTCCTACTTTTCAATTTACTGAAAATTTTAAAAAAATCATTTTGTGATTGACCTGAAACAATGTTTTTTCTTTGATTTTTCAGAATTGCCAGAACCCCCCTGCAACTCCATTATCCACACCATGCCCAGACACCAGGGTGACAGATGCAGCATAGAAAGCTGGCGAGATCCCCGCTAGGCATTTAGAGCAATCTAGCCTGCCTCGTTCAAAGGCCAGGCCGAGATGACGTCATGGTGACCCTCTCTGAAAGTTACCCCCAACCAGGTACCACTCTGTGGCCCTTTAAACACAGAGGTCTG